>NC_052944.1:14125834-14427256 GCF_013358895.1 Oreochromis aureus | reverse complement strand
CCTGTGAAATCCACAGGAAATACTACACTCTACTATAATATACTCGGAATATACTCTGAAACACTGAATATTGGTCTGGAATTACAGTAAAAAAAACCCCAATAAGATGCCACCACAGCAGTGATACATTCAAAACACCAGACAAACCTCGAGCCGAATGATCTTCTGGAAAGTCTGAACCTTTTAGAAGAATCCCTTGTGATAGAAAACCACTTCATCTCAAAAGTGCTATCTTTGAAAACATTGTAGAGTATCAGAAAGCACCACAGCACGGACTGTGTGCTCGTTTAATCAGCGTTTATGACTCACTTTGAAAACTCTAAAATAAAACTGAAGAATGATTCACTGCACTATCGTTGTTTCACATCAGAAACGCAGTAATCCTCAGACTCAATGAGGTAACTTAACCACTTCCTGAAATAAAATTTTACTTTTAGGTTTTAACTAAACTTTTGACTTCATATGCATCCGAAATGATACTTTAGGCATTGAAGTTGCTTAAATGGGTATTTCGCAAACTTTTATCTGGCATTTTTAGTTTCTAGTTTCTTTCCAGGACATGATAAGATTATAAAACACAAAGCACCATTAAAGATTAACCACAAGTTCACTTTGTGGCCTCCTTTACAAAACCTGTGATTGTTTTTATTTGTCACTTTTTAGTATTCTCACATTATCTGACAGCTTTCATACATCTCTCAGATGCTCCCATTCAAACAAAGCTGCTGACATCATACAACAGTTTACAAAAACAATACCCTCAGAGTGTTTGAGACTGGCTGACCTCTAGTTTAGGACTACCTGGCTACAAACTAAGCAGTTAAAACTAGTTCCAGCTGCCTCCGGAGGACACGCTCAGACAACACCTTTATCTGTTTGCTTTAACTCAGACATCTGCTCATCCTCAACCGCTGCCTCCAAACAACAATGTGGTTGTTTTATTGGATTATGATGCTTTACTTCACATTTTTCATTCTCATGTTTATTTTCATGTTTTTTTCCAAAAGGCTTGTTTGTGTCTGACTGCAGCGAGTGCTGCCATCTAGTGATCAAATGAGGACGTGAGGCTGAAGGGCATTACTAAAGCACACGCTCCGTAGAAACATGTTTAATGTGGTTAATCAGAATGGTACTTTATGCGGTCAAATGGCTCTTGAATCATAAACTTCCCCCATGTTATATATAAGCATTGCAGAGTGACCTTCAGACTGTCATAAAGCTGCTGTGTTTACCTGCCGTGGCTGTCTGCTGCCTGTGCTTTTAGGGCCCTCCTGTGGTGGATGAATCCTGGGAACACAAACAGCTTAGCTCCTCAATATCATCTCCTTAACATATATCTGCAAGCCTAACATAATCTTCTTAATAAGCTTGTTTATCATTGGCAACAGCTTGTGGTTACGATCACCTTCACTTAGCTACACCTTCTCTAATGGCACTGATCACTACATTCTTTAAATTAGAGCTTTGCTCGTCTCTACTAATATCATCACAGACTCATCATGATCCTCCCGTGTTGCTGACCTGTATGGGTATCGTGGCTGTGAGAGCAGGCCTCGGCTCCTGAGGTGCTGGTAGAGGTTACTGCTCAGGGAGAGAGGGTTTAAAACAAACTCCTCATCCAGCTGAGTGAGACAGCTCTGACAGAGACAGAAGGCACACAAGTATCATTTGAATATTTCAACTGCGACCTGTTCCGACCTTCAGCGAGTACTCAGAATAAAAAAGTGAATCACACTAAATGACGAGGCACTGTGTTCCAAAACAGGATCGTAAAAATGTCCTGTCAAAAATACACATGACGTCTAATACTGTCATCATCACATTCATAGAAGCGTCATCCTGAGACGTCATCGAAACTTTGCGTGCTTCTCTTTCTCAATGATGAGTGTGCAGTTTAAGTACAGGTCATAATATGGAATTACTATTATAATTATTTAATAGCAGGACGCAAGTGATAATGTGAGGAAAGTGTTCGAAGAAACAGGGAGATGAAGTAGAAGTAGACAGGAATAGTGAATAGAGAAAGGTGGCAAAGGAAAAGGAAAATGCTTAGAGTGAGTTGTTTGTCAGACTAGATGCTAAAAGAAGGAAAAACGAGGGACTTTTGTCAGTTGGTTATAGAGAGACCGAGGTGGAAAAAAGATAAAGATGGAAATGTGCTAATGAGTGAAGAGAGTGTGTTGACAAGATGGAAGAAGTAATTTTGAGGAACTGATGGGTGTAGGAAATGTAAGAGAGAGGAAGACAGATGGAAGACAGTTTGTCATAAAGTGCAGATTAGAAAGGAGGAAGTGAGGGCAGCTATGAAGAGAATGAAGAGTGGAAAGGTGGTTGGTCCAGAAGACCTACCTGTTGAGGTGGAGATGCCTATGAAAGAGAGCAGGGCACTTTTTAACCAGATTGTTTAACATCATTTTTAGGGTATAAAATGTTCAGAATTTTGGAGAGAAGGAAGCAAGGAATGGCGGTGGTGGAGGTGGTGTACGACACGAGGACAGTGAGACAGTGCTGATGTGGATGGAGCTGCCAGGGAGGAGGAAATGAGGAAAGCCTCAGAGAAGATTCATGGATGTAAGAAAGGAGGACATGAAGAAGGTTGGGGTGACACAAGAGGATGCTAGAGAAAGCGATTGATGGGTATGTGATCCAACAGCTGAAAGAAGAAGAAGAAGAAGAAGAGGAAGAACAGGAAGAAGAAGAAGACATATAAACAAATGGTGTGGTCCTTAGTTCCAGGTATATACAATTAGAATTGTATGATGATTTCATGGTTCAGTCTTTAAAAGGTTAACTGGTCATTCAGGTGAGTGTTAACACAATACGACAATCCTCCATTGAGGGGACGTTTCAACAAATCCACCTGAAGAAGATGAAACTCTTAGAGCTACATCAGAATCTATGGGCCTCAGTTAGCATGATAAATGTTAAAGTTCATGATAGTACAATTAGAAAAGACTGAACAAATGTGGCTTATTTGTAAAGGCTGTCATGAGAAGGCATTTTCTCCCTAAAAAGAAGAGCACAGTTTTGGACAGGTGAGAACCAAGTGGAGATGTTTGGCCACAACGCACAGTGTCCCCTCATATCAGCGTTCACCATGGAGATGGAGGGGTGATGATTTAGGCTCGCTTTGCAGCCACAAGACCTGGGCAGCTTGCAATCACAGAGTTGATCATGAACTCCTCTGTATACCAAAGTATTGTAGATTCAGATGTGAGGATATCTGTCTAATTTGGCTGACAGCTTGCTTTGTATTAATGTAAAGGTAACCAGTGCTGATAGATTACTGAAGTTGATGCATCAACTTCTGCTTTGAGGTTCTCAGTGTCTCTATTTATTTCTCTAAATAGTTTAGAGCAACCAGAGGTCATCTAACCTGTATAGTCTGCATGGCGTGATGTGCAGGGTCCTGAGCCAAAACCAGCTGTGAGCACGGCAGCAGCAGCTCTCTGGAGACCACAGGCTTCAGCAGCAGGGAGAGAGATGGAGATGGCTGGAGGATATAGTGGGAATACACACCTGTGTTGGAAACATACACGGGGCCTGTGATTGCTCACAAATGAACTTGATAAACAGTCAGCTCTCTCACACATAAACATAAAAACAAACACACACATGGACCTGAGGCTCCAGCTGCAGACTTCTGAGCCTGCAGCAGCAGGAACAGGTCACGACTCTGAAAGAGAGAAATCAAAAACTGTTAACTATTTGAACCACGGAGGGATATGCAGAATCTTGCAAGGTTGACAAGCTAAAATGAAGAACAGTCAAATGGTCCAAACAATTTTATGCTATGTTATTACTGCAGAAACATTGGGATGCTGTGTAAAATGTAAACAAATCTTAAACATATCAAATGTTCAAGCTGGGCCATTTTACTGTTTCATGAAAAAAAGAACAGAACATTTAATGGCAGCAACACATCTCAAAAAATGGGATGAGGCAACAAAAAGACTGGAAATGTGTTACTTAAAAACAGCTAGAAGAACATTTTGTAACTATTTATATTAACTGGAAACAGAGAAAGAGCACGTTGGAGAGCCTGAGTTTCTTAGATGTAAAGATGGGCAAACGTTCTCCTTTCTGCAAAAAAAACTGCATCTACAAAGTGGGGATTGCTTTCAGAATAAGGTTACTCAGCATTAAAATTGGTAAGTCTTTGAACATCCATCCATCTATCCATTTTCTTCCGCTTATCCGAGGCCGGGTCGCGGGGGGATCAGCCCAAGCAGAGAAGCCCAGACCTCCCTCTCCCCAGCCACCTCCTCCAGCTTGTCCGGGGGAACACCAAGGCGTTCCAAGGCCAGCCGAGATATAATCTCTCCAGCGTGTCCTGGGTCTGCCCCGGGGCCTCCTCCCAGTGGGGCATGCCCGGAACACCTCACCCAGGGGGCGCCCAGGAGGCATCCTTGTCAGATGCCCGAACCACCTCAACTGGCTCCTTTTCGATGTGGAGGAGCAGCGGCTCTACTCTGAGCCCCTCCTGAATAGCCGAACTTCTCACTCTATCTCTAAGGGAGAGGCCAGCCACCCTTCGGAGGAAGCCCATTTCCGCTTGTATCCGCGATCTCATTCTTTCAGTCACTACCCACAGCTCGTGACAATAGGTGAGGGTAGGGACGTAGATCGACCAATAAATTGAGAGCTTCGCTTTTACACTCAGCTCTCTCTTCACCACAACAGACCGGTACAGCGTCAGCATCACTGCGGCCGCAGCACCAGTCCGTCTGTCGATCTACCGCTCCCTTCTCCCATCACCCGTGAACAAGACCCCGAGATACTTAAACTCCTCCACTTGGGGCAGGAAATTGTCCCTGACCCGGAGTGGGCACTCCACCCTTTTCCGACTGAGGACCATGGCCTCAGATTTGGAGGTGCTGATTCTCATTCCTACTGCTTCACACTCAGCTGCGAACCGTTCCAAGGCGAGCTGGAGGCCTTCACCCGATGAAGCCAACAGGACCACATCATCCACAAAAAGCAGAGATGAGATCTTGAGACCACCCAAGTGAAAGCCTTCCACCACTTGGCTACGCCTAGAAATTCTGTCCATAAAAACTATGAACAGAATCGGTGACAAAGGGCAGCCCTGGCAGAGCCCATCACCCACCAGGAACGAGTCCAACTTATTGCCGACTATGCGGCCCAAGCTCTTGCAACGGTTGTATGAGGACTGAATATCCCGTAGCAATGGGCCAGACACCCCATACTCCCAGAGCACCCCCCACAGGACCCCCCCGAGGGACACGGTCGAATGCCTTCTCCAAGTCCACAAAACACATGTAGACTGATTGGGCAAACTCCCATGCACCTTCAAGTATCCTTGAGAGGATGAAGAGCTGATCCAGTGTTCCACGACCAAGACAAAAACCGCATTGTATTCAAGGTTCAACTAACGGACGGACTCTCCTCTCCAGCACCCTGGCATAGACTTTCCCAGGGAGGCTGAGGAGTGTGATTCCCCTGTAGTTGGAACACACCTTCCGGTCCCCTTTCTTAAAGATGGGAACCACCACCCCAGTTTGCCAGTCCAGGGGTACTGCCACTGATCTCCACGCAACATTGTAGAGGCGTGTCAACCAAGACAGCCCTACAACATCCAGCGCTTTCAGGAACTCGGGGCGGACCTCATCCACCCCAGGGGCTCTGCCACCAAGGAGCTGTTTAACTGCCTCAGTGACCTCGCCCCCAGAGATTGGCGGGTCATCCCCTTCCCCTTTGAACATCTCATCAATAATATACAGGACATTATATCATCAAATGATTTGGAGAAACTGGAGAAATCTATGTGTGCAAGTGACAAGGCTGATAATCCTTATTGTATGCCTGTGATCTTTGGGCTCTCGGGCAGCACTGTGTTAAAAACAGAAGCAGATACATTGCACACTTCAGCAGTGTATTAGCACCAGTTACATTAACATAAGGAACCAAAGAAGTATTAAAGTTGAAGGATATAAGCCATTATATCTGAGGTAAAGTTGGAATCCAAATAGAGAAAAAGGCTCAATGTGGCTCTTATTTACAGATACTCTCAATCATGTAAATATAAAGTACACAGGTTCATTTCTGACCTTTTATGCATTAGGACATACCGGTACCAGCTCTTTATGATTCTGGTTGACTACATGGGCTTAGGGACACTTCCAGAAAGTTCACTGAGTCGTCCACAAATTCCCTTCCTGTCTCTATCATGCAGAGAAGAAGTCGTGCAGTATTTGAGCATGATCCAGAAACGTCTTCTCTGGGCTAAAGCTAAAATGGACCAAGACAAAGTGGAAAACGGTTGTGTGGTCAGATGAATTTAATGTGAAATTCCTTTGGGGGAAAAAAGACGCTACATCCTCCAGACTAAAGAGCAGAGAGACCTGACAGCTTATTATCATTTGAAAAGTCTTGCATATTTCAGTATTATTTTCAGCCATTGTTAAATCACATGCTGCAGCTAATCCAACAGCATGGCTTTGCAGTAAAAGAATCCAGGTGCTGAACTGCCTTTCCACCAGTCCAGACCTTTCACCAGTTGAAACATGAAACGAAAATACAACAAGAAGACGTGGGACTGCTGAGTAGCTAGAATCCTTTATCAGACAAGAATGGGACAACATTCCTCTCTCGAATGTGAAGCAACCGGTCTCTGCAGCTCCCAGACAGTTAAAAATACCCGCCACTTCTAACCCTAGATGCACCTTTGGTAACAATTAAAAATTCTAGATGATTTTCAGAAAAGTTGACTTCTGACCTCTAACATGTCTGAGATTTTTAAGTAGATCCTCCTGGGGTATCAATTTGAAAGTCCTCTGTCACCTTGTTCTTAAGTTATCACATTCAAGAAATCACCTTTCCAGAAAACGTGACCTCTGCCCACCCGCCTAGCAGACTGACTCCATCAGCCCTTTATAGCCGAGGGGTAAAAAACCTGTTGTTAAACAAATAGCAGATGCTTTTTAGTGGTAAACATGGAGCTGTCCCAACTTTTTTGAGATGTGTTACTACTATAAACGTTAACGATTATTTAATACTGTTCTTAAACTGGCACATTTTCTCCGTTTGATATGTTTTCTATGTTCTGCTGTAAACAAAATATGGATTTATGAAATTTACAAACCACTGCATTTTATTTTCACTTGAATTTGCACAACTTTCCAGTGTTTTTCGTATTAGTTTGTATGAGTTGAGAAGCACAACTGTCAAACAAAAACACAAACATGAATATGACTGCTCTACTCTACCATGACTCCCACGTTCCCACATTCGCTAAAACGGGAACCAGATTTGCATTATGCAAATTCTGTCATGTAGACTGGTCAAATGGGTTTTACTTCTGCATCATATGCGGTAATAAAATGTCAGTTTCTCTTAATAAAGACAATTGTCACAAGATGAAAAAACAGAAACTACACCCTGAGTGTGTGGCAGAGGGCATGGAACAAGTTCTGGTTGTTCTCCATTTCATCCCAGTCCAGCTGCCAGCAGGTGGTTGGGCGGATCACCAGCGGAAGGCCGTACAACACACTCTCACACACCCCATCTGCACGCAGAACTCTGAAAGACACACACACACACACACACACACACACACACACACACACACACAGTTAGTCAAAGAAGAATGAAGGGCTCGTGCCAGCAATAGAAAAAACAATGAAATCCTTTTCATTTCTGAAATAAGCTCCAGCAGAAAACTGTAAGTATGCAAATATATGGAAAACATCATGAGCAGAGAGAATGACATCATCCCTGCTGAGGTGCGTTTGCAGTGTGACCCATTTTCTAACTCAAGTACATAAAGAGCACAATTTCCCAACCGTCTGGTATGCAAAACAAACTCCCATTCGCTCACACAAACGCACATTACTTCCTACTGTAGGTCCTGAAAATGTAAAACAAATGCAAATCAAGTTTCTACCTCAGTGCCTGCTTTCTATCATTAGCGTGTGTGTAGCATGTGTGTGCATATTTAGGGGAAAATGACATCAGCTGTTACACAAAAGCTGATCACTGAGTTGGAAATAAAATCAGCATTACCTCAACTGCATGAAAACATTACCACATAGTTACAAGTGAAAAATACTGTCTGAGAAAACATCCAATAATTGTAGCATGCTGCACACCTTTCAGCTCAGCATGTCAGCTGGCTGCTTAAGAAATGTGACACCATTAATGAGACAATCTCCAGCGCACTGCGTGAGTTTGTGAGAAAAAAATGGCACGTACACATTCCTCTACTGACAGGTAGGAAAGAGAAGAAAGTGAAAATATACTGCGCTACATTCAGTTCATGCTTCCACAATCCCTGTGAGGTTAAAAATAACATGAAGAGTTCATTTTGTAGGAAACAAAAATAGCTTATTTTTTGTATGACACTGTCCACAGAGGCTATTTGACCTACAAGCTTGTAAAACTCTCCATATCTGTTTTGTAATTGGTACGAAAGATTTTATTCATTTGTCAGACTTTTACGATGAACATTTTCTGTCCTCTGGAATATATTTTATCTTCTGGTTTCCTCGTCCATCACGCTGATTGTACATTTACGAGGCCAACAAAATTCCTAACAAAAGAGAAGAGACTGAACTTTGTGCTCATGTTGCTTTTACAGTGTCGGAGCAGTAACTCCAGCAGAACAAAGTGCACTCAGATGTGACAGGAAAGTTTTCATCCTAGAAATATTCCACTGCTCCCAAGTCCAACAAAGGAGCTGTGCATACAGAGAACGGGTGTTACTGGATCTTGCACACACAAGCCTTCTCTCCCTCTCTCCTAACAAAGTGATGGTGAGCTGATCCTAATCTTTTATTTGTGGTTATAGTTAGAAGGCCCTCAGCATCGATGCCCACGCTTACTTGATCACTTTCAGTGTCTGCGGTGCTGGGCTTTGATTGGCCGAGCCCTTAGTGCCAGGCAGGAAGTCCCGAATGCTCTCAGTCTTCACTCCCAGGTTCGGGGTCAGCGGGATGAGCGCCGGGCTTATCATGCGCTCCTGCATGTCACACTTCACGCACACTGCACATGCAACAACAGAAACATGCAATGATGTTAAAAACAAAGTACACGCCATGATTCAGTAATTTGTAGAACCACCCCTTGTCACAATAAATATAACTTTTTTGTGTGACTTTATCAGATTCAGGCAGCATGGTGGAGCAGCTGCCTCACACCAAGAAGGCTCAGAGTTTGAATCCATCATCTGGCCGCGCCCTTTCTGTGATGAGTTTGAATGTTCCCCCTGTGTATGCGTGAGGTTGGTGTGGTTAGGTTAATATGTGATTCTAAGTTTCCCATAGGTGAGAATGTGAGTGCAAATGGTTTGTCTCTGTGTGACAGACTGGTGACCAGTCTAGGGTGTTTGTTGACGAATGGCCCACTCTTCTTTATAATGTTGCTTCAGTTCATTGAGGTTTATGGATAATTGTTTCTACACTGCTCTCGGGTCGGGTTGAGGCCTTTAAAAACTTTCAATTTTGTCTTTTTCAGCTATTCTGCTGTAGATCATATCTGACTCTAGAATACTTCTGTATTCAGAGGAGTTCGTGGTCAACTCAGTAACTGTGAGGTATCCGGACATCTCCACTTTGGTCTCGTTTGTCCAAAGGACACTGTTCAGATGTAGTTTTACAAACCTAAGCCATGCTGCCATGTTCTTTTTAGAAAGACAAAGCTTTCTCCTGGCAACCCATAGTTTTTTAGGCTTCCTCTAATTTTACTGCCATGAACTCTAACATGTAACATGCTAACTGAGGTCTGTAGCGTCTGAGATGTAGCTCTTAGATTTTATGCAGTTCCTCTGAGCACTTTGGAGATGCTGGGATATCTACTATTGGGAAGACGTCTTGAAGGGTTTTCACTTATGAATAATTGTTTATACTGTGCAATGGTGGGTTATATCTCCATCCATCCATCCATTCGCTTCCGCTTATTCTTTTCAGGGTCGCGGGGGGCGCTGGAGCCTGTCCCAGCTGTCATAGGGCGAGAGGCGGGGTACGCCCTGGACAGGTCGCCAGTCTGTCGCAGGGTTAACACACAGGGACAGACAACCATTCGCACTCACATTCACTCGCACATTTACACCTAGTGGCAATTTGGATTATCCAATTAGTCCAATCAGTGTGTTCATGTCCAAAGATTTTTATTTGTGTATGTTTGTCTGCCTGTGTGTGGCTGTAGTATTTAACCTGGAATGAGGTTATCTATGGGGCTTGGCAGCAAGAGGTGAAGGTGCTCTCTGTCTCCACCTTGTTCCTGAAGCCATGCCTTGAACACAGTCTCTATGGCAAACACAGTGTTCTCCACCTGCTGCAGGTCGACCTCTGTCCCCAGCATCAGAGAGTCTGCAAAGACACATGCACATACATAGTGTTAAAAAGCTGTATCAGACTGTCTGAGGCTCTGTACGTGATAATGCATTGTTCTAAAGATTTTAACCTCTTTCATTAGTTTGACATTTGTCAATTAAACAATGTCAATTAGAGCAAACCGACACTCACATTCTCTTTGACCTTTATTTAGAAATTTTTAACATTTTAACAAACTTGTTCAACAACTCCCCAACTTTCAAAGAAGTATTTTTTTGCCACTAGATGGCAGCAGCACATGATAAATCCAAAGTACAGTAGCAAACGGCCTTGGTGAACTTATCAATACAAGGGTTCAGTGTTTGTGGATTTTCTGAAAGCCTTCTTCAGCCTGTCTGATTAGGAATGAATAAAAGCCTCCAAGACTGAAGATGCAAAAAATTGCTTTTATGGTTATATTTTGAAGCTTTTTATGCAAACAAATGTGCTTCTGTTCTGCTTCTGAGCTTTTCCCTCATCCCAAAGGACACAACATACTAAAAGGCCTAACTTGTCTTCCTTTTTTGCCTGATGACTCCCAATCATCATGTTGTGTCCTTTCTTCAACCTTTCCCTCTCTCTGTCTGTAGTCCCAGCCTGCTTCAAAATGGCCACCATCGTCCCTGTACCCAAATCCTCCACCATCTCATCATTGAACGACTGGCGACCTGTAGCCCTGACCCCCATCGTGAGCAAATGCTTCGAGAAGCTGGTCAGGGACTTCATCTGCTCCGCACTACCCGACTCACTGGACCCTCTACAGTTCGCATACCGCCACAACAGGTCCACTGATGATGCCATAGCCCTGACACTCCATGCTGCCCTGTCACACCTGGAGAAGAGAGACACGTATGTGAGAATGCTGTTTGTAGATTACAGCTCAGCATTCAACACCATCGTTCCCTCGAAGCTGGACAGGAAACTGCAGGATCTAGGACTGAGCAGCTCCCTCTGCAGCTGGATCCTTAACTTCCTGTCTGACAGACGCCAAGTGGTCAGACTGGGCAGCACCACCTCATCCCCCATCACACTGAACACTGGTGCTCCACAGGGGTGTGTACTGAGCCCTCTCCTGTACTCACTCTACACCTCACGACTGCACGGCCACTAACAACTCCAACATCATTGTGAAGTTTGCGGACGACACTACAGTGGTGGGTCTTATCACCAACGGTGATGAGACAGCCTACAGGGAGGAGGTCAGCGCCTGACCCACTGGTGTCAAGACAACCATCTCACCCTCAACGTCGCAAAGACAAAGGAGCTGATAGTGGACTTCCGGAGGTGCAGAGGAGTACACACCCCATCACCATCAACGGCGCCGCTGTGGAGAGAGTGAGCAGCTTCCGCTTCCTTGGTGTACATCTGGCTGAGGATCTTACGTGGTCAGTACACATAAACAAGACAGTGAAGAAGGCACAGCAGCGCCTCTTCTTTCTCAGGAGACTGAAAAGATTCGGCATGAGCCCCGCATCCTCAGGACCTTCTATCGCTGTGCCATTGAGAGCATCCTCACTGGATGCATCACCACCTGGTATGGCAACACCACCGCTTACAACCGCAAAGCTCTCCAGAGAGTAGTGCGGTGTGCTGAACGGATAATTGGAGGTGAGCTTCCCTCCTCCAAGACATCTACAGGAAGCGGTGCCTGAGGAAAGCGGGAGGATCATCAAGGACTCCAGTCACCCCAGCCATAAACTCTTCAGACTACTTCCATCAGGAAGGAGGTTCTGCAGCATCCGGTCCCGTACCAGCAGACTGAGAGACAGCTTTTTCCACCAGGCCATCAGACTGCTGAACACCTCATAGACACCTCACCCTCACTACTGGAACTTCAACATTATGCACTCCATACTGTACATTAATGCCACTGTTTTGCACATACCTACCTCTGTATATTTTATATTTTATATATCTTATTTTATTGTTTACTCTATTTCATTTGTAAAACATGTATATACACACTCACACACACACACACACACACGTAGAAAAACATATTTAGTACACACATTCAGTAATGTATATACCTTTATATATGGTACATATATTTATTACTTTTTAGATTAACCATTTTTATATTTTGCTTGTTGCACGTTATTGTATTTTGCACAACTCTGTTGCTTGTGAAGCTTGCACACAAGAATTTCACTCGCATGTACTGTACCAGTGTACCTGCACATGTGATGTGACAATAAAGGTGATTTGATTTGATTTGATTTGATTTGATCATCAGAAGAGGAAAAGAGACCCCAAGGACTTGCTCCACCCTCATCTCCTGCTTTCTCGCTTATCTCATCCCCTGATATCCATTACCAAATGACTATAGGCAAGCCTTACAGAATACCCCTCTCCTCTCTTTCCCTTGTTCTGCTCTTTAATAGTTAATGAGCCATCAGGACATGACTAATGGGACTAAAGGGAGAACAGGAGATCAGGAAGGACGGAGGAGAAGTTGACAGAAGGGAGGATGGAGAAGAGTAGGCAAAGTACTTAATCTCATCCTGTGAGGAGCACTGCGGAGAAAATAAGAAAGTTGAAATTCCTAGACTAAAATATGCCGATGCTTCTTTCATCTGTCAGATGGAACTACAGCACAGAAGATATTTTGGGTTCTTGGCCAAAGTTTGCAAAAGTGCCTTATCTAGAAATAAGTACATCCTCTGAGGGTGGGGGAGGAGGAGGGCGAAGATTAGGTTTGCTACTTTTTTGCTGATGGACACTTGCGGTAGGATTCCTGCTGTGTGAAGCTGAGAGGGATGAAGGCTGAGAGGGAGGATTTAGAGGATGACAAAACATGGACTAATGACACTTTAGCTTTACAAGTTGTCCTTTTATGTGTCAGAAAAAGCACACTGTCCTGACACATGCTACGTTGCTCTTGCTCTGAACACGGATAAAGAAGTTTTGGAAATTCTCTGGTACTCGGGGCCAGCTGGGTATCCCACTTTACAGCACTGCAGTGTTACTGAGCAAAAACCCAGTGACTGCAGAGAAAGAGTCTAAAAGAACAAGGCAACAAATATGGAGGAAACTGCAAACTCGCTTTAAAACAAAAAACAATCGGAAAAGCAATGATGGAAAAAGAGAAGCTGAGGTAAATGACCATACAGTCAGACCAGGAGAGCAAAAACACACAGGCAGGATGCGCTTTTGACTTTACGGAAATTGTGACACCGAGATAAGAGGAAAATCCTTGAGAGACAGACAGAGATGGAGAAAAGATGGTTGAAGCAAACTGACCGTTAGTCTCTCTCTCATAGCGTCTGAGGAATAAGACAGAGGGAGAGAGAGAGAGAGAGAGAGAGAGAAAGAATGGTGTATACAGAAGAGACAGGGGAGAAAGTATAAATACAGACAGGGAGGAGGAAGGAGAGGAGGCAGATGAAGACAAGATGAGTTAGAAAAGAGACGGGTGGGTGTGGTGGGTGACGGATGGTGGACCACACTCTAGCTGTGTGGTCCATCCAGAAGGAAAAAGGAAAGAGAAAATGAGGTGTATTCCTTTTCACTGCGGCATAAATAATTCGAGATGCACCCTTTGTGTCTGCTCTTTGCTGAGCAATACATTGAAGACCGAAGAGAATAGGTGAAAGTAGTCAACCCTGATATATGTGTCTGTGTGTGTTTGGAGAGATGGCAATGAGCTGAAGTAATGATGCTCTCTGTTTCTCTTTGGCAGGATTATCAGCGTTCATGAAGAATGTGTTTACACTGCTAAATCCTCACACAGATCTCCCTCTGCTCGGTTCACCAAGTGTGTGTTTATTGCAAGTCTGCAAGATCAAAAAAATCAATTATGTGTTATCGTTAAATCCTCCTATCGCTATCTCTTCTTGCTCCCTCTGTTTCTGTTCTCTGTGATCTGTTGGTATGAGACACCAAGACGCCATTAAATTGTGAGTCAGAGCAAGTGACCCATCCTGCTGATCTACAAGTCTAATAGTGCTCCTGAATTTCATTAGCATTTGCTTGTGTGTGTGTGTGTACCTGAGAAGATAAACCATGACATGCATGCTGAGGTAAGCATACAGGGTGGCAGTCGAATCTCATTAAGTGTGTGTGTGTCTCTATCAGGTGTCAGAAAGTCAGGGTGGTCACGAAGGGATTTATGATTGCTCCCCTCTTACACTAAGCACTGCACTGTAACCGTAGTGTTTAAATCCAGCAAAAAGACTAAAAATGTGACTAAATGTGACCAAAATGAGTGAGATCTACAGTAAGTGATGTAAAGATTTCAAAATAAACATTTTCTATGTTAGCTGTAAAATTCATGAACAGGAAATTTAACTTTTCAGTGCACTGCAACTTTATATATTTGCAGATCATGCTCATTTTTAACACAAAACAATTTATTTGCAAAAGCATAACTCACAATAGTGTGTTGAATAAACCTCAATACTACATATGGATGACATCTTTTCAAAATGTGGTACTTAAAGAAAGATTTATGAAGCTCTATTTAAGAAACACAATAAAACAGCATCCATACTCACATTTTCATTAACGTTTATAACCTACCTTAGTATGAGAAATTCATATCTAGTTAGGGTGTGGTTTCTCTTCCAAAGTGCCCGTCATGTTGCGCTATGTGTGTTTGTATATGTGCTTTTACATTAGAACAGATCATTTCTATAGAGGGCCCACTGTGTTTTTAAATGATAATAACTGTAGATTCTCTTACAAAAATATACAAAAACACTCTGAATCTAAGTTTAATAAAGGCACAGTTATATCCATTCATCATGTACATCACTGTAATGGTAACTTTGGGCTTTTAATCACTTCTTTGAACTGTTCTTTTCTCCAGGGTGGAATGATTGCACAGCAGACATCTTTAATGGGCACACAACTAATCCACACAGGGTCAAAAGTATACCTACACCTCCACTTCTATTTGGCCAACTGTCCCATAGCAAGTTGCTCTTCAATCAGACGCTTTTGGCCATCAACAAGCATAATTCTTTCTCAACTCATTATTATGGTTTTAAAACTTTGGGTATATACTCACTAACCTGTTCCCAGCAGCTACAGACAGCTGATGTGACTGAAAAAGGTGCTTTAAGCCCATTGCACACTTCCTCCTTGCACCAAATACCAGACAGACAAACAGCCACTTATTTTCCCTGGTAAAGTCCAAAACAAACATTAAAAGTGTCTCTACTTTAGACTCAGCAGCATCCCATAGCAGCTGTATCCCTCTCAGTCTTGTAGTCTCTATGTGTTTGTTAAATAAGATTGCAATAAGATAGCAGAAACTTGGTTTCTTTAAGATAAGTCGCACATTAGCTGATGAATCTGATGCTGACTTATCAAACGCAGTCAAGTGCAAGATGGCTTCCTTTTACATTAGTGTTCCTCGTCTGTCTCCATTGATCCAATTCTCTGATACCATATCCTCCTGACTCATATGTGATTAAAAACCAAATAGATGCAACTACGTTGCTTCCGATGACATCTTAGAGGCACGTCATTTTTTTTAATGATACACATAGACACACAGACACACATATATATGCACAAGCAAAAGGAGTCGAATACTTCATCAGATGAAAATGAAATGACTTCAGATTTCGCTGTAATTTCCCACAAGACTGTTTTCAGAAAAGGGCGGGAGGAGAAGTCATTTTGAGTTTGACAAAATGTGTTTTTACAAGATGGAGAAATCTGCCCAAGTGATTTGGCCACCTGCAACTCTGAAAACACCAAAGACATTGGTGTATCTTTACTAATGCACTAATGCAACTATTTCCTTTTGCTTTTGGTCATGTAAGAGATTACTACCCTGCTGACTCTATGTGTGCGCTTCTTCTAAATCTCCATTCCACGTCCAGTAAAACGTCCTTTTACTCTGTGCATTAGGAAGAGCACATCATTGTCATGACCACTGACCGGTGCAACATTAGCCTGTGAGTTAAAATTAATGACACTAACGCTCAATTAGAAGAGAAAGCTGAGCTCTTCCATGGAGCCCTGTTTTTACTCCTTCATAGAGATATGGATCAGCATGCTGGACACTGTGGCCTGTAATGCCATGAAAGCTTCTGACAGTCATTTTCTAATTCCAGAGAGCTCATGGAAATGGGGATTTTTAAAGTATGCTACATTAGCACATCAATAGTTTTGAATTATGTCTTGTGTATTAAGCTATTTAAATTCCCTTTATACATTTACAACATTTATATACACATTTATATGCAACATTTTAAATTTTATGCATAACATGCCATTTAACTTCACTGAAGAACAGGACACAAATTTCATAACCTGGATCTTAATTTTGTAGGTGTGGTCTATAATTTTCTTAGTCATCTGTTAGATATGGTTATATCACTTAAAGTACATTTCTAAAATTATTATCCCATATTCCCAAACATAGACAATTCTTTGCTTGAAAAAACATGAGATATCATCTTGGAGTCAAGTTGAGAGGTTTTTTTTGTAACTTGATCATTTACCAGCTAATTACCTGAAGTATGTGTGGTTGTTTTTGCTGGTTAAGCCATCTTGGCACATTTTGGGCCCTTTAGTGTAACTGACAGTGATTTAATTTCATGTTCTTTGTTTTATATTTGTTGGAAACATTTTTGTGATTTTGAATGAGCCGCTTATTGTGAGGTATGAAGTGCAGCTTCCAAGATGAACATGCTTTCCTGTTTGGCTACAGCAGTCAATGAGGTGCGTTCAATGTGTCTCTGTTAATTTGAGTTTCCATGTAAAACAGGCATTTATATGTACACTTATATTTGCTGGATTTATCTTGGCATCAGTGTTTTTTGGAAACCTTGTCACACATAATGGTTCAAATCATTTCACTTTCACTGGATATGTGAGACAAGCTAAAAGAGAATTATCGTTTTATGTTTAAGAAACTGATGTTTCTAAATATAATTGCTTTATTTTAATAGTTCTCACGATGAGTGATCCTGTTGGTGAGCTTGGAACAAACCATCTGTAAACAAAGAACTTGTCCGCATGGTGACTGGCGGGAGTAACACTTCAGTACCAACCGAACATCATTTAAATACCACAGGCTATCTGAGTGTTGGTGCTGACCATGTCCCTCATATTATGAGCGCAATGTACCAATCTACTTTGAACTGCTTTTATCTTTAAAGTCGTGCTTTCTGCTTTTTAATTCTTCGTGAACTTCTTCGAGTGGTAACTCCCCACTACTTATGGTTATAAGCGGTTGAAGAAGTTAAACGGACTGGTTCTTATACGGCACTTTTCTACACTACATGAGCACTCAAAGCTCTTTATACAACATATCTCATTTAGACAAGCACTTTTTTTCCCCCTATTTTTTCTATTTCTATCTAACATTCACACTCCAGCGAATGCATCAAAAGCAACGCATGGTTCAATATCTTGCCGAAGGATACTTTGGCATGCAGACTGAGCAGCAGTGATTGGTAGATTACCTGCTCTACCTCCTGAGCCACAGCCGCTACTTTTAATAAGTAATAAGCTTTGAATAAGTAATTTCATTCGTTTAACAGTTACATACAAATAACAGTAACATAGTTATCACACAGTTACCTCTATTAATTTGTTTCCTTCACAATTATATTAAGTAAGCAATAATCCTAATTTAACTCAAAAGTATGTTTTGTTTGAACTCTTATCAAATTAATATAGAGAGGAGGCATTACAGCTATGAGCAACAACCTGAAATGAACTCTGATAAATGTACATAAACATAAAGGAAGGGTCAATGAACATCTGTCTGTGGAATTTCCCTCTGACATCCTTGTTTCACTTATACAGTGACAGCACCCACTCTGTCCTCTGTCAGTACGTCTGTGTGAGCATTAATGATGAATAGTTCGCTGATGTACTTTGAGACTGTGACAAATAGGACATTGATCATGTGGTCTGAAACACGGGCACTCAACAAACCAGCCGCTGTGTGACCCAATTGCCTCACAGACATTTGTGTTAAAGCCATGCGGTCATGGGGGCAATTAAAGAAGACAGACACTTGAAGAGTACAAGAGGATGAGGGGGAAGAATAGCCCTGTTATCTAGCTGTCATCTTAAGAGGAAGAACAAAGGGAGAGAAAAAAGGGAGCGCCAGAACAAGAAATACTACAGAGCTGGTTGAATAATAGGACTATTCATATTTGATGGCTGATTGGGTGTGTTACAGGATTCTGGAGAATTTGTTTCTGCGTATGTGCAAAGTGCAAGTGGATGTAACATGAAAAATATTTGAACAAACATGCTACATTAATTAACACCAAGAGATACTTAACTCAGATGGAGCTACCACAGAAAAGACAAACTTAGCCTATGAATCTTAGCAGTGAAGTTAGTGTTGAAGCCTGCAATCTTTCCACCGGCAACCAGAGGGAGACTCGTTTGGTTGCAAAAACATCAGACTGCATAGAAGTCTATGAGAAAACACCCCAACTGCTCACTTACTATAAAGTAAATACTTTGACGATATAGGTTTAGTTTGTGTTGAATAAATAACGACAGTGTCATATTCCATGCGGTGGGCTATCTGATGCTGTATTTACCTTAATGCTCAGGACCAATTTTTTTTTTTTTATTATGTCCTGATACATCAAACCTTAGAACTGAAAAGGGGTGCATTTTGTTTTTACCATGAATAAGGTCTCTTAAGAGATTTGTTCCAATCCCAGTTTAACGAATCTGAGAAACAGATTCAAATTGAAACCCAGGATATTATTCACAGCTATGTAAACCAGGGAATGAGTATATGAATGGCATAGAAAACTACAAACTTTGGTTTTATTTCCAAACCAGCCATGGTACACTGAAGATGGCCAATGGATGGAAATAAAGTGACGGCAAAAGATCAACTGCCTCATTTCAAGCAGAATCTGGAAATAGCAGGTGGTTAGTTGGAAGAGAAAGACAGAAAGCCAGAGAGGATGGCAGCTGGGTGACTTCTTTGAAGCACTTGAAAAAGACAAGAGGACAGAGGAGAGGAAGCACTCTGCAGACTGCACTTCATGGAGGCACATAAGAGAGAAGAGGGTTAGAGGAAATGAAAGGAAACCAGAAAAGATGATGCACCAAATAATCTCCTTCAAAGCATACTTTTTAGAAGACCTAAAAATGACAACAGCTAATCACAAGTAAAAAAACACTAAAAAGCTCCAGGAATCAAAAAATTGCTTTTGTTTTTTTGTGCATGTGTCAAAATGATGTCATTCTGTCATAGTGTTCCTTGCTGGTTTCGGTGAGATATACCTGACAGTGACTGAGAGAGTGAAAGTGCATGCACAACATTTGCCATAGGGGCTAAAGACTGATGGACCTTGTGGAACCAACAGCATTGACCCCAAATAAGTATAACCACATGAACATTTAGTTTGTGCATCTAACAACGTTTTTATATACAAAAGCTGGATAGAGTGCAGCATGTAGAAGACAACAGGAATATTCTCAGTACTAAAAACAACTTGATCTCAAACAAAAAGCTGCTATTTGTGTTCTCATATACAATTATGCATAAGAACAACTAGAAAAATCGGCCTGTGTATGTGCTGCGCAGTGCTGCAGGGTGTGAGAGAGCTGTGCTTGCCCTTGCACACGAGCTGAGACACATAGATCTCAACTTTGTCCGATGCTGCCCTTTTGTACACACTGCACACAACAGGAAGCTGACCCTTACAGATGCTTTTTCACTACTGGAAATACTTTGTTTGGTTCAGGCGAGGGTGTTCTTTGGATGGAGTGTGCAGGGGGCGGGATATATGACTGCAAATTTTCTGGACAACTCCCTGCTCTATTGTTATATGGATTCCAACTGATATTAAACTGACTCTGTCCATGAGACTTGGAAGGATTATCACTGCTTAATGTCCAATCTGGCACAATTTTTGCTGGGTAATGTCTCAAAAAACTCAGGAGTGAATGTTGGAAACAACCATCTATTAATATTACTGCAAATTAGAAACAAATTGGTCAGGATAAATGTTATTATGTAGATGGTATTTCTGCTTAGGGAATTCTCCAGTTTCTACTCACAAACAGCTTGAGAGACATGTGCAGTGGTAATCTTGTGCGTGCCTGCTGTTGTGACTTGTACAGAAAAATGACCAGGGTGCTCATTCAGACATGAAACCAGCCCGTTTAGATTGCATGAATGCATGTCTGAAAGAGGCTCAGTGACTCCCACACACTTCTGTCCTCAAACCATAGAGGACCATAAGCACATGTGGCTTCATGTGAAAGAAAACAGGCAGAAAAAAATAAAGGGCGACAGAACAGACCTACACAACAGGGTATAGCAAAGAAATGAGAGCAGATGCTAAAAAAAGAAGAAAACAACACGATCCTTTACTTTGCCTTATATTTTTCACCACAATCAGAATTTTAAGTTTGGTTATGCACCCTTCTGCCTCCAGTCCTGATGGAGCTGAAGGCAGAAGATAGATGTGACTGATGGAGCAGGACAGTGACAGACAGTGGCAGGTAGATAGAGGATGGTGTTTGATTGCTGTGAACCACTCTGAGTAACCTCTTCTTATTTTGTTTTTTTCTTTTTCTGCTCACTCTTTTGACATTCTCTTTTCCAACTTTGTGTGAACCCCACAAAGAAAGAAAGAAAGAAAGAAAGGAAGGAAGAAAGGAAGAAAGAAAGAAAGGAAGAATGAGGGAAGATAACTGAAACTGCTTCTTTTGGCTGCCAAAATTCTGCACGTGTCTGCAAACCACAACTACAGGAAAACCATATGAGACCCCACCCTATGTTCTACCAGAGGCTTCCTTTCATGAATAGAAACTGTAGATTTATTTTCTCAAACAGATGGGGCTAAAATGATTTAAAAAGATCTAGAAGAATGAAGACACAAGTGTTAGGAGAGATTAGACAAATTATTTTTTGTATTTTAGTGTGACCATGATCCTGAGCAACCAGCCAATCTCAGCAAGATACTAATAGACACCATATACTGGTGTGAACGGTGATACCAGTCTCCATCTGTGAGGCCACCTGCTGCTCTGCTAATACAGTGGTGTGAACTGCCTGACCTTGCCGATGCCTGTGTGTAGTGAAATGAAAAATATGGATTCTGATTTTCAGACAATAAAAAAATGGTTTCTCTCTCCTTCTGTCCTCTGTACGCATTTTAAGACACAATTATCTAAGCATGTGCTTTCTCTCTTGGTGAAAGCTTTGCAATGGTTACAGTGTGTCTGTCTCTCAGGAGGTCTGGGTGGGGTTTCCTTTGGAGGACCTCTGTGCACATTTAGCCACAATGCACTAAACTGAACTAGCTGACTATCACGGAAAAATGAACTGAATGGGAGAGACGGGGAGAAACTGAAGAAAAAAGTTTGTGAGGGCGAAAAGACCCTCGGGTGAAAGACTGCAGGTATGTTGAAATAGTAGCTGAGAAGGAAATGGTTCGGTGGAAAGTTGTTTTTACACAGAGCCAACTACACTAAAGTGTAGAAATGGTATTTATTAACACCTCAGAGTTGAGTTGGAGTGAGCTGTATGAGGTTCAAGAAGTGACCCGATCAGAAATACCTTCATTGTTCAGTTTCCTTGTTGAGATGCTTTGGTGGAAGAAAGAAATTTATACCAAACTCTCACATCTGACTCTGTAGTGCAGCATTAAATAGAACTGAGTGGCATGGTTTGTGCCTCAAGTGGAGTAGTATCTGTAATTTCCCAACCTTTTCTTACTTCTGCATTCTGATGCTTCGTAAGGACCCGTCAGCTTCATATTGTGATGCACTGGGTACACTTTCAAGTCAATTTTCATTGTGCTGGGGAGTCTGATGGGTTCTATTCATAGTGTTGGTGTTTTTTCATCTGAAAATCCCTGAAAGTGGTAATGTCTCTCCCAGATCTCCAGTTGGGTGACATCTAAAGACTTGCTCACCTTACACTGCTGCCAGGATGAAAGTTTTCGAAAATATGGACAGCTACATGTATTTTCGATCTGGATGGGTAAATGGAAGGTGAGGAACAAGAAATCGATCATTATTAAGGCAAGGACAGACGCTACATAGCTGGATTAAACAAACTACCACAAGTAAATCTTACATTTTTGTTTATCTGGATATTTACAGTGTAGGGCCAGAAAAGTTCCACTAGTATTAATTTATCACAGTTGACCAAGTATTTTTTCAATGCCAGGTAAAGCATTCCTAGTTTAATGCTGCGTTCCAGATACTGGGAATGACATCACTCCTGAATTAGCACGTTCCAGAAAAAGCCAGGAAAAATCGGATTTGTTTTGGTTCTTAACAAGGTAGAGCCATTCAGGCATCACCAGCAATAATTTGCACATAAAAAACACATTAATGGAGATCAGAGCTTGATGACTGCTCTGCAATTGGCTTTTTGATGAGTCAAAAATACACAACAGTGGCAGTACAGATGAAAAAATTTACTACTTTACACTACTTTACATTCAGTGCCGCCATCTTGGATTAGTTTTTATTGGTCTGCTCTTTACAAGTGGGCTATACATTTCTGATTGGGAACTTCCAGTTGGGAATTTCAATCTTCCGACTTATTGTATAAGTACAATCACTGTACAACCCAGTAATGGTGGCGCAGCCTGCAACTTTTGAGAAATAGAGATATGAACATTACTTTTTTCGAACTCAAACACTAAAAGAAAGACTGTATGTTTTCCTTCATTAGGATACGGATTTGTGCCAGCCAGTGTATGGGACTGTAGCCTAAGGTTTCATTAACATTAAGATCCTAACTTTGCTGTCTCTGCAGAGAACATCTGAAACTTTCTGAATGACCTTTGGATCCCTGGTCACCTTCCTAACCACCTTTATACATAATGACAAAATGACAACAGTGCCCTAGTGTCTGTCAGTGAAGGAATACCAAATTATGTTTGCATAAAAAAAACTAATTCTGGCTACCTGCCGAACTTAAACTCATGTGACCTAACATATGGCATCAGGATGAAGTGACAACAGTCTTCACAACTCCAAATGACCACAGTTAATATAGCCTCATCTCGAAGCATCATTTCTGGCAAAACATCTTCAAGCATTGATTCTGCTAAAGCATCGATAGAAAAGCTCACAGGTTTCTTTTATATTAGTATTAACTTCTTGTACAGAGGAAGCCAACTGAGGGGAGTAGTTGCCTCTGGGGATCGATGAAGTTTCATATTATCATTGTAATGTAATACAAGAAATATGACTCATTGTGAGCCCTGAGGATGAAGTCTTGCCTTACTCTTTTTATAATTCTTGACTGTGGGCCAGTGGATTATAATCCTCCTCTCAAGGGACAAAAATTTTCACAGTTATTATTCTTGCGACTCGAAATGGATTTGTGGGATGTGTGCTGATCCAAGTGCAACTGTGTGGGGTGTGGAAATGGGTTAAGTGTTCTGAAGGAGGCAAATAAGGAGAAGGAAAACACTTCTAAACAAAAAGAGCATTTCTTATCCGAGGTGGCAGCCACAACGATAACAAGGCATACAGCACATACTCCAGGCACTGTAACAGTTAATGTGATTACACAATACAGAACACCCACCACAGTTCGTGAAATGAAGATATGGAACCCAAATTCTTCTAAACAGCTTCCTTGAGGAATGGAGCAGGCAGGTCAGATATTCAATAGGAAAGTATTCCATAAAAATTATGTACCAGATTGTTTTGCTGGGGGTTTGTCATTTATCCAAGATAGAAAAATGTTTTCCTTACAGCATGTGCAAGGATATCGTAAAGCCTATTACAGCTGCCATCAGTAATATTATCCTGACTCGGATGTCCCAACAGCAGAGATACAGTGTCCATTTTCAAGTATTCTTTCCACATCCTGCAACATATCTATCCAATAGGATTGGATATTTTGGCATGACCAAACACAGTGTATGTAGGTTTCCACTGAAGTCTTTCACTTCAGTGGAAAGTTGATGATTCATCTGGTGCCTTTTATTGTGAGAGATCGATTAATGGCCATGAGTACCATTCATAGAGAGTTAGGGAATGGTTACAAGCACAGATTTGTAAGATGGTGAAAGATGTACCCTTAGGCCCCCTCAGAGATGGTCTTTCCCCTTGACGTTTAAAAACATACATGCTCGACATTGTATTTAAGGTCAATTAGGGCAAACTGCATCCGGATTGCATTGGATTATGTAACTATTTCATCATATTTTCATATTTATAATTTTATTATATTTTGATTTTATCTGTACTATGATCTTATGGAAAGCACTTTGGTGTACTTCGGTCTTTGAAATGTGCTATATAAATAAACTTTGATTTGATTTGATTTGACTCCCTGCTCAAACCAGTATTCCTCCCTGTCCTCCCCATGTGTATATCATCATCATTGAAAGAGTGTCCACTGGTTTGTATGTGTAAATAGACTATGGAGTCCTGGCCTGACGAGTAAGCTCGTGTGTTTCGCCATCCTCTTAGTGTAAAAATGTATTCCCACGTATAAATCATGGGAACCCTCCTGAAACTTAACAGCATATGCCATATTACTCTGTTTTTGCTGGGGGACCTGATCCTTGGGGTGGACCAGTTTTTGGTGCAGAGTGTTTTGGGATTTGAAAGCCACAGAGACGCGGGGTTTTACACTAGAATGTTTGTCACATTCAACATATCACACTGATTCAACACATTGTAAAAATGTGACAGTGCGTTTTTGGTTGGGCCAAGGAGAAGCAATTGCTCTGCTACTGATATTGTGCCATTAGTGTTAAAAGCAGTTTTGTTTTAGTAATGAAGTCCCTAACCTTAAGGTATCTGAAGTTTTTTTTAATTTTTTAAACATTACTTTCTGTAAAATTGCTGTAGATAGTTTTTTTATGCTTGCCACTTCTTTTGTCCTCCACTTGTTCACTTTCTTCAGATTTTTTAAGGACACAGCATGCTGAGATATGCAACTTTCAGCTAATAACTCTTTGGGAATTACCTCGTTGGTGCAAAAATATTCTTTCATTGCTGTCAAACTGTGTTTTCTTTAGTATTTTTCATAGATGCAACTAACAAAATGGGAAAAAACGATGTGCTTTTGCAACCGACTACTAGTAACAAAGTGCCTAAAGATAAAATTTAAAATTGGTTCTTTGCTAAGTTGTCTGTTTTATGTAGATCCCTGGAGTTAGGTCTCTTTTTTATGTTTGAATGATTTATAGCTCTGTGTTAAGTGGCTTAGAAATTTAAGAAAACATTCCTCTGAAAATGGTCAAGTACAAGGACATATATACATCTTTTTGTAGCATTAATATGCTGATCATTTCATCCTGTCATGCACAAAGTGCATGCTAGTCTGATACGAATTCCCTTGCAGCTTATCTTCCACAGTTATAGACGGAAAGTAGCGTTTTGCTGAAAGGAGTTTAGTTTTAATCTGAGCAGACCCACTTTTTGAAAAATCACAGACGGTTAAGGCAGAGAGGCACAATAAATCTAGGTTAATACATCGTAAATCTATGGTAATACAAGAGAGATAACGTGAAAGAAGATAAAAAGAAAGAAGAAATGTGAAGTATCCCATTTCACAGAAAGCGAGAAGTATGAGGGAGGGGCAAGAGTTAGAGACAAAACTTTCTCCTCCTAAAAAGAACGGGAAAGAGGAAAAGGGAGGTGGTAAGGAGGAGAAAGTAATTAGGTAGTTGGAGAAAGAAGAGAAGAAATGAGGTAAAAAGTCCTATCATCTTTCTGTTACGCTTTGACAGAGCAAGGCAGAAGGGTATGATTAAAAGAAAAGTGAAAATTAACACTGGGAAGGACCACACATGCTTGTAATATATATAAATATGTGCACACATATACACACACAGACTGGAGAAAGGTTCAAAGAAAGACACTCATGAGTCATTTAGACATATTTGCACATAGAACACATAAAAGTGTAAATATAAATATAAGTGCAAATATAAAAATAAAAAAGCAACAACACAACCTGCAAAAATGGAGACATATAAGCAGAATTACAAACACACACAGTTCTGTGTTCCTTTAGGCCTAAAAACAAGAACTGTCATCTGTCCCCCATAAAAGCTTCTTATCGCTTGTACAAACTGGACAGACAGCAAAAGAAAACAAAAATCTGGAGGGGAAAAGACTGAGCTGCAGCACTGTGGTTTGTGAACAGTGAGAGAGATATGAAAAGGACAGGGGAGTGAGAGATGGTAAGAAAAAGAGAGAGAGGATTAGGGGAGATATAATGGGCTATAATCCTTTTCTATTGAGAGATGGATGCCAGAATCGCTGACAGGGTGTCAGTTTGAAAGAGCTATTTGCCCAAGATATGAGACTGCTTTTAGACTGCTTCTACCTTCAGCTCTGAGGTCTTACGAAAAAAAAAAACAAAAAAACCCCCCAACAACAACCCCAAAACACAAAAGCACAAAGAGACCAATCTATTTAACTTAATGCTTTTTAAATGAATTGTTTTAATTTAGTAATAATTTTCATTACTATAATCGAACACATAGTAATAGTCATATTAGTGTTTTTAAGAAGGAACTATAGGA
The DNA here is from genome assembly GCF_013358895.1 of Oreochromis aureus. Classification (NCBI taxonomy): domain Eukaryota; kingdom Metazoa; phylum Chordata; class Actinopteri; order Cichliformes; family Cichlidae; genus Oreochromis; species Oreochromis aureus. The sequence continues at coordinate 14,400,459 of NC_052944.1, read as the reverse complement.
AATTCAAACATTGAAACAAAGTCTAATTTATTTTGCTTATGATCAGTAAGCCGTCAACACTATAGATGTAAAATGACATGTATTTATGTGATGATTTGACAAGGTGAAGAAAATTCCCAGCCATGTAACAGGCTTTTTATCGCTACAACTCAAGACTCCCTGTACTAGCAGGGAGATGGAAACCCCCCCACACAAAAAACTAAAACAGGTTCACTCGAGACTTGTCTTTTATTTATGTATTTTTTAAATTGTAAATTAGGGCCACATTGCATTATTGTTTTGATTTTTAGAAATGTCTTTTGACCACTACGCAATAAATGTAAGCAATTTTGTTTAACTCATGAATAATAACTCTTTTGTAATTTCTAAGCTGATATCTGACTTCCTGTTTATTAAAATAGTGTCAGTGTGTCTGTCAGTGATGTTACCTTATGTCATCTATATATTACAATAAGAAGCAGTAACAAAAATTAGTGTCTTAACCTTCTGGGACCTAAGCCATCACAGGTGGTACAGTAATGCTAACTCTAATCCTACCCTGGAAAAGTCTGGTGTGAAATGGTTTTCTTACATTTTAGAGAAAGGCAAAAAAATATATTTTTGATGGGTGTCAGTCAAAATGTTTTTAATCCCTCTGATCCGTGACTGTCAAGACTTGGGAGAACAAAAACAAAAATGACATATTCTGATTGCCTCGGGTTAGAAAAAAAGGTTAGGGTTAGGGTTATCACCTAACATGACAATACCAGGGCTAATGATAAAAAATATTAGTGACCATTTTCTTAATGACTTTCTGCTCCTCAGTGGTGAGCTGGTAATGGTCGTACTAATAGTCCCTTTGAGAATGACATGAAAATGATTTATTGAGGAGAATGTGTCTTTTGTATCACTGCAGAGCACACAGACATGAAAGCTGTGTGGGTATACAGTCGTTTGTTCCAGCAGACTGCTTCTACAAAGGTTTGTCAAAGAATGGGTCCTTCTCAGGAGCTCAGTTAATTCCAGGGTGGTACTGTGATAGGACGCCACCAGTCCAGCTGTAAAATTTCCTTGTTATGATATTCCACAGTCAGTTAGCGGTAATTTAACAAAGTGCCACAAGATGGTAGGCCACCTGAGGTGCATAGTGCGCATAGGTCGCCAACTTTCTGCAGAGTCAATTACTACAGATCTCCAAACTTCACATGGCCTTCAGATTAGCTCAAGAACAGTGCATAGAGAGCTTTAATGGAATGTGTTTCCATGGCCAAGCAGCTGCATCCAAGCCTTACATCACCAAGTTCATTGCAAGTGTCTGATCCAGTGATGAAAGCCACTGGGCTCTAGAGCAGTGGAGACATGTTCTTTGAAGTGATGAATCACGCTTTTCCATCTGGCAATCGGATAGACAATTCTGGGTTGGGCGGTTGCTTTTGTGGGATTATGGTGTTGGGTTGCTTGTTAGGAGCTGGTCTCAGCCCCTTTGTTCCAGTGAAAAGAACTCTTAATGTTTCAGCATACCAAGACGTTTTGGACAATTTCATGCTCCCAGATTAGTGGGAACAGTTTGGGGATGGCTCGTTCCTACTCCAACATGACTGCGTATCAAATGCATAAAGCAAGGCCCATAAAGACATGGATGAATGAATCTGGTGTGGAAAAACTCGACTGGCCTGCACAGAGTCCTGACCTCAACCTTATAGAACACCTTTCGGATGAATTAGAGCTGAGACTGTAAGCCAGGACTTTTAGAAGAACAGTCAAAAAATACAAAATAATTATCACCTGTTAATCTTCAGTTACTGGACATCCAGACTAGTCATTTGTAGTCCAAAGAATAAAAGACCGTCTCACAGCAACCAAAGGCTAAACAGCGGGATAATATTATGGGATCAGGTTGCTGCTGCAAGGGGATGTAGCTCAGTGGTAGAGCGCATGCTTCGCATGTTTGAGGTCCTGGGTTCAATCCCCAGCATCTCCACCTTTCTAATGCTGTAGTGTAGCTTTGGATTGACATACTGTGATAAACTCATTACTGCTTTGTAGTAATATCGGTCACCAACACAGTATACTGATTGGCACTCCATGCTATAACATGCTAATGTAGTTGGTGTTCTCTATTTCTTAATTCTGCATTTTATTAAAAAGAACTGTTGTTAAAAGGTACTTAGGTAGTGACTGCCTTAACCCTTGGGTCTCACAAATTATTGTAATTTATTAGATCTCAGCCTCAGGTCATACTATAAGAAAATCAACTTATATTTAGTAGTTATGATTGATGATTCATCTTGTATTACTTTAACCCCGGTGAATATGAAAATTATATATATTTTGACAGTCTAAAGCCGATTAAAGGATTGAAAAGTTGGAGATGCTGGGGATTGAACCCAGGGCCTCATACATGCAAAGCATGCGCTCTACCACTGAGCTACATCCCTTTCTTGTTGCTTTTGTTATGGCAGCTTTTATGTCAAAGACATTTTGTTTTCTCACATCCTGAGTTTGATTTTTTTTAAGTGAACCCTCCACAAAAATAATAATAAAGTATCAATTTTGAATCTTATTGTCACCACTGTTATATCTAAGGATAGGAATTGATAAGAATTTAGCGATTTTGATTCCATTATCGATATCACTCATTGATTCGATTCCTTATCGATTGTCATTGGGTTCTCATTGGCTCCATTGTGAGTCACCACCTTTGCTAAGCAGAAATAAATAAATTACGAATAATAAATTATAATTTCCTCCCTTAGTTGTGATCAGTGTTGGAGTCTTCACTCAAAAGTCATTATTACATATATTACACATATTACACATTACATCAAAGTAATGTAGTATGTTTCTTAATTACTCCCAGGAAAAAGTAATTTTTTATACTACTCGATACATTACTTTCATGTTACCCAGGCTACAAGCCCAAACACCAACACAAATCCCTAATGAGGACACACATCTAATATGTTTCTCCTAGTAGAATACATAGCTGACCGCACAAAGCAAAGTTAAAAAACACAAGCACAAAAAAGTGATCGCCACAGTGATTCTGCTTTTGAAGCGTGAACAGGTGGGGAGGCTGCAGACAAGCTCATCTGCTTGTTACCTGTTGAAGTTCCGGGTCTGGCTGCTGGGGTCGGCTTTGAATCTGGGTTCTTGGCTAGCTTAGCATTAGCATGCTGTCTTGGCTGATGCAAAGAACCAAAGTTGTGTTAGCAGCATCCAGGTTGTTTCTATCCTGGATGCAGTTTTCGATGCTAGTGTTTGTTAACAGTCTGAGTGGCCCAGGGAAAGAAGCTGTTAGTGAGTCTGGAGGTGTGGGACCTGATTGACCTGAGGGTAGCGGGTCAAAGGGGTGGTGGGTGGGTTGCAAGGGGTCACCTGTGATGGCCCCTTGTGTACGGTTTTTCTTAGACAGGAGGACCTGGCAATGACCTTCAGGTGTGGCAGAGGGCAGAAAATGATTTTTTGGGTGGTGTTAATTACCCTCTGCACAGCCTTCCTGTTCTTAGTTGTTGGCTCTGCATACCAAACAACCAGGAAGTGGGAGAGCACGCTCTCCACTGAGGAGCAGCGTCTGGTCCAAGTTGTTCTTCCTCAGGTCACGGAGGAAGTGCAGCCGCTGCTGGGCCTTCTTTATGAGGGCATTGGGTTTTTTTGTTTTTTTACATATATATTTCTCTATAATACTTAATATACATAAAATAATGAATTTCTGTTTTTTTCATTAAAAAATGAAAATAACAAAAACAACAAAAAACAATAACAGCATAATAAAAACAAATAAGTCAAGGGTTAAAATTCTCAAGCATCTGAACAGTTATAATCAGGAATAAAGGTTGTATAAACTCATAAAATAATGTTAATTTATACAATTTTGACATTTTTTTCCCTCACTGACACCATAACTATATATTTTAAACTGAGAAGGGTTGACATAGGGTTATGTGCTTCTTGCTGAACCTGGGTGCAGGCCTTGGAGTCTGTGTGAGAAAATAGGTTTTCCTCCAAGCTACAATGGAGAAGCAATAAAGAGGCTTATTGATGTGAGACTAATGTATGGAGGGATGGAGGATAGATCAATGACGGGATAATACACAACCTCCACAATCCATAACAAACACACTGTGGATGGTGTTTTAGTTGAATAAAGACTGTCACTTGAAAGCTGGATTTTGGGGCTAAATGTGGGTGAAATGGTTGTTTTGTCACTTTGAGAAGCATTTGAAAATTCTATATTTGAATAATATAAATGCCCTGACAAAGCTCAGAAGTGATGTGCAAAAGACTAAAACTGTTTGAATGAGTATTTTGTCAAAATATGACGATTAGAAAATGCATTTTGCCAGCCATTTGAAAGGGATTTTCAGAGAAGCTCAAGAAGCCTGCGTCATATGGATTTTCATAAGACCGAACTCTATTATCAGGCAAATTGTAAATGAGAAAAGATGTTAAAATCTGACACACACACAAGCACAGTTTGGCATACTGATTTAAATGACTAGTGTAAAAGCAACACAAAAGTCGTGTGCAGTCACATAAACAAAACAGCTACACAATATTTGTGTGAATGCATTACCTTTATATAGAGCATTTATCAGCCACAGTTCTTAGCTGAGAAATAAAAGTGGAGGTTAAAAAGTTCAAAAAAACAGGCTACAAAAATAAAGTACTGCTTTTATGGTTAAAACACAGCTATTCCCTGGTATGTGCTAATTTACAACTTTGGCATCCAATAAAAAGTGTAGAGTGGAGGTGAAGGAGGAGTGCTTGTGTCGGTGGTTATCTAGTATCTTTCAAAACAATTTTCAGCTCCACACTTCACCTTCTTTGCTGAAAGCACAGTGCCTCTCAGTGCTGCCAACTTGGTGGTAACTAGCGTGGTGAACACAGACAAGTGTGCCTGAAAAAATTTAGGCCAGTTACTGCACAAGTGAGTATCGTGGCTACTGGAAAATAGCTTGTCAAATGCTTTTGCAACTTTTCTGTAAGCTAAAAAGTGAAGCTCAGGACAAAGAGACATTGACTCTATGTACAGTTGGGGATGTAGCTCAGTGGTAGAGTGCATGCTTTGCATGTATGAGGTCCTGGGTTCGGTCCCCAGCATCTCCAACCTCATTGCTTTTTAAGGTGAGCAGAGGAGCTTGGTATTGATAAAACAAATGAGGATAAATCACATGGCAGCAGCTTAGTGCAGGCAGACATGCTCAAGAAAACTTGCTGAAGTTCAAACTGAGTATCAGAATGGGGAAGAAAATGTTGATTTTGAATATGGTATGGTTGTTGGTGCCAGAAGGGCTCATCTGAGTATTTTAAGAAACTGCTGCTCTATCCACCATTTCACAAAACTCAGTCAGAAACTGGTTTCTACAGTGAATTCACTGTACTCAGACGGCCTCCATAGTCAGCAGATCTCAATCCAATCGAGCAAATCTGGGATGTGGTGGAGCGAGAGATTTGTACCATGATTGCAGCTGCCAAATCTGCAGCAACTGTGTGATGCTATCATGTCAATATGAGCCAAAATCTTTCAGGCATGTTTCCAGCACCTTGTTGAATCTGTGAAGAATTAAAACAAAAAAAGCTGAACAACCTGGTACTGGTAAATCCCAAGTTAAGAAGTGCTGCCTTAGTCACTTTCCAGATAACTCACTAATATACAACAGAGGCATTAACAGTGACCCAACCAGTCTCTGCTGTTGAACATGCTGCAATGGCTTTTTAAGGTCTAAAAATCAGCACTGCATTGTAATTCAGATGTTTTTAGCAATAGCTGATTGGCTCTGCATTTCAAAGAAGCAAAATGTTGCTGGATTTCATTTTTACAACTTCTGAAACGTGGTTAAATTTAGATATGATGTCACTCCCAGATGCAAACATCCAACTTTGGAGGAAAAAGGAACGCAACATACGTCTTCCTGTATTAAACATCCTGCTGCGCTGATAGAGACATCTGTCAAGCTCTAGGAAGAGCACACTCGCTGATCATCTTTGGTTTGCGGTTAAAAAGGCATGAAACTACTCATGGGGTTAACAACTTAGTAAAAAATATCACAAATGATAATGTCACTAATGCAGTAGATAGGTTGGGAAAAGAGACATATATATGTATATATATATATATATATATATATATACACATATATATATATACATATATATATATATATATATATATATATATATACAGCAAGGAAAACAGTGAAATTCACCCTGCTGTCCACTAATATTTAAAGCTTTCAGCATCTCTGAAGTTAAATTAATTGCACAATTAGTTGAATCAGTCTCCAGCATCTCAAGCTTGAATTTATTGTCTTCTTTTTGGTCTGTTTTTGTAGATGAGGGAAGGAAACACTACCCAGCAAAGACATGTAGCACAAGGGGGCAGCAGTGACAGAGTGTGCTTGTTGTATGAGGCATGGGGAACAATCTCCAGCATCTCCATTTCCTGTTTCCGTATTTAAAAACAGGCTTTAATCACCTCACCAGCGCCGAACTAAAAACACTTAACAAACAAAAGCATAATTAATCACTGTGCATGCATAATGGAAGCCCTTCATCAGGGTGTTGTCACACAATCAGAGGCTGACAGAAGCTTATGTATGTGGCTATAATTGCAATATTAAGAAATGCATGTCTATGTAAAAATATCAGTACGTGTTCACTCTCTGAATGTAGTGTCTTGCTGAGCACAGTTAGCAAAAAGCTCTCTGCAGTGAGAATCTTAAAAAGTAAAAAGGCTCCGCTGGGATTCCCTGAGGAACAGCAGACTAACAACAGCAGGAGATGAGCTGTTCAGAATCATTATGTGAGACTATAAAATACCAAATGATGACATTTTCAGTGGGGAAAAGGTGTCACATTCCATTACGGGAGTTTTAAAGTGTATTTAGTTTAACAAGCCAATAGTTGCAAGCTATTGCATAGAGATACTTCAGATAGGAGAAGAAACTCAGTAGAAGTACAAACTGTTTGTCAGGTACATATTTTTTTTTTTTTTAAAGAAAACTATACCAGTGGAAATGTCTATTTTTGAGTCAAGCCATTCATATGCCAGCTATGATTCACCGAGAGGTGTAATTTATTTTTTATTTTTTTATCTGGGCTACATTCTTTTACTCACAGTGTCTTTATGCTTCAGAAGACAGACTCAGCACAGCTCTGAAATGCTGTAAAGAAGTCATACTGTGTCTCACAGCAAATCACCATTACATAACAGACCCATAACACTGTTACAGTTTCGTAAAGCCAAAAATCAGCAGAACAGCAGCAAACCCCTTTTCCTATAAAGCTAAGACTGCTGGAGTCAGTTGATTTGTGTTATTCAGCATAGTTTTTAGTTTCAGATATACGTATATTTTATGTAATGATGCATACAGACTTTTAGTTGAGACATAACTAAAAGTGTACCAGAATCAAAGATATGCTAAGTTATGTCAACAGCCGCTCCAATCAAGATTTTATGTACCCCGTAGAAAAACAGCAAGAAAAACACAGACTGAGATATTAGCAAGATACAGCACAACACATCAAGTTTTAAAGCCTGTTATTTGTTCTAGTCCCACTGCATTTGCATTTAGGTTATTTGCACAGGGCCACACAAAACCGCACCTGCAGAAGTGAGACAGAGGGAACATTTGGCTAATATTATATTCAGCTTTGGTGTAAAGCTGACTGACAAAAACAATCAGATTTTTTACTTTACTTTTTATTAATCTATGTACATAATCACCCTGATGTAGTTGCCAATGATTTTGCTGAGTTAAGTTAGAGTCATTTATAAAGCTGTGTGTTGAAGACCCTCTTAGTGCTGGATTCCCTAGATCGCACAGGTGTAATAGGCTATTACCTTCACTACTGCTATGAAGTAAATATATTCTTTAAATCTGAAGCTGGAGGCTATAGTGCCTCATTAAGTCTTTCAGGGACTAAGTTAAATCCAACAGAGTCTCAAGGTAGTTGAGAAATGGAAAATTGATTTACTTATAAAAAAAAGAAAATTGAATCTTTCCAGTGTAGATCGACTGTTGGTGACCTGGCAGCCTAGCCCAGATATTCTGTTATACACATACACAAACATATAGAAGTGGTAAGGTAGAGAAGTTGTACTGAAATTTTCTAGTCAAAAAACAACTATATTGTCAAGCACAGAGCAGGATCTCATACTACTTGCTATTTAAAGTGTTTCATGTTACTTCATCTTGGCACTCTTGATTAGTGTTCCTGTTATTTAAATCTTGCCACACAAACTTCCCCTTCAATATCTTACAGTCCTTATAGAAACAAGCCGGCAGCATCACAAAGCAGTTATTTTGATCTAATATGTATGTACTGACTTAATCTCAGTGGTCAAATAAAGAATGCATGTATATAATTACCACTGAAATCTGACAGCAATACTTAGATTTTTCTCTTGTGGAATTGTCCAATAGATTTAAATGCGGGAATCTTAAAGAGCCATTTCTCTCTGTTTATAGCCAGTGCCTGTTGTCTAAGCACTGCATGATAACATGCCTGGTATGCAAGCAGTAGCAGTCTGAACAGATGACAACACATAGGCACTTTATAACTAGTGATAATAGTCTTTGGGTAACCAACTAAATTCGGGAGATTAAATCCTCTATGCAGTCATACTGTTTGTGATTAAACAGGCCCAGAAACAGAGAGAGAGAGAGAGAGACAGAAAGATGGAGCTCAGATGACAAAGGTCCAGGTGTTCATAAGAGACAGATGGTAGTAATCTGTCAGTCTAGCTGCTCCAGATGGTGTTTTTGAGTGACTATGGGTATCTATCACAGAGGTGGCCTCCAGTGCCAACAGTGACTTTGCAAAAAACGAAAGGATTTTACTTTTCTCACGAATCTATCCCGATCACGATCAAGACTTGCGTATAGAAGTTGCACTGCACTGAAAACAACACCTAATATTAAAGTGTGAACAGAAACTGTTGAATGGGCTGTATGTAACAGACTGAACATGCACCTGCACGTTCTTTTTCTAAGGAACAAAGAAACAGCAACAGATGGATGAAGTCTGAGAGCTGCAGAAGAGTTCATATTTCTCCAGTCTGAAGGGAGGAAAGTGTTACCCTGTTAAGGCTGGCAGAAACATGATTTGGCATGCTGAATTCATCTTGGCTCCAGTCCATCATATTATCTACTCCTAACTTATAGCAAGCACATCCCAATTGTCTTTGCTTTTGTCTGCCACAGACCCTTAAGATAACCAGTATTTTTAAACTACTGGGGACATTTGTATTTCATTATAAAACTACTAATTGCAGCTGTTTAGTAACGGATTACCCTGCTTTGCTCATCTACGACCAGCTCAATGGCTACCACATACTGTGACGGTATTATGGTTTACTGTGAGTACTAGAAAAGGAAAACAAACAAACAAAACAACAAAACAACAACGAAAAAAATCCCGGACTGGTGTGGAAAAGCAAACAGACTCAAAAATGAACTTCACTTCCTGAATACAGTGATTTTTATCTCATACTCTCTTTTTTTGGTGACAATCTCTTTATATACTTGAGCTCTATATGGTGTGAACCAGTCACATATACATCTACTATCTATCTATAGGAGGTTAAATAGGCGTGCTAACAATAGGAGTTTTGAGGTAAAGAAAGCTTTGCATATATGATGTATAGATGTGCTTCTTTAGCATTTCCAGGCTATGGGAAAAAACAGAGACAAAGAAACACATACAATTTACAGGTCAAGTTATCCTGTGTGATATCTGTTACATGAAATAATTACATGAAATAATTATTAGGTATGCATAAGGTGAGGGTTCCCCCTCTACCTTGGTTGGAGTTTCTTTTTTCCAGAGGAATCTTTGACTGGTCTCTCCTGCTTCTCACACAAAGGATGTAGTATAAACTGCAAAAGGCTATTTGGATTATAGTCAGTCAGCCTCCAGTGACCCCAATGTATTGGCTTCAATCAGGTAAAAAGTAAGAGGCTATCTGCCTACCTACTGATACCATTATCACCACCTGTCAGTCAAAATGTGGTCTTTTTTTCCTGTTTCCTTCTTTTTTTCTGAAATCAGGCCTTTATCACCTTTTATTTGTACTTCTATATATACCTTTGCCTCCTCCCCTCTTATTGGTGGAACTATTGGAAAGGAAAAATCCAATTATGTGTTACTGTATGGAAATGTGTTTATTATTTTTGGTGGGACTGTTGCAAAGAAAACATTTTCACTAATACTTGTGCTTGCTAAAAATCTGTAAAGTTTTTCTCGCACCAAATCAGCATCCTTGGTATTAAGATGGACTGCCATTAGGGATGGGCGATATAGCCTCAAAATTCAAAATTCAATTTAATCACAAGACTAATAACAGTGAAAACGACATTTCTAACAATACCGAAAAAGGTTTTTTCAGTGCTTGCAGCTTGCATTTATAAGCATAAGTAAATGAAGGCCATTTTCCAGCCTTCTTTACGAATTACTTGTCAGGAGCTGCACAGTACTGTCACATGCTTCGTGGCCTGGATGACTCAGCAATGTGTTTTTGCCTTAAGTGGTGCAAAGTTTGTTGTTACCAAAGTATTGTGCTTTTTGAAGGTTTTTAAGTAGCCTCCTTTTTAGGTACTAAAGCGTCATTGGAGACAAGCGCAGGCTCTTCTCGTTCCTGCACACATTAGGGAACATAGATGCATGGCGTTGCTATAGCAATGGTATTACGATGTAACATTTATATAGTACGTAAAAATTTATTCTGGTATTATCGTGGATGACATGATGATGGCACAGCCCTAACTAGGATTACTTTTTTTACTAAACAAAAATGTGTTTTCTCTTAAACAATGTTGTTCACAAAGCCAACATCCTGAGCCTTTTGCTCTGCAGGCATTTGAGTGAGAGGAGTGCCATCTAACAGCTTTATGAAGACCCATTATAATTTGATCAAGGCTTTTTAGCGGAAAACAGAACGACCTGTTTTTCTATCTTGCGTCAGTGACATGTTTTTAAAGCTAGGAACACAAACAGAAACAAACAAACAAAACCCCACAGGTCTATAGAACAACTTCTACAGTTTTTGTAGATACGACTTGTAGCTCCAACTTTACAATCAGTGTCTTGTGGGTAGTGCTGGAGCAATTTACCAAGATTTTACTGTCAGTTACACAGAATGCAATCAATATGGTAACTTTAGCTGCCAATTCATTTGATCTTAACATCTAATTGGTTGATTTGAATCTTCTCGCTCTGTGATTGGTTGGTACTTTCAGATAAAATAGTATGTTTTCTTTTACTATTTGCATCTCATCGTGTATTCAGTGCCTGTACGTGATTTGAGTTACGAGCACCCATGTTACTAAATGCAGTGATCTGATTGGATTCAGATCGGAAAAATCTTTAAAATCTGGCTTGGTTCACAAAAATAAATGCTGCAAATTTGTCCAATAAAAATACATGGTCAGTTCAAACTACTACATTAAGAAAGGTGAGTGTGAAATATTCATAGGGATTTGTTGTGGTAGGTGTGTGAAGGCCTTACACTTGAAACTGAAATGGATTTACATACATTTTCTCCTCTGCAAAGCTATTCATACATCTGTCTGTCGGTGCCTCTAATAATTCATAATGTGAAAATGACAATTTCAGCTCAGCCAAACAGTTGTCTGAACTGGAGGATATCTGCTCTGCTGCCAAAGAGGCATTTAGATCAACTGGCAACTGGTCACCCAACCAAAATCCATGCTTGAGTCCTGGTAGAGGGAGTCCTGCAGAATACTGTACTAGCAAACATGCTTTTTTAAACATGTCACATACTATATTATTTTGGCAGACTTCAGCCTCATCATCAGACTTCCCTCTACTGAAACCTCTGAATGGTCAGTTAGAACCCATATTCTACAAGATGCCACCATTCTGCTTCTCTCTGTGTGTAGTAGCAGTGGTGTATGATACTGCAAAAAATACAGTTTGGTTATCACAGATACTCATACTTGTAAGTTATAAAAGCAGTGTATGCAGGGGAGAGCAGTGGGCCATGATTTATGAAGTCTGCATCATCAGTATACTTCATGTGGATATATTTAATGACAACTAGATGTCTGTGAATTTTGTTTTCTACTGTGAGTGTGTTTTGCTGTATTAATGTGTTTGTATGAAAAGCACTTTAGATCAACTTCTAATGTGCTACATAAATAAAAATAACTTGACAGTCACCATAAAAGGGCATTATATTCAGACATATTTATGCTTCAAGTTTGAAGTATTTTTCTTTTTTATTCAATTTCATTAAAATCATTCATGTAGTATGTTTCATATGGGTTGAATATATTATTTTAATGTCTGAATGCAGTTTTTTTAATAGGTAGTCAGTCTGGTAAAGTAACAGCTTATGATGACCAATAACACTGTGGTAACTAACCTTAACTAATGTTGAAGAGTCATGATTGAAACATTACTTTTGCCACTAAATGAGCTACCTGGATATTCTGTGTATCTCTGACAGGACTCTGTCAGTGACCTCTGACCTCTGTGCAGGGGTCTAGGTGTGTCTAAAGGATTTCCCTCTTCCTTTGTTTCTTTTGTGGCTTGTTTTGGGGAAAATAAAAATTTATTTAATAAATCAGTAGTGTTGACAAAGTAGGAAATTTCTTTCATACATATATTGCTGTTTGCACTGTTTTCATTAACAGCTGTAAAATCTTTCCACATAATGCTCTTCTTTCTCACTCTGCAGCCCACATGTGTTTTGTCAGTGCAGCTGAGTGACCGCACATCAGCAAAACACATCGGAGCCGGAAGGAGGGGGCGGAGCATAAAGTGCCAGCATGAGAGGAGCTGTGTTTGCACAGACAGAGCTACTTTTTCATGAAACGCGAATGACGTATTGAAAATAGAGAAACAAACTAAATCATCAAGCTGGTCACGTTAGTACTGATTCGACACCAATACCAATGTTGGCATCGATATTATTGACATTTGGATCAAACCGCCCACGCCTAGCGTGCAGCTTAGTGACGGTTGTCGTTTGATCAAAAATACAACTATAAGAATCAATTGCAGGAAGAGTATGTAGCTAGGTATGTGTCCAGGTCTTTTATAGATAGAACCTTCAATGGAAAAAAAATGACAATCTTTCACATTTCAAAGACAGACAGTAGAGGAAAAAAGCGTAATGCATATAAATGAGACAGTGTCGCAGGCTAGCAGAGTAGCGCTAATGCACTAGTAACTAGACAACAGAGATAAGACACAAACAGCAGTGTGGTTTCAATCCAATATGGCAGCAAAACGTAATAGACACACCAGCCCACCGTGTCCATTTCACGCTTTGCCTTTCTAAAACGTGAAATGGACACGCGTGCAGAAGTTGCAGTAAGCTGCAGTAACAGTAAAGGGGGATATTTTATTTCAAGCCAAAATTAAAATAACCACAGGAAAGCTTTAAAAAGACATTATTAACACATTTATGTGTAAATACATATTAGTCATCTAGCTTAATCATTTCTGGTGATTAAGGATCCTGAAATGTACTTCAGACCTTTGTGGCTGACAGCATCGCAGCTCAAATTCAGTGAGCAACAACCCGTTCTTTCACAAATGCTTGTAAAGGCTAGGTACTCGATTTATACCTGTGGAAATTGGACTGAATGGACACTACTGTCAAGCTACACTATATTCTCAATGCACCATTTCGCTCAAGTACAGCTTCACTGAACACAGTTGTAGTCTTAAATTGCTGAATGGAGGTTAAATTGATGAGTGACATAAATTAGGATACTTTCATCAAACTCTGACGTCAGTATTAAAATTACTTATAACAAAAAGGCTCTTTTAGACTGTTTATTAGTGAATGAAATGAGTAAAAAACCAGCCTTTCACAAAGGAAACAACCATCTGACTTTGGTTTCATTATCCTGTGTATGTACTACTTTGAAAATGCACCTGGAAATATGGTTTGCAGAAAATGTCAACTTAAATGTCAAGTTTACAATTACAATCATATTTGATAAAAATCAGATTGATGCTACCAATGATAAACACCTTTTCATGTTTCAATCTAAAACACACACTTCACTAGATTTTAATGTTATGCATAACATTTATAATAAACTGACATCTGACATCACAAAATAGTGCATCAGATTGGTGCACTATTTTCCAGAGACGAATGATGAAGGATGAGATGCATTTGAATACAGCTAAACAATGCCATATAATTTTTTGCTCATCAATCAGCACAGAAATAATTAGTTTTCACGCCTGACTATCTCTGACTATCCCTTAGGAGCAGCTGCATTCAGAGTGGGACAGCTTGTTGACTCTGTTTCAGTCAACAATGTTGCTGTTTAGCTGTGAAGAGGAAACCAAAACCACTGGTGCCATAATCATCCCTGCCTCTGTCTCACTCCGTGACCCATTTCTGTATCGTCTCCCTGGTGCTCAGCTGTAAAATTACAGAACAGACCTAAGATTTAAGGACACACTGGTGGAGTTTCAACAAAAACCGGATGCTTATCAAGGCGTTGGCTTACAGACACTCACATATCTATACTTTCATTTTTGTGAGGACCGTTAACTCGGCCCGCTCATAACCTTGACTGTAAAACCTAATTGTAACAGTTAAAAAGTGCTCGTAAGTGAAATTCAAACAAAATCTGGAACACTTAATAATTGTGTTCGAAATTGAGTGTCAAGGTGAGAAATCTTAACAACTCCATTAAGGGCTGATTTTACAGCTGTAAGGCCAGATATAATAATAACAAATACTGCTTCTCAGGCACACACACAAATGCACACACACAGAAAATGACAGTACAAATCTGCCGCATGCCCTCTCAGACATGATATAAGACAACAAGTGAGAATGACAAGCGGAACAGAGACAGAGTGAGGGAAAAAAATAGTTATGGTTTTTGTTTTACTTTGTACAAAAGAAAAATGGATATCCCACCCACTTCCTGCACTATGCTTCACTCTGTGGAATAAATAACTGACACATACACACACACACAAACAGAGCTAAAACAAATTGTCTGGTGTTGAATGATGCGCCCAGATTCAAGAGTATCAACACCGCTTCCATATGTGAAGCGGGGCCGGTGTCTAGCCGCACACTGCTTTTTGTAACTGAAAGTGGAGAAATGACAAAAGAAATCGACTGATAACTGAAAAGGTACAGCAGCAGTATCTCTCTGTGTGTCACTTCGGAGCAGCTCTGCATTTACTACTCCGGGTTAGACCCCAACAAAGGTGTCAGAGCAGCAATCAACCTGTCACACTTCCACTAGGGTGTTCAACAGAGTGACTAAACACAATTTAGGACCTCTTAGAGCATCCAGTGAATGTGAGTGGAATTCATTCTGGCTAGACACTCAGACTTCTTATATCTTGATTAAAGCCTGCTTCGGTTTTTCAGCCAGATGAACTCTGAGGTCAGTGTAGCTCTTGGATGAAGCACTGACCCCATTCCCTTTTCTGTGCTGGCTGATTCTTATCCAAAACATTTGAGGTTTTCCTGTTAGTAAGAGACTAAAATGTAACACATTCATGACAAGGTTTATCATACAAATAGAGCGTGTGATGTATTATAATCTCTCTCTTGCTTTATTTAGAGAAATTATTGTATATATGTTCTGTTACAATAGATGCTCACATTAAATTTGGCCGGAGTCTCAAATAATGAGGTCAGGCTAAAAAATCTCTGGTTTTCTCCTACTTGATCGATATGATGTCATTTACAGCACATATCCCTAATATGGTCGCGTCAGGTACGTAAGCCCCACCTGCTGTTCTAATCTTCTTGTTTATGACGAGCAGCCAATAAAAAGAATTCTGGTCTAAAAGGCAGCTGAAGGGTGTTAAAACAACTTATTTAAGACAGAGGATGAAGTAAGAGGATGCACCAAGGCACAGTATAAGATATATAAAGATTATTTCTAAATGAATCATGGAAAGCTACTCTAGTCGAGTCTAAGAATAAAGATATGGAACTGTTGAATGAGCTGGGAATTACAAGCCCCTTTTAAGTTCTTTAATTAAAACAAATAAAATAAATCAAACATTGCTCTTTAAGCGTGATTGCACAACAATCGACAAGCACAGAAGAGTGGAACCACTATGAACTAGTGGAACCAATAACTCTGTGTGTAGACATTAGGGTTTCAGCAATCCTGCCCACTCTACTATGGAAAGAATAAATGCTAACAGCTTTCTGTGGGACATCAAAGGTCTAGGAGGACCACTGGTACTGATATATCTCCGATGATGGAAGCCGTAGTATCATCAAGTTAGAGTGACTGTCATGTTTCAAACACTCTGTGCTATAAACACTTCAACAACACTGCAGAGGAACACAGTGATGTATTCCCAGTGGCATCCTCATCAAAGTCAATCATCAAACTGCAGTAACTACAAAACCACATCTCCAAGGCTCTTTCCAAACATTTCTATGTTGAATGGCATTGCTGTTTGATTAGATACTGGGGAGAGATCGGAATGAGTACCCCCGCATATTGATCAACAAATACAATAACACAAAAACACAAAAAAATGTGTACTTGAGGCACTGATTCAGGGACACTTACCTTGTGGTTCCTCTAGATTTTATTCTAAATACTTTTAGTTTTAAAAAGCGCACATGTAACACACTATCCTCTCTTTCACCTGACTGCCTGTGCAAGGACTAAGTACCTCTGTTTTTTTAAAGGCCGCTTCACGCTACATTGACTCCATGGGGAGCAAAGGCCTCACGAGGACTAATGGAACAAAGCAACAACGTTTTTCCTTAGATATTATATAAAAGCTGTAGCAAGGGATCAGGTATAAGAGCAATTTTGCAGGCAGTATTGCATAACTGATATAACTGTGTCGGATGAGTTAAAGGGTTCAAATTATACTGTACATGTTTACAATAAGTTACATTTTGCATGCCAGTATAACATGTAGTTGAAGTGTCATAATCTAAAGTCAAAATCTTGTTTTTGGTAAACAAGATTTTCCATATCCAACTTCCACCAGTATCATGGGATATATCCTAGTTTTGAATATCAAGTACCAGTTTAATGTACGAAATTGAAAGTAAGAATAAAATAGGAAGTACAGAATTTTGTCTCAGCCCTACATATATCATGAGGAACTCATGTTAAAAATATGGAAGTTAAAAATATGAAGGTTAAATTTTCAGTGGCTTTATTAAAAGTAATAAAGTTGTGGTACAAAAAAACAATTTCTGGAAGGGTCAGATGGGAAGCACTGGTTGATTTTTCATGGAATGACCCTTAAAAAAACCCTGTAACTTCAAGATAATGTCTCAGTTTTTCTACATTAATTCAGTCTACTCTCATCACAAATAAAAAGACTGCATACTATATGTTATTATGTTATAATATATTCCCCTCTCGCCCCTGAGGGCGGTCTATCCTCCAAGCTCGGGTCCTCTACCAGAGGCCTGGGAGCTTGAGGGTCCTGCGCAGTATCTCAGCTGTTCCTCGGACTGCGCTCTACTGGACAGAGATCTCTTGGATGTTGTTCCTGGGATCTGCTGGAGCCACACGCCTAGCTTGGGAGTCCTAGTGCTCTGCTTCCCACTGGGACCACCTTCATCCTCCACATCTTCTTGAGCCCTTGGTACTTCAAGAGCTTCTTGTGTTCCTTCTTCCTGATGTTGCTGTCATTCAGTATGGCTACATTTATCACTATGGCCGTCTTCTTCTGCTTGTCTAACACCACTATGTCCGGTTGGTTAGCCACCACCATTTTGTCCGTCTGTATCTTGAAGTCCCACGGGATCTTAGCTCAATTATTCTCAACCACCCTAGGGGGCGTCTCCCATTTTGACCTCGGGACTTCCAGGCCATACTCGGCACAGATGTTTCTGTATACTATGCTGGACACTTGGTTGTGGCGTTCCATGTATGCCCTGGGTGCTAGCATCTTGCATCCTTCTGTTATGTGCTGGATTGTCTCAGGGGCATCTTTACACAGCCTGCACCTGGGGTCTTGCCAGGTGTGGTAGACCCAGCTTCTATGGATCTTGTGCTCAGAGCTTGTTCCTGTGAGGCCATGATTAGTGCCTCTGTGCTGTCTTTCAGTCCAGCTTTGGTAGCCAGCCACTGGTAGGATTTCTGGATGTCAGCCACTTCCTCTATCTGTCGGTGGTACATACCGTGCACGGGCTTGTCCTTCCATGATGGTTCCTCCTCTTTCTTGGGTTTCTGCTGCCTGAGGTATTCACTGAGCATGCGGTCTGTTGGAGCCCTCTTCCTGATGTATTCGTATACTATATTTTTTTTATCTTGTGGTATTACAGGTAATTTAAGGCTATAAAACTGATTATGATTCAGACAGATGATTGGCAACATGATGTTTTCTATGCTATCCATTCTTAACATCTTGCAACATGCTTTCTGGTGCAAAATACAGTTGAAAGTCCAAAATTACACCTTCCTTCTCCAATTTTTACACTCTGCAAATCCACCCAGAAGGCCAGACTCTACTCTTTGATGGGCCAGTTCAGACCTGCAGGCTGTATGTTCAACAAAGTTAACAGAACAGTACTCCAGCAAGAAAATAACAATGGCGGACTGCATCTGCTTATTTATGATTTAAGAGCTCTCTTTGGCAGCCAGGAGCTGTGGTTATCCCCTTTTAACGTTAAAAGCCGCTCCAAATCTGAATGGCTCATTCAGAGACACATATTCTGATCTATGGAGAAAGCAAAGAAACTTTCTTATGACTTCTGGGTCTCTAGACACAGTGGGGACACTTAATTATGTTCAAGAACAATGAGAGTGGATTTTGCATAATACAGTTTGTCTCCTTTGAAACATCATTAGTATAATGTTTCCAGCATCTCTCTCTCACACACACACACACACACACACACACTTCTGAGAAAAAAACAACCCAATCTTAAAGTCTGCTAAGTCATTTCCTCCACAGATACAAATAACTATTTATGATCAAGGAATAAACAGACGATGCGCAAATAGTTTTATATGAAACGCCTCACTCCTCTCTTTTAAACTGGTCCTCATTATTTGCTCCCTCTTGGATGTTTCTTTCTCACTTTCTGTTCTTCTCCCTTTTCACCCCTTCATTCCTACCCAGCCCTCATTGCACCCTCTACTTACTCAAACCAAACCACATCACTTGAACCTTCGTGTAATTAAAAAACATGACATGTGATTATAAAATCAGGCTCTCTAAGAGAGGACTGGCAAATGTTTGGATTGTAGCCAAGTTATACAAACCGTGACA
Source organism: Oreochromis aureus (assembly GCF_013358895.1). Taxonomy (NCBI): domain Eukaryota; kingdom Metazoa; phylum Chordata; class Actinopteri; order Cichliformes; family Cichlidae; genus Oreochromis; species Oreochromis aureus. The sequence continues at coordinate 14,381,250 of NC_052944.1, read as the reverse complement.
TATGTGATGAGTGTGGCGCGCAGATATGCTGAAAACAGTAAAAAAAAAAAAAGTAAAAATAGGGTGTTATAAATGGGTCAGTGCTACACAGCTCCGCAGAACATGATTAAGAAAGCACGGGGGGGAGATATGTGGAAAGTGCGGAGGAGTCAAGTCTGCTTTGGAAATAGATAACAGACTTCATGAGGACAGAGTGTTTGTTAATGCTTTTTGCTTGTTGTTTTAAACTGAGTTACATGCACTCCTGGTTAGCCTGCAGTAACAGCTGACAGTCTGTCTCCTCTTTAATGAGTTTCAATTTGTGTGGGTCTGTGTGTGTGTGTGTATTTGTATTTCCTACCTTCAGTCTCTGAGGGTGCGGCAGGCTCAGGTGAGAGAGCGTCTTGGCCCCAGTCTCCTGTACTGTAGATCTGCACTACCAGGAGTCGCTTCAGTGAAACCAGGTCAGCATCTTTGAGCCCCATCTCCAGCTGATGAACAATGCTACGGCCTGGCTGGCTGGTCACCAGAGTAACCTGGGGAAGCAGCACAAATATGAAGACAAATAAGAAAGCTCCCAGGAGCACAGACATTTCATTAGGTTTCCAATGTCAAGGAGCAAGCTGACCTCAATGTGACACAGTGCAAAAAAGTCATCAGGCTCAAAAAGAACTGAGAAGTGCCCTCTTAATGCTTCTTTAAACCACACTGCACAATATTCTGGCCACTACTTGTTTTATGCACCGACTGATGAGAATGACATCCATGCCATTCAAACTACTTCAACTCAAGTGTGCTGCAATTAATCTGTGATGTCTTGCGATGATGTAACCCATTCGCTGCTCTTCCACAACCACACTACACAAACACTATCACTTTTCATTAGAAAGCCACATTGATGTTCTTTGCCACAACTCTTTTCCAAAACCTTTCTCTATTTGAATTGTTCCAGCTGGTTTTATGAAGGATTATATCCTCAGAGTCACAGGACACAGCAACACCACAACAAAGCATTCTTTATGTCTGACAGTGCTGTGTCTGTTGGGAGTTTGGGGACATGACATGCAGTAAATTACAGTTACTAAAATGAACATGTGATGTCACAACCGCTAGAGATAAAATAATGTCAGCCCATAAGGAAAGTAGTACATGCAGACCCTCTGAAGGTGTATGACTTCTTTCCTGTCTTTAGTTCTCTTTCTCGGTTTAGATTATTTTATGGTAAATATGCCCAGTTGTGGCATTTACAGTACTGTGTCTTGAGGTTTTTTGGTTTGTTAAGCCTCTTAACACTGACCTATGAATCATTCAAGCATATAAAGGCAACTAATTTAAGGGCTGAACCTGATAAACGACCTAAGAGATACATCTGGTCCTTGTGTTATTCGATCTACTATTCACTGAAGCATAATACAAACTAATTTCAGTGGAAGAGTGGCTGTCAAGAAGCCAATCCTAATTTAAGGAAGGGAAACAGCTAGAAAAGACTTAGATATGCTAAATTACACAAAAACTGGTTTAAAATCAGAAGCAACAGGTGATAAATCCGCATGTTTGGTTCAAACTGTCGTCAATATTTCAGAAGAAGGATAAAGATACAATAGTGCCTACATTACAGGTAAAAACATACCTTGATGGAAAAACATAAAACTACTACTATGGACTACTGTCAGTCATGGATTAGCATACACAGAGCCTGAACCTCAACATTATTGAGGCAGTGTGGGATCATCTTGATAGAGAATAGAACAAAAGGCAGCCAACATTAAAAGAAGACTTTTGAATGTCCTTCAAGAACCTTGGAAAAGTATTCCTGAAGACTACTTCAAGAAACTGCAATAACACTAGTCTAAGAGAGTTCACACTGTGTTATAGAATAAAGATGGTCACATCACATATTGACTTTCAAGTTTGTTAGAGTTGTATTTCTGTATCTCATTTCTGTAAACTACCTCGCATTTGTTTTAGAAAAACATAAAGAAATGAGGGCAGCTCAACATTTTTGCACAATACTGTACCTTGACAAAACATATTTGAAAAACTGTCTCTTTGCAGAAATCCTGAGCTAGTCACTTGTCTGAGTTTATTAATGGCTTTTCATTTGAAGATGATGTGAAGATTAATGGCTTCCCCTTTGAATGACCTGTAATGTTGGGTTCTGTATGGAACAGCTCTTAACAAGGTTCGAGGGTCTTTGTAAGTAACTGGGTTACTCGAGATTTCTGGAGAGAGACGTTACTGCTGAGATTTTCAAATGTATTTGAGCACCACAAAGCAGGTGCCTTCAGGTCCTGTTATATTCAAGGGAAGACGGTATTCTACAGCAGATAAAACTGGAAAACACAACAAAACAATCTAAACAGATACACAGCATCACAGCCCAAGAGGGAAAATATGTCAACTCGATTTGGGAACGAGCTATCCCTTTAATTTATTTTTTTTCGGTAACTGAGCTCTCATTATCTGTAAATGAACAAAACTACTGGTAATACATTTTAAAATGTTTTTACTCATCCGTTATCTTTTTAATAATGAAGATTTCTGCTGAACATTTGGACTAAAGACAGCAACTTAAAATAAGCAGAAAAATGTGATCATGGGAAGAGATGAAATTAGTTTTCTGTGTCATTTACATGCCTAATGGGGGAAAAAAGATAAAATAATGCTCGGCTGACATTTAGCATTCTACTGAATCACATTAACAGTAGCAGGAACTGATGATTGTATTACGGTTATTGATGAGGGCTGCTCTCGGCTTCCGGCTGTTTAGAGAAAAGTGGATGGAAACTGCTGCTCAAGGAGAATACATGCATGCATTAAGCGTCATGTATCTGAATGAAAACATGCATTGTATTGGTGAGCTAGCAAGGCACACACAGACACACATGCAAAAGCCATGCTTCTGTTTTTTCCTTTGCTGTCTCCTAAGAGCATTATTCATATCTCCTACCCTCGGAAGCAGCGGGTCTTAGTGCAATCATCTGTCCAGAGCCTCATAAAAAGCTGGCTGGAATTTACAAAATCTCGTCAACAACCTACAGCCTGGTGTCCAGAGGACACAATGTTCAGCAGCTACCACAGTTCTTACTGGCTGACTGCCGGCCTGGCCCGTACATTTAAAAAATTAGATGTTTTCAGTGAGCTGAAAGCATCTAATTTGTTAAAGTGAGAGTGAATACATGCCATAAACTATCACTTGGTGACACCAAAAATGTTTTCTGTGTTGCCTTATGAGCTTGCAATTTTTTTTGCATACCATTAGCAAAAAACATTACGCAGCATTAATAGAATTGAACTGATCTATGAACTGTGCTGCTTCAGCAGCAGATATGAGCTTTTAGTGAAACTTGTAATGATACACTTAACTGTGCAATAATGAGTTGAAACAACAGAGGAGTTACTTTTTGAAACTGACTGCACGAAGCTCACTAAGGAAACTGGCTTCACTATTTCGTACACTGGCGTTAAGTAGCGATACCTGATCCGATTTCCCCTTCAAATGAGGAAACACTGAAACTACTAAAGCTTTTTGTGATGTCCTCTTTCTACAGAGATGGTTCACTAGCAGATAAATAGTAGCTCTTTTGCTCCATTTCATACGTGGACAGGCTTATTTAAAGTGCACTGTTTCATATAAAACATGGAGAGCCATTAACAGAGGGCTGTTAACAGAGACATGCTAATGAGATTGCCTTGTTCAGTCTGTTTTTTTGCAGCTGCTTAATACACTGAATTGGACCTGAGGACAGCTCATTTAATAGGTATGAGTGGAACCTCTTCTCTATCTTGAATATCCAAAGGGGATCTATTCAGCATGAGCTGGTCTGCAGCTAAAAAGATGATCGTTGATAATGAAAATTAAGATAAAGTTTTAAAAAAAAATCCAGTGACAACAACTGCATGAAGTGTCCAGAAATGACAATGTAGTGATTGTGTGATTCTCTTTGGGTGTTGGTACTATGCAAGTACACTCAAAGATGCTTTGTTACATAATAATAATGCATTGCAGAGTACAGACTGTGTATTTTTAACCTGGTCAGCTTTTCCTGTTCTCTTATTATTCTTTTACACTTTTTTGTAATCATTAACATTCAGAATAAGCACAATTCAAATATCACCACAAAATGGTTTATATGTTGCCCAGTTAACAGGCGACATGAAATCACAATTTTAATGTTCACTCAGTTTGCTGACAGGAGAAAGAAAAATATGTAAATGAAAAAACATGAGAAAACTGTGCCTATTATTCTCCTCACAGCTCTAATTGACAGTTCAGGGGATGGAATGAGAAAGAAGAAATTTACCTGCCGCTGGTGATGCTTCGAATTTGATGGAAATTTCTCAATGTGTTCTCCTACTTAGAAAGCACTGATATATCTCATAAAGCTTTTATCATCAACACGCTCCCTGTACCTCATAGGGGATGTAGCTCAGTGGTAGAGCGCATGCTTTGCATGTATGAGGTCCTGGGTTCAATCCCCAGCATCTCCACTTCTATTGCCATTTAGAACTACTTAGACTCAGTTCAGAGGTCTGTGCTACAAAGTGGAATTTGAGGACAAGAAACAAGATTATGGTTTAATGCTTTGTATTTACTGTAACAGTTACCAGGGTACTCTTATACCACAGATCTAACTGGCTCTCAAGCAGTGTGTGTTCAGTATAATCGATCAGCACTTACAAACCTACTAAGCAATTTCTTAGCAAACAGTAACTGAAAGAGCCTGTTAACCTCTTTGTGCAGATAGTTAGAGGCTTTATGCAGGTCTAGCTGGAATGGGAAACTCAATCAGTGTTTGTTACTCCACTAACCATCAGCAAAGTTAAACAGGCTGCGTGTGACACCCTTTCTAAAAGCTGTTTTCCAACTGTAAATGTAAATTATTCACTAAAAGTTACAGAAGATGCAGTTGTACAGAAGGGTGTATGGTGTTTGTGTCTTCTTTCACTATAAAGACAGAGCTTTCACACATGTGTGTTTCTTTGGAAGCTGATCAGGATAGTTGCTCTCTGCTTTGTACTGTGGGGCTGATTCCTAAGTCAATGGTAAGAGTGGACTCTGACAGGAGCTCTCTAGCCAATCCCTGTGACTTGTACGAATGTTCAATTTTACATAGAAATTCATTTCTTGCTGTGAAATGATAGTGTGTCGCTTCTCACCTCCACAGAGATGTTGCTGCCGGCCTGACTGCCAGCGCTGGTGTGTCTGATGTACTGTTTAAACTGCTGCAGACTGTCCAGCACTGCCTGTCGCAGCAGATCAGCTCCTGCGGCTGCTCCTCTGATACAACCTTCACTTGGAATAGACCTCAGCTCTTCAACACAGGAATGCAGCCTGGCGAAGTTACCACGAACTTGCTAAAAGAAAAAAAGGTGACAGGGAAAGAAAAATGGATAAAAATGGGAGATAATGTGGATGACAGAATGCAAAGCAGGAAAAGGGCTAATATTTATGTATGAAAAAAAGCAATTATAGGAGAGAAATAATGTGCTTTGCACTGCTTTCAGGAATATTACACTTTTATCCATCTTACCACAAATGGCAATAGACATTCCCGCTGCCTGCTGACGGCATACAGGCTCAGTAGAGGTATCCTACAGGGCCCATCCAGACTAGAGGCCAGAGACAAGAAGTTGTCCAGGGCATCGCAAAGAACCGTGCGGGTCTCTGACCATCGGGGCGGCAGCGCCTCCACAATTAGGACCCTGGCCGGTTGCCGTGGGAACGACGAGGACCAGAAAACCAAACTTGGAGAGTTGGAAGAAGCTGCTGCCCTCTTTCTGCTGTCCATGATCTCCTGCAAACCACAAACACAATGCTGGAGGAACACATAAAGTACACAAAGACAACAAAAGAAAAATGTAAGGACTCTTCCCCTGTAATGACAATCACCCTTAGGAGTTAACAAGATTCATTAAATAAGTACATTATCTGCAGTCCTAATCATCAGTAGGGAAACTAGAACAGAAGAAAATAAACAGAATAAACGAGTTATGCTGCATATGAAAATATGTGGCGAGAAACTAGGTTATAAATCAGTCCATTCTTACATAACTCAGGGCTTTCCCTTAGATCTGAGGAGGATGGTGGGAAAAGAAGTAGTTGAACACTGAAAACATAAGAATATAATCTGAAATGATAACACAGCCAGCTCTGCTGCTCTCAAATGTTCACTTAATCAGAATGATGTTACTATGCAAGAATAAATCATAAATGAAAATATGTAAAACCAAAATGGACAAAATGGAGCGTATAAAGAAGACTAAAGTAAGCAACACTATTGTGTCGAATGCTCCAAATACTGTTCAATTTTATCACTGCTGTTTTAAAGATATGATACCGGCAACACGTTTAATATTTTAGAGCCTTTAAATTGTCTGTTTTGTATAACCAGCAATCCAAAATGCAAAAAACCCCCATTATAATATAAAATGTAGAAAAGCAAAGTAGTAATTGACATCTGAGAAATGGGTCTTTGTGAGGGTGACTATGCACGTAAGCACAATTCCATGCTTGAGAAAATAAAACCCACTTAAAAAACAGACTAAAACACATTTGAAAAATATTAGTACCTCATTTTTTCTTTTGCATCCGCATTCGGGGAAAACCCCAAAACATATCCTTGCACTATTTCCTGTAGATTTCAGAGGGGTATATGACTGAACAGTCTGAACATATATATTTTGCCCACTTTCACTCACAAGCTGTAAGAAGGGCCATCTGTGTGGCTGTCAAAAGGAAGCAATCACTCATCCATCACACAGGATGTGCCCAAAGGGTTAAAGAGGGGAACCCCCGAATCCTTCTATAAACAGCTACTCCATCGGAAAGCCATCATTATGGAATATATATCTGCAGCATCGTTGTCTCCTTTTACTGACACGCAGCTATTCGGCTGGTTGTTTAATTTCCACAGCTTGGTGAGTGCAGCTGATGGCATTTTGTTGTGTAGTTTACACATAAGGGACTGTGACGTGAATTCCATTTTAAGCAAATAACTGATTAAATTGCTGAATTAATTGCTGTTTGTCAAATATGAAGATTTGATCATTTTTTCAATTCATTGTAAACAGAATATCATTTGGTATGGGACTGATTGTTATAGCAATTAAGCTTCGACTGGGATGTGCAAATTAGCACACTATTTGACTGATATGTTACAAAATGAAATTGCTGATGAAAATCTTAATTACTCTGAGACACAGGGTATATCATGTCTATGTAAAACACACTATATATACTGAAATAGTAAAGGCAAGTCATAGGCCTGACTCAAGGCTAAAAACAGAAGGAAATACAACAGATTTAGAGCCATTACTAGAGAGCTTGGAGTGGACTTATCAGGGCAAAACCATTGACAGAAATAATCCCTCAAAGGCTGAGCTCCGAGCACTCTTTATCATCCCAGGTCTTTTAATCCTGTATCCCCAGGCCCTGCTCTATTGTTGTCTTCAATATAAAGGGCACATTGTGTAAATATGTGCATTGTTTGATTGTGTGCCCTTTTCATCTACCTCTGACTCAGTTCTCCTCTTCTAAGCCAAATTCTGTGCTTCCCACCACCCAGATCAAATATCTTTCACCTTCACACCTTGATCTTGCATCACCTCTAAGGCTAGACTCTGTTCAAAGACAAATAAATGTAATCAGATTCAACCCAGTAGCTAAAAAAATGAATCTTTTTGCCACATGGGTTTTGGGTTGGTTATTCACTGACCTAAAAAAATATTTCAGGCATTACTTAGTGGTGTGAATTTAACATCACACACACTACAGTGACACACACACACATCTCTTTTTGTGCAGCTTTAATAAGCCAAGCAATCCATACTGCCTGTGGTCATGTCTTTAATTAAATGATTTTGACACAAATAATAGGTGGCAAGAAACATTAATTTATTAGTATTTAAAAACTAAACACATGTAAAGTAGATTATTCTTAGATTAGAAAGCTGTTATATTAATTTTAGCTAGGATTAGCAACTTATACCTTGCAAAGTTTAGCTAACATTACCTTGCTGAGGTTAAGTCCCAACTTCTCTGAAAATAGCTTCTGCTGGACGTCCTGTTATGTCAAGTAGACAGGTTAATAAAAGTATACAGAAAAGCCCCCCAGAGAAAACCAACAAACTGTTGCGATACAACATGCACAGGCTCTGCTTCTTATCAACAAAATAGCTAGTCTAGACCTGATAGTTACCCGGTTAGCATGCTAACGTTAGCTAGCTAACGGTAGGCCTGTAAATAAATTTTGTAACCTGAATCCAGAACAGCTTCAATACAAAAGGGCATACATAACATAATAGAGACACAGCACCAATAATGTTACACTGGGAATTAACTAAACTTACTTTGAAACAATTTCTAGTTTACTCTGCTAATTTATTAATGCTGAATAAAACTGACATATGTGGGGAATTTTGCAGGCATATAAAACTGGTCATTCATTTTTAGAGAATTTCATCTACATTTTAATATTATTTGAATTAAACATCTGTAATAGATGGCTAACTTACTTGAAGAGAGTTTTTTTTAAATTCAAGACAAACAGATTTTTATTAAGCTGCTGAAACATTGGCATTTTCAGTTGTTGTGTTAAATTTCTTTAATCTTAGTAAGCAGCCATTTCAACGTTTCATCTACCCAATTGATTGTTATTTCTCCTTAAATACATTGTGGTGTTATCTTCTCAGAACAACCACTTTGCAGTCTGCCTCTAATATCCTCTGTTATATGGAAATTGGCCTTCAATTTGGAGATGTACTATGGCTCACTCCAAATAACGCTACAACTTGGTTTTGCAGAACAATTGCTTGAAGTTTCCCTGTGCACATGCCCTATGCAGATCAGTCAAACATGGCATGCTTGGAGCAGACACCGCTGTAGCAGGTACTGTTAATCAGGTACCAGAAGCTCACAACAAGAGTCAGTATCAGAATAACCTGTTTGGCATTGACAGAGAAAATTTGGCAAGTTTTTCACAGGCATCTTACACATTCAACTATGCTGCTTAACCTACAATTGTATTTTTCTTACAAATGCGGTACCACTTAAGAGGATATAAACAGGCTTTCCAATGGTATATGATTTATATCAAAGAAGCATTGTTACAGCAATGAAATACACGACCAAACACAAATTTCCTTACCTGTTGAGCTAAGTTTATATTAAAGAATAAAAAATCCCCATAACTTTTTTTCAAAATGTTAATTCAAAAAACCCCATTTGCATCTTGTTCTGCCCCGCTTCTGTGTTTATTTCTATTCATCATTTGTAGATGAATACAGAAAAAGATCAATGAGAGGCAAAGTGCAGGGACAGAATAAAAGGCATGGAAATGTGTTCCTGATTGCTGGTTTGCTTGATTCAAGTGCTTTCTTGGACTTTGTGGCTGTTTATATGTGAGAGAGCCAGACGGTCCAAGCCGTGAAGGTGCAATCAAGATGTGAAGGGAGCTGCAGTCTTGGAAAATGGAATACAAGGTTTTTGATGAATGTGTGTGTATGTGTGTATGAAGGGGCTTTGTAAAGGGGTCTGCATAAAAGGCTTTGGTGAGAGCTCTGTCATGAAATGAGAGCTGCTGCAATCGTGCACAGTCATACTCGCCGTCTCTCTCTCGCTCCCCGTCACTCTCTCTCAGGCACACACAAATGCTCACAGTGAAACATGTCACTTTGCCAGGGTATATGAGTTTGTCATGAAGAAACTGGAACATGCACATCTGTTTAAGGGAGATAAGAGGTATGTGTGTTTTTTGGTGGAAAAAAGGAAAAAAATAAAATAAACTTAACTTCTGCCAACCCACTGCACCTGGCAAAACCATTTGGGGATGAATATGTAGCTGGTCCTGATGTGAAAACACACTCTGTCTTTCTGTGTGTATATCTATGTGTGTGTTTGTGTGTCAGCAGCTGATTAGGGCTTAATGTCACCGATTGGGCGGTGGCTTCTTGAAGGCACTGGCAGTTCTCCATCTTGCCTTTTTCTTTTTTGGCTAAACTTTTCATAGCCCACGCACCTGCACCATCTTCCAGGTTTTTTTTCCAGTTACTCTTTATACCTCCTGTCAACATCCCACTTGCCTGCCCTTGCTGAAAGCTCTATTTTTATCCTAAATGTATATGTTGTGCATCCTGTTGCAGGGACTTCACTGTGAGGAGCTTGACTGGGATGGATGTTGAGCAGTCAGTCTGAACTATGAGGGTCTGTGTAAAGGGATTAGGTGCACTGATATGATTGGAGCTTAATCAGTCTTACACACAGAGCACACACACATGTGCACAAAATACACACATGAATTTGCTTCCCAATTTTGTTGTGATGAACGCACACACTTCTAGGTCAATAGGAGCTTTGCACCAACATACTAATCCGCTGTGTCTTTTTGATTTACTCCTGGGGATCAGGGAAAGTTTGCCCGGTGGTTTTTTAGCACTTTTCCTGCACACTAGTTGCTCTTTTCGCTCATTTTTGCCCAGTTTTGAATTTCACTTCCGTCTTAGTTTTATTCACTGAGCAACTGAGGTTAAATGAACGTTAAGTCGGTTCAGCTAAGTTGTTTGCTTCCTTGAGAGGTTTTAGTTAAATTCCCTAAGATGGGAACAAGAGCATGAAATTAGAAAATCCTCTACATCCTAGCAGTTTTGGCGGAAGGGGGTCAGATGGAAGCTGTTGACAGAAGCTATTTTCATAACTTAGGTTTTTAATTATCCGAAAAAAGGCACTGGGACAAATCGCATTATTTTTGGAAACAGCTTGAATGATACCTGTTTTGGTTCCACACCCCTATCAATGTTTAGCCCATTTATATTATACTCTTCAAAATATGGCTGCATACATATATTTCTGGAAGCATCAGTTTGCCTAGACTCAGATGAGAATATTTATATTTGAATGATGTCTATGAACGAATGAAAGTCAGCAGAGCATAAAGACTTGTAGACTGTAAATAGGAGATGGATGTAGCCCTGTGGTATCATGCATTAGTGAAGTCTGAAGTGTTTTCAGATGTGAATTTAGATGTGATGAACAATAGGTGGGTCTGACAGAGAATCCAAGGGATTCTGCCTTTTTTATCCATCCATTCGCTTCCGCTTATCCTTTTCAGGGTCGCGGGGGGCGCTGGAGCCTATCCCAGCTGTCATAGGGCGGGAGGCAGGGTACACCCTGGACAGGTCGCCAGTCTGTTGCAGGGCTAACACACAGGGACAGACAACCATTCACACATTCACACCTAGTGACAATTTGGATTATCCAATTAACCTATCCCCACAAGCTGCATGTCTTTTGGACGGTGGGAGGAAGCCGGAGTACCCGGAGGGAACCCACGCAAACACGGGGAGAACATGCAAACTCCACACAGAAAGACCCCGGCCTGATGGTGGAATTGAACTCAGGACCTTCTTGCTGTGAGGCAACAGTGCTAACCAACGTGCCACCGTGCTGCTCAATATAATATCCACTAGGGGGCTCCCTAACTGCAAGCTCAGCCACAGTCTTTCTTCATTTATAGCTAGCTGAACCACTTCATCTACGTAGTGAAGTAAGTATATAAGCTAAAAATTAAATGTAGGATATAAACGCATTTAATTTGTAACCAAAAAATAAAAGCTGTAGATACTGCAGACAGATTGCTGCAGTATCTACAGCAGGGGTTCCCAATCCCAGTCCTCGAGAGCTACCGTCCTGCAGCTTTTAGATGCATCCTTGTTCCGACACACCTGAATCAAATGAATGGCTTGTTGTCAGGCCTTTGCCAAACTTGATGGCATGCTGAAGAGGTAATCAAACCATTTGATTCAGCTGTGTTGGAGTAGGTAATGCATCTAAAAGCTGCAGGATAGTAGCTCTCGAGGACTGGGATTGGGCACCCCTGATCTACAGCGATGCAGATGTTGTACTGGTCCGTTATGATGAAGAGAAAGCTGAGTATAAAAGCAAAGGTTTAAACCTTTTCCTCCTTTTATTGGTCTATCTAAGTCCCTACCCTTATCGATGGTTATGAACTCTGGGTAATGATCGAAAGAATGAAATCTTGAGCTTTCTCTGAAGGGTTCCTGGGCTCAGCCTTAGAGATAGGATGAGATGTTCAGTCATCCAGGTGGGACTCGAAATAGACCCGTTGACTCCTCCACATCGAAAGGAACCAACTAAAGTGTTTTAGGCGTTTGATTAGGCATGCTTCCTAGGCACCTCCTGGGCAAGATGTTTCAGGCATGCCTTATCTTGAGCAGATGGTGGTCTGTCGTGCAATAATTCACATCTGCTGACAGGTGTGATTTGGATGACTAACAGCTGCATGTCATGTCAGGAGGAGAAAAATGGTTGCCCAAACCAATGATATCATCAAAAAGGGCACTGCCTTCTTGGGTGAAAGAATGAATCAGGATGAAAATTGAAGAAGAAAAATGTGCACAGAATAATCACAAGGTTGTATAATCCACTTTATATACCTATTATATACTTATTGCATTATATTCCCTTTGGATTCAGCCAGGGTAGCCATTTTTGCATTCTTCTTCTTCTTCTTCTTCGTCTTCTTCTTCTTCGTCATCTTCTTCTTCTTCAATCAAGGAGACATGAGGGTCACCAGTCCTTTCTTCTAAGTGTTGGCAAAAAGTAAATGAGAGAATTTCTTAAACCACTATATTTTAAAGAATAATTTTTAATATTTGGTTACAGCTGGACACCAAAAACTCTCAGACACCGCAGTTATTACACTGAAAGATTTCAGTGTAAAAATGAAAAGCATGCTTCTGCGTGTTATGCTTGGCATTAACGAAAAATAAGAAATCATGAACTGTGAAGTTCTCAGGAACTGTGAAATCTGCCTGTTTTCATTATTGGAACAGCATATCGATCATGCAGCCATGATTGCACAAGACAGACTTCCACTGAACTACTGCAGGTATTTTCTTGTAGACTCAGGCGATATAATCTCACAGTGAGACTTCACAGATTTGATTTTGTTATGTTGAAACTAGATTGTCTTCCTCGTGGGCACGAAAGACATGAGAGGGAGGTAATCATAATTCTGAAAGATTTCGTCAGAATTTTTCCTGAGAATATAAAGACGTGCGCTCAAGTGCACAGCAGGGTCGCGTGGGATGCCATTTACAGTAAGAGCAGCAAAATGCTACCTGACATGTAGAGCACATGTGTGTAAACGTATGGTATGGAAGCATAATTGTGGAAGGAATTTACATAAAGCACCTACAGGCATTTACCCTGAGGAGAAACTGGGACTGACTTGCAAAAGAATAGCGTTCTTACATTAACGTTAACTCGGGATGACGGTATTCTCTCTGTAACTCTTTCAGGTCATAAAATATATCATATATCAGGAAGAAATAAATATATCTCTGGGCGTTTTGAGGGAAATCATTAATATACCAATCTTCTGCTTTTTCTCAGAAGTACCACTAAGGACAAGTCAAGCTGCTCTTTTATTTGCATGAGTACTATTTTGGAGTCAATCCAATCCTATTGTTACTTGACAAGCATTATTGGAATTGCTGTTCTAGTATATGTGTGTGTGTGTGTGTGCGTGCTTGGAGCTTAGAGATGGTAAGCTTTAATTCTTTGAGCATTTGCACTAATCTCAGTGGGAAAGCAAGTTCATTTGGTATCCTTCTTGGCCGTGTGTGGAGCACAAAGCCAGAGCTGCTTTTGTAACTGTGGTTAGCTCTGACTGTATATGGTCTCTGGATAAGCTAAAGTGGTGCATGATTTCTTATTTGTTGTAACTACCTGGATGGGAATGTTTTCAGAAAGGGCTCATGGAAATTCAGCTTTCTTTGAGGAGGAGAGAGTAGTTCTCTAGTTTAGTCCGAAACAAACAAACTCAGATGTTTTCAACAGAGGACAAAAGCATGAGCAATCTCAAAGCACAGTTTATGTTACCAGTAGGTCACCATGGACTACTAATGTCTTTGTAAGTGCTGCCTTCAGCACTCTTTCTAGAGCTTTACATAACCTGAAGGCTTTAAGAGTTATGACAGTGGTGGCTATACAGAGGTCAAAGAGCACAAATCCCAGACCTCCTAGCTCAGAAACAGCTGCTGGGATTAAAGCACTCTAGAGCAGGGGTGTCGAACTCCAGGCCTCGAGGGCCGGTGTCCTGCAGGTTTTAGATCTCACCCTTGGTCAACACACCTGAATCAAATGATTAGTTCATTACCAGGCTTCTGGATAACTGCAAGACACGTTGAGGAGGTCATTTAGCCATTTAAATCAGCTGTGCTGGATCAAGGAAACATCTAAAACCTGCAGGACACCGGCCCTCGAGGCCTGGAGTTCGACACCTGTGCTCTAGAGTCATTCCATCTCGAGTCGGCAAATCTTTAGAATATTTTCTGCTGTAATTTATGGTCCAAAGTTTGAACATATATACTGAGTGCTGTGAAATTTAGCAAGTTTTCAACATATATTCTTTTGAAAACTCATCCATTGACCAAGTTTCAGGTGTGAACTTGAGTAGCTCGAGCACTTTTAAAGATTAAAGCCTGAAATTTTCACTGATTTTTCTCATCAGTGAATCGTGATCTGTAATTTGGGACACATACATTGAAAAAATGAGTATTGGATGGTTAAAAAAAGTCCCATATTTCAGCCCTCATATGGCAAAAGACAACTAGTGAGCATGTCTGAATAGTATACAGTTCAATTTCACAATACTGCAAAATATAGAAAATATTTTACCATGAAATATTAAATCAAAAAATGAAGCAAATGCATTTTTTTCATCAAGTTTTGTTCATCACAAAAACAAAAATATCAGCTTAGAACAAAATTCTGGAGTTTCAGGAATACTCTAATTTTGGGATATTACAAGGTAGTTTCGGCCTTGCAAGAGCACTCCTGTGCCTCACAGCTTTGAAATGCAAACACACTGAGGCCAACAATCAATCAAAGTGCAAATATGTGTGCAAACAAACATGCAAATATCATACTATTGTGAAAAAGAGCAGCTTAAAAACAGAAGAAAACCCTGAAACATATTTCAAAGAAATACATTCAAACTTGCTGAAAATCACAACTTAATAAAACGGCTCGTGGGACACTTTGTCTATTTTTAGCCGCCCACTCATGCTTGAAACCGACTGCTCCCGTGAGATTTGAGTACTATGGGATCCCAGTCCCAATGCAGGACTGTACTTTGGAGGGTAACATTTTTAAGCAAATCGGAGCCACGTGGCTCATAAGTTCACCCTTAAAGGTAAGGATCAGTGCTTCATGTACAGATAGTGTGGTTGACTCTAAGTGGACAAACAATGTTCTTTTCCCATGTTTAAATTAGGTTTAATGGCAGCTGATTAAACCAGTGTTTAAACCTTTGTTTGTCACTTTCTCTCCTTCTTGTGCATAATTGACTTAATGTGTACTTTGGTTGGTAAAATACTTAAAAGGCTGGAGCAGTGAATTCTGCAGCTCTCCAACTGCTTCTTCAGCATGTAACTGATACCATTAAAAACGCTGCTAAATGCAATTATCCATTACATATCAAGCAGCAATCTAATTTGTTCTTGAAAATCTGGGGACACTCCCCCCCCCCATCTAATGGGATGATGGATGGAGAGCTTTAGCTGTTCTGCTACCAGAGGCAGAGGCAGATGGGATGATATATGCTGGTTTTACAGCCTTTTCTTTCCCGTTATTGTTTTTATTTTAACACCTTGCTTATTGTCCTCTGGGCTGTACTGGAACAGATTCATGACGTCTGTTTCCACTGGCAGTTTCGTGTAAGCTCATTTCAAAGGGCATTGTGTCAGCGCTGTGAAAAGATGGCGGGGAAACAGGCTGTCTGCTGAACACAGGGAGCTCCGGATGATCCTGTGACTGGGGCCTCATCAATAAGTTAGTGTTCCTAATGTACCACATGAACAGGAGTGATGCTCTCTGGAGGAAAACTCCTGAGTGAGTTCAACATGGATGACTCATCTTTGACTGAACATAAAGATCTCCAGGGCTGATGACGTGAGTTACATGACGTTATTCTTATCAGGTCATCTTTCTCATTTCTATTCGTTTTAAGCGTTTTATTACCACATTACTTCTAACATAACCATTATATCAAAGTTTTGACTTCTAAGCTAACAAGGGCTATTCCCCTATCACATTTCTCCCATTGGGGTCCTCCCTACACCTATCGTTGAAAAACACCTCAGTCTGGACCTTTAACTTTTTGTCCAATCATATTTCCCCTGAAGAAAAAAAATGGTTCAAAAAATCTGTTGTAAAAATATAATGTACTTGCTACAATTTAAAAATAGCAATTCATACATTCATTTAATCTTTGTTACATCACTGGAGTGCTCTTGTGCATTATGCAGCAAAGCCTCACTAAACCTCAGATGTAGAAACTCATAAGCAAGTCCAGCAGGAGAGAAAACATCTGAGTGGTTTTAAAGTCACTTCACTATAGATCCCAGATTGTTGTGGAGCTGACTTTAAAATTGTATTGCTTACTTTTGATGTGATAATACAGCTTCAAGATATATTGCTGATCTTCTGACCTCCTGTCCACTGGGTTTCAAAAATTTAAAGCACAAATGTTTTTCTTTTGCAGCACAGTGGCACGGTGGTTAGCACTGTTGCCGCACAGCAAGAAGGTCCTGAGTTCAATTCCACCATAAGGCCGGGGTCTTTCTGTGTGGAGTTTGCATGTTCTCCCCGTGTTTGTGTGGGTTCCCTCCGGCTTCCTCCCACCATCCAAAGACATGCAGTTTGTGGGGATAGGTTAATTGATTCATCTAAATTGCCCATAGGTGTGAATGGTTGTCTGTCTCTGTGTGTTAGCCCTGCGACAGACTGGTGACCTGTCCAAAGTGTACCCCGCCTCTCGCCCTATGACAGCTGGGATAGGCTGCAGCGCCTCCGCGACCCTGAAAAGGAGAAGCGGATGGATGGATGGATGGATGGATGGATGGATGGATGGATGGATGGATGGATGGATGGATGGATGGATGGATGGATGGATGGATGGATGGATGGATGGATGGATGGATGGATGGATGGATGGATGGATGGATGGATGGATGGATGGATGGATGGATGGATGGATTTTTGTTGGCTGATCTGTTACAACTCTGGTTAGAAAGTCTATTCTACACTCCATACGTTAAAGGCATAAGGTTATAAGAAAAGATTACTAGAAGAAGAGATGTTAAGATCAGTGAGGCTCAGTATAATTTCATGTCAGGAAAAAATAGCACTAATGGGAGAACTCTACAGGAGGATAGAAAAGGCCAGAAGGAATTGGTCTGTTGTTGTGGGCTTAGAGAGAGCACATGACAAAGTGCAGAGAGATGAGGTGTAGTATCACAGAAAAGAATTCAGCTGACAGAGAAGCAGATAAGAGCGGTGCAGGATATTGACGAAGGCAGTGAGACAGTGGTGAGGTGTGCAGTAGGAGTGACAGATGGGTTCAAGGTGGAGGGGGGATTACACGGGGGGTTGGCTGTAAGCCCTCTCCTGTTTGCCAGGGTGATAGACAGGTTGAAGTCAGCCAAGAATCTCTGTGGATTATAATGTTTGTTTTAATGATCGGCAGTGTGAGTAGGAAACAGGTTTAGGAGAGCCTGGAGAGAATAGTAATGAAAGTCAGAAAGAGAAGAGTTGGGTTTCAAGGACTAAATGTGGTGAAGGGGGTGAAGCATCCATAGCAACAGGTTGTGCAAAAAAAAGAGGTGAAGACATGGTGGAGTGGACAGAGAGGAAAGCCAGGAGTACTTCACCAGTAAGTGAGACCAGTAACATGTTAGTGATTACAGTTACATTAAATGGGTGCACAAGTATAGACAACTGAGCTAAAGATGCTAAGATTTGTTTTGGAAGGGACAAACTGGGGATTTATACTTTAGTAGGAAATCTACATCATAGCTATATTGTAACCGCAAAACCCACTGAAACTGATGTAACCTACAACGTACACCTGCCTAGAAATGTAACTACACATTGGGCCTGTTCAGTGTCACCAAATCCTCCTTACTTTTTTGGCACAGTTTTTAAATCTATCTGTGACAGAATAACAATCGTCCTCCCAATATAAGGACCAAGATATTCCTTGGAGGGAAAATACTGGAATATTCAAAAAACAAAAATATTTATCCACGAAAAAACAAAGAAGGAAAAAATTTCCAGCGTTTTATTTTCTTTCTATTGGCCGTGACCATATATAAAACACTGGGACACGACCACACAGTAACTAACACGTAATGCATGGACACAAGAATAACTCTCGCCAACTAGGTCAGCTGCATACATAGGTTATGTCACGGGATCTGCAAAAATTCCCCACAGAAGTTTATAGATGCATGATTTGTAATAGAAATCTGTTGTATGTGGTGAAATGACAACAATCAGAGCACACCCTTTTATCTGTTGTTGATGTAGGCAACAAATGCACACTGATCTTCTTTGTGTCTCGCGGTGATGCTGAGATGTCTGGAAACACTTCCATCTCATCTCTGCAGAGGGACAGTATGTACAGTATAGCTCTGTACAGTAACAGTAACAGCACTGCATCTTCCCTTTTAATCTCCTGATGGGTCATGTGACTCTGGAACAATCCACTCTGTTGTTGCTCTTAACTCTGTATTACACACTCAGAACGGGAAGCAGCAGCAGCATAGACAGGCCCAGCTGTGCTAGTGTGACGTGTAAATACATTAAAGCTAATGGATTTGCTTTCTGCATTTCCTTTTTAAGGGTCACACAGTACATTATTGACTTATTGGAGAAAATAGCAGTAAATCTGCTGATCAATGCATTTGTTGATCAATGCAAGACTTGGTGATTACTAAGTTAGAAAGAAGATTAAAAAAATAAAAAAGGACACTTATGAGATTTATTAACAAATGTGAGGTGAGCCACTAAGTGTAAAGTGGGTTTCTTGTTAATTAAAAGCACAACTTGTTAATCTGATGGCACAAGGCCTTGTTTAATTTCCCATCAGTCTTTGCCTGCTCTCACCCATGTGCGCGAGCTAAAGATTGATACTGGAGCTGAGTGCATCATGGCGGCGATGTCGCTGCTCTCTGTGTTTCATCAGGTCATTGTCCGTTTAGATGGATGCATCCATAGTGCCCTGAGGGGGTTTCTTTGTTAACATGATCATGAATCTTGTTCCTCTGATGACCATAATTTGATGATTCATGCTGTATGCATGCATATTGCAAACATACAACAGTCTTCATCTTAAATTCTCCTATTTTACACAAATGAATAATTGTTTCCCGTTTTCTTCTCCCGGAGCAATGAACCGATGCACTGTATTCAAAAATGTCAACGCACTACTCAAGGGAGCAAGAAGTTTCCCTTAGTTACTGTTTCAGTGATAGATGTGCATTTTAAGTCACTGTCTAATGTTAAGTGTAACGTGGAAGTTACAGGATGTACTGACATAGTTTGCATTCACTTTGCAGCAGATGAAAACGTGTCTAAAGGTTGGATACACTTAAAAGATAAACACAGATGTTTTAAGATGAACATAACCCGCTTGCTATCTTCAAAATCTGCTCAAATACAGCTAATTGGAGAGAAGCTGCAGCCAGCTGGCAAACAAAACTGATCATCGCAGAAGACCCCGGTGTGAATGACACACTTCACGTCTTCTTAATCTGCAGGTTCGGTGTCATGAAAGAACCAATTCCATGCCAAAGGTAAGAGAAGTGTTTTTGCAAATGTAAAAATAAAATTAACACACGTATAAAACTAGTTATACACTTTATGAGGAGTGACTGACAATTTGCCCTGGAGAAAACCACATGCAACGTGCTCACACAAAGCGATTCTGCTCTCTGGCTCAGCTTTGAAAAGCGGCTATGAAAGTAGGAGGCGATCCTTCTGTCGTCGCAAGATTAGGCGAAGCAAAGGAAACAAATTTAAAATGTCAAGGTGTTTCTATAACCTGCCTCCAGTCTCCTCCAGGTTCACGAAGCATCCCTAAAATTACTTTTTGCAGCTGAGAATTCTTCATGGTCATGTTCGTGTTTGAGGCAAGAAACGTGTTTTCCTTCCATCTCCCACCCACCTGGAATCATTCCTTTCAGCACACATGTGGCAACGCTACATGTTGCACTAAGACGCATGCTCACATGTAAATATACCATATTAATCTGGATATTTTAGACATGAAAGTGGAAAATAAAAAGATAATTAAAGCCGAATCACATTGTTTTCACATTGATCTGCTAAAGAGGGAAGCCAGCAACTGTATCACATGAAATTCATAAACTATATATGTCACTTAAAATGTAGTGTGATGAGAATAAATGTGTGGATGTAGTGCTTTTGATTTTTTTTCCCCAACGGAAAAACAATCTTTGCCATTTTTATTCATTTTATGCCTCTTTTATTGTTGGATCATGGCACAATTTTCATATTTCTGGCTATGCATGTTATTAGTCTTGTTTTCTTCTTCTTACATTAGAACTAAAATCAAACAACAATCAGGATGCAATCAAAGCGCAGACTCCTCACATTAATTCAAGGTTCTGAGCACAAAATATTGCAATAACCATTGAACAATTACAGCCGTTTTCATGCACAGTCACTTATTTTCAAGGGACCAGACAAAATTACCATGAACAAAAATGAAATGTTATTTTTTTTTTATACTTTGTCTGCCTGAAGCCATGAAAATTGCTAGAAAAAAAGTCCTTTGTAATGCTTTCCTAGGCTGTTACTGGAGCTGTCTTCTGTTGTTTGCTTGTGGGTCTTTCCGCTTTTACTTTTTTCACTAGCTCACGAAATGCGACTCGATACTGGATTGACTTCAGGGGACTGACTCAGTCGCTGTGGAATATTTCACTTCTTTGTATTATAAAAACTCCTGGGTCGCTTTGCTAAGATGTTTCGGGTCATTGTCAACATGTGCAATAAAGTGCCATAACAAAACTGTTCATGCGCTCCGAATGCTCCTGCTATTCCTCTAATAGATTGGTTTTTGAGCCCTTGAGCTTGATGATTTATTGCACGGCATTAGGTCTGCAGTTTAGCAGTGTAGTGTAGTGTACCCTATTCTGTAACACAAAAAAGAAGCTACATGTTGTGGGTAGACTGCATGATACTGCGATTTGTCCACTTGTTAGTATTAGGCCATGTCAGCGGTCCCCAACCTTATTCGTGCCACGGACTGGTTTAAGTCCGACAATATTTTCACGGACCGGCCTCCAAAAAAAGAAGATTCATTCATAACACACAGGAAAAGACCCAGGGAGACCGAGTTTACGATAAAAACGATTAAAAAAATAACGATAAAAACTGATAAAAACCCTGAAAAACATAAATTTCGCACTTGAGCCTAATCTCGCGGCCAGGTACCAAATGACTCGGGGGGTTGGGGATTGCTGGATTAGCACAACAATTCACTGTAACTCTGTCTAGAGTGCTCATAGTATTTATATTGCACAAACGTGAAAAAGACGGCTATGCAGTCTTGAAAAAATTAAAACACCTCATGATTGAGTTGCTTATAGAACTACTTTTAGCAGCAATAGCTTGGTTTTTGTATGGCTTTAATGGTCTCGCATTGTTGTGAAAGAATTTTCTTCATAACCTCGCTTCAGTTCATTGAGGTTTGCAGGAATTCTTTTAATGCACAGTTTAAAACAGTGGTTCAATCGGTGCTGCTGTGCTTGGGATCATTGTCCTGTTGGATGACCCAATTTCAGCCGAGCTTTAGCTGTTAGACAGATGTCCTCACTCACTCTGGAATACTTTGGTATTCAGAGGAGTTTGTGGTTCTGAGGTTATCAGGCTGCAAAACAAGCCCACATCATCACCCCTCCACCACTGTACTTGACAGCTGGTATGAGGTGCTGATAAGCTGTTTGGTTTTTGCCAAATGTGGTGCATTATGGCAAAAAATCTCCACTGAGGTCTAGTTTGTGCAAAGGCAGCTTGTTTAGATGCAACTTTGCAAACCTGAAGCTGTGCAGTTCTTCTTAAGGAAAAGAGTCTTTTTCCTGTCAGCCCTTGCTAACCACTCACATGTGTTGAAAGAATAAAAAAACACGTATCCGTGAAACAGCTTTTAAATTATTTTCCAATTATATTTAAAAGGAAAAAGGGATGATGTGATTGTTTTCTTTTCAAATCTTCTTTTGGTGTCACACAGAGGGTAGATTATGAAAATTGTGTCACCATCCAAACATTTCTGGTCGTATCTAAAAAAATTTTACCACGGAAAACAATCAAGACACAGGAAATGAGCCAGCAGCATTATTAAATTGCACTGAAACCGAAGACACAGAGGCCAGAGAACAGTGCCCACCAGTGTGAGGGAAATGTCATTTGCTTTTTATTTTAGGCTTCTTAACCAACAAAGAGTTGCTTCACATTTTACAGTTTTCTCCTCTACCTTATTCCCCTCTTTCCGCCCATCTTCCCTCTTCTGTTTTCGCTGACTGCTGTTTATCTTTCTTCACTTTGTTTATACCATACCGCTGCATACATTTACATCCGCATTATAGGGCTTTACCTGTTTTCCATAGTGACTTACAGTGAGAGAAGATGTGGGGGTGAAGCGATATTCGCCACGATCATTACCCATTCCCTCGTTCTTCCCTTGATCCTTCCAGCCGACCCAAATTCTCCCATCTCCACCCCCGTCCTCTCCTCCTTCCCTTCACTCTTAAGTGCTCCTCTGATTCAAGGTGCTCTGACAATTGCTCTGGCATGACAGTTTTTCACCCTAATCCTCAGACCTGTTGTCATGGAAATTGGGCTCTCCAAATAGCACCCCGTCACATTCAACCCCCTCTCACATGAAACATGAATGATGAATTTGAAGTTTTGTGTGCGTGTGTGTGTCCCTGAATGTGCGCGAGGGGAGGCCAGTGGACGGATTTCAGCAGTTAATCACTCTTTCAGTCACTTTTTGACAAGAGGGGAAAAGAAGAAGAAGCAAACGATGCAGTGAATGGAGGCTGGAAGGTAAAAAAAAAAAATCTCCTCAGTGCTGTTTTTTTTTTCTTTTTCATTCACTGCATTCATTGCATTCGCTGACAGGGCTAGTGGGTTTGTTTAATTGCTCTGGGCTCAAAACTGCTCAGTCCACAAAGAAAAACTAGGCTAGGCGCTTCAAGATAGAGCTGAATGCCTGAGTCTGATTGGTGCTGATGTGAATTGCCCAGTTTTAATAACCCTTCTGACTGAAATATGGAGAGTGAGTGTGCAGCGATAAGACTGATTCAGCTGATTTATTCTTTCGAATTCCTCCGCACATGATGTACTAGATTCACTTTCCTTCACTTCAAGTCATTTTTTTATTACATTCTATGTTTTATTTATTTATTCTGTAATGTTTCTGTTCTTGCTGTATTTTCTGATGATATTTATTGTCTTATTTATAGAGTGAAACAGTTCTAAAACAGTATTATTGAATAGTATTATATTATTATTTGCCACACACACATAAACAGACAGAGAATAAATCAGAGGGAGGGTATAGACTATGATGCCTGTTAGTGGATTAAATATTTATTGCTGCTGTCAATGCAATGTTTATTGAATAAAATTATGAATTTTGGACTAAATGAGGCTAAAACTTAAACACTGCAATTGCAATTATCTGTCTTTTAAAAAATTAAATACACTAATTTATCTGATATTCTCATGTTTCTACTTTTTCTCTTGCAAACACAGGGGCTGCAGTCATACAGAGTAGAATAAGTACAACAGGTTAATTGCTATTTTACCACACCTTCTTCACAGCACCACCCTTGCCGCTTACAGTAAGTTGAATACTTCATATAAAAAAATTACCTCAGCCAAAAAGGTTATGTTTTTGGTAACATTTGCGTGTGAGTCATTCTGTGTGTAAACACAACAGCTGGAAAAGTTTCAAATGAATTCTGCTAAAAAACTTTGTAGGGGTCTAAAGTTGGGTCATGTTAACAAGCCATTGAAATGTGGCTTACACCCACCAGGGTCCTCAAGGTCCACTGAATGATTTATAGCTGGAAAACTGACAAAAAGTATAGTTTTTGTCAGTGTCTCTCTAAAGTAAGTTTTCTTTTCTTAAAACAGTTCTGACAAATGTGGTGTGTATTGCGAACATATAGAAAGTACTATGTAAAGATATAAGAGAAAAATTCCTACATAGTCAATAAATGTGATCTGTCCAGGATGTACCTCACATCTGCCTCAGTGCCAGCTGGGAAAGGTCCCAGACACTCCTGTGACCCTGAGTCTGATAACATGATTGGTGGATGGATGGTTGTCACAGGCAGCAGCTCCACTATGGTTCAATAAGCTGTAATATGACGTTGCAGATGTCATATTTTTGAGACTAATACAAACACATCTCACTAATAACAGATTTTATTCATGCACCTGTTGGACAGACTGATTTGT
The DNA here is from genome assembly GCF_013358895.1 of Oreochromis aureus. NCBI lineage: Eukaryota > Metazoa > Chordata > Actinopteri > Cichliformes > Cichlidae > Oreochromis > Oreochromis aureus. The sequence continues at coordinate 14,356,910 of NC_052944.1, read as the reverse complement.
TGCATGTTTTCATCACTAAACATTTAAAAAATATCTTAAGGTTGGCTATTTAGGACAGTTCTGTGCATGTAACAACTCAAATAACAGCTCATGTCAAAAATGCACACTGAACTGAAACAAAGAGTGCCAGAGAGAGGCAGAAAGGTGAAGGGGCTTGAATATTTCGTATGATTTTTTGTGTTTATTAAATCGCTAGAGTGCTCATTTTGCTCTGATTAACAGTGGAAGAGGCAGGTCATAGTGGACTTCATTATGGAGCACAGTCTTCTCTGTTAATCAAATGTTGAATGAGGTTCAGTAGGTCTGTTACCATAGAAACAAAAAATGAATAGACCCAATCAGTTGGTTGGACATATAGTTGATCCAGCCATTAATGGAAAACTAATAGGGCACTTTGTCTTAATTACAGGAACATGGAAATGAGTGTGTCAAGTTTGAGTGAGTGTGTATGTGTGTGGGCCTCTGTATGTGTGGGTTGGCTGATACACAGTCCTGTAATTATTCAATCAGCACCATCAACCTACATTTCAACTTTGTGTTCAGTGTTTCTTCTTTGTGCTGGGACATGCAGCACCCACCAGCACAGCAGCACTAGAAAATCATATGCATGTAGTGAGTAGCTTTATACTTTAATGGACAAAATTTCACAGGATTCACACTGAGCAGAAATCCTGCAAACAAGACCAAACCAAGCGAACAAGAAGCCAGAGAAGAAAGTAAAATTATAAAATGAAATATTCAATATTATTCCAACCATCTTAAAGTTTATTCTGTGCTTTCTTATAGCTCACGTAGTTGAGACATTATAAATATATGAAAAAAGCTGCAGAGAGTGTAAATGTGCATGGCTTCGTTAAATACATGAAAGCTACTATACAAACAAAATCAGCTGATTCTGATGGGGTCAGGTGGGAACTTTTTTCAGCTTTGGTTGACTTTGCATTAAATGAGACATCACTGACTTATTGACGTTAACACTTATCGGCCCTTGAATGTGCTCTGCATTCATAAAAGAAAATAGAGCCAAAAATGCATATCAAGCAAACTGAGACGTTGTGTAAAATTTCTATTAAGATTTTTTAAAAAAGCACAGTGCATACAAAATTACAGCTTCAGGCATCGCTGATATTGCTCCTTCCCAACATCTGTAACATCTGTAAAGCTGGGAAATACACTGTGATTTACTTTTGCTTGCGATTTCATTATAAACACAACTTAACTGAGATAAAACAATTACTGTGACACATTCTATTTCGCAGTCATGCATTTTACTCACAAATTAATTACAAAGTCATACAGCCATAGAATCATTAGCACCACAAATAATTACACACACAATGACTGTGATCTCAATCAGCAAGTAGTGCAGGCTGCTTGAAACCTATTTTAATAAACTCAATTTATGATTTAATATACATAAATTTGAATGTATTACTTATTATCATTATTTCTGTTTATGTTGATGGCATGTGTGTGGCATTCGTCTCATTGTTTAGTAAAATTTGTTTCAATTTTAATAATAAAGATCAAGTTAAAAAACCGTTTTGATCACAAATTTAATCATTTGTGAATCCCATCCCAACGTGTTGTTACCAGTTTGAAAACCTGTTGTTATTTTAAATAGCTCTGTATCGCATTATTATCACTTTTACATTCAGATCAATCTATTGACCTTGAAGGAGAAGTCAAGAGGTCAAATGTGATGTAATACTTGCAATTTTTATATGCTAATTTCTATATGTTGTGATTAAAATCTAACTTTGAGTCTTCACCATGCAGTCACTGGAGGGACCAACATTCATTTGGAACTTCAGAGCTCTTATAGAGTTTTTTCTATAAAGCTGATGAGAGCGAGATGTGTCTGTAAGCCCTGCAGTCAAATGCAGTATGTGGCTCTTACAGGAGCCAGCAGCAAATCATTGTGAAAGTTAAATTTTAGCATGAGACACTAGAGTATTGTGAAGAAAAGCAGTAAAATTAATTTAAATTGACTTGCCAGCAAAAGGACTAACAGTGACATTGACTACCTAGTATCTTAATCAATATTTATCTTCTTCCTTTATGTGGAAAAAAGAAGGCCTGTCCCTGTGAATCATGCTATCTCCGGTGAACTGTGGTCCTGCTGATGCAGCTCAAATATTATTGCAGCTGTGTTCCCTGTCATATGATGTTGTTTTCTTTTGTGGTGCCTTTGATTTCTGTCAAGAGGAGTGTTCTAATTACCGTTCAGTGAACCCTGTGCTCCCTTTTAACTTCATGAAACATCATCTGTTGTGCCAGAAGCTTTACTCTATCTCTGTTTGTTTGTGGGTTGCAAAGACTTGGAGTTATCATATGACAAACGTGTGATTCAGATTCTGACTTTTTCGTGCGTGTTAAAAAAAATAAATAGATGAAAAAATTGGATTATATAAAAGTTCTCATGCGCCTCTTGAGAACATGTCCAACTTTCCAGTTTCCTGTTCATCAAATGATCTTCCACCACATGACAGGGAGCATGCTGCCTGTGCTCGCCCTTACCAGTGTTTAATGGCTGAAGCAAGTCTGTCAGCTGCAGTTTTACATCTCACCATTCATTACCTGATAACATCAGGAAATAGGAATCCACTTCAGTTTCTCCTCAGTTATGTGATCTGCTGCATTGGCAAAATGCATGGATTTCTGGAATGAGCACAAAAGATGAACTCATGTCTTCTATTGAATTTTGAAGCAGATCCATCGTCTAAGTAGGTGATTGCCAAACAAATACCGTAATTGTGTTGGCTTCTTGTAACAGAAAACAGGAGGTTAAATGTTTGTTTTCATGTCATTTACAAGCTATGAATAAAGCTTCGTTAACTTATTTAATGCATCTTGTTTTATTTAGTGTGTGATGTGGAACTGCGCTTTTAAAAGATATGAATAAAACATACTTCTCCTCAATTTAGCATCTGAATTTTGATCATTTTAATTATGGAATAAAACAAGAATAATGGATGTCAGTGAATAATAAAACGGAATATCAAGGTTTGGTAATATAAGATAGTGGTTATACTGGACCAGGTAAGGCTGTACCCACAATGTACCCATTAGAACAGGGTCGGGTAACTCCAGGCCTCGAGAGCCAGTGTTCAAGGTTCAAGGTTCAAGGTTCTTTATTTGTCACATGCATAGTTATACAAGTATAACACACAGTGAAATGTATCCTGACACGATCCTCGACATGTGCAAAAACATGGGGGGGGGTAGAGGATAACATTATAAATATATATATATAGTATATACATTGGGTGAATGTGCAGTAGAAGCAGCAGCAGGTGAATTCTGTACATTAATATGAATAGACATCTGACTATTTTACAGAATGGACAATATAAACATATTTGAAGTTAAAGGAAGTTAAAGGAATTGAGTGTCTGGAGGAGAGTCTCAGTCAATTATAGATGATGTGAGATGGCGTGTGTGTGTGTGTGTGTGTGTGGGGGGGGGTTGTTGGTTTAGGGCCCGGATGGCTTGAGGATAAAAGCTCTTCTTGAGTCTCTCTGTCCTTGCCCGGATGATGCGGAACCTTCTACCAGATTGTAGAAGTTGGAACAGTTTGTTGCCAGGATGGGACGGGTCCTTCAGTATCTGCGTTGCTCTAGTCCGGCATCTCCTGGTGTAGGTGTCCTGAAGTGGGGGAGAGCAATCCTGCAGCAGCGTTCTGCTGTACGGATCACTCTCTGGAGAGCTTTTGGTCCTTCATACAGCTGTTCCCGAACCACGCTGTCATGTTCTGTGTGAGGATACTCTCCACAGCGCCTGTATAGAAGATCCTGAGGATCTTTGGAGAGACCCTGAACTTCCTTAGTTGTCGGAGGTGATACAGGCGCTGCCTAGCCTTCTTGGTCTGGACCTGAATGTGGGCAGCCCATGTCAGGTCTGAGGAGATGTGGACACCAAGATATTTGAAGGACTGCACCCTCTCCACTGGAGCTCCATTGATGAAAATGGGTTTGTAGTCTCTGTGCTGACTCCTTCTGAAGTCCACCACCAGCTCCTTGGTCTTGCTGACGTTCAGCTGGAGGTGGTTGTCCTGGCACCATGATGCCAAATTCTTCACTTCGTCCATGTAGGCCGCCTCATCGCTGTTGGAGATGGCACCCAACACCACTGTGTCGTCAGCAAACTTCACAATGGTGTTGGAGCCGTGGGTGGCCACACAGTCCAAGTGTAGAGGGAGTAGAGCAGTGGCAAGAGGACACACCCCTGTGGTGCTCCTGTGTTGATGGTGATGCTGTCGGAGACACACCCACCCACCCTCACCACCTGAGTTCTGCCGGTGAGGAAGTCCAACACCCATGCACACAGACGGCTGTTGAGTCCCAGGTCCCTCAGCTTTGTGAACAGTCTGCTGGGCACTATTGTGTTAAACGCTTAACTGTAATCAACAAACAGCATTCTCACATAGTTACCCTGTTTCTTGTCCACGTGGCTGAGGGTGGTGTGCAGGACATGGGCGATGGCGTCTTCAGTGGATCTGTTGGGTCGGTAGGCGAACTGGAGCGGATCTGTGGTGTCTGGGATGGAGGAGGAGATGATGTTCTTCAGCAGCCTCTCAAACACCTTCATGACTACCGAGGTCAGCGCAACTGGCCGTAATCGTTCAGGGATGAGGGTTTGCTGTTCTTGGGCACCGGGATGATGGTGGATCTTTTGAAGCATGTGGGGACCACAGACTTCGCCAGGGACTCGTTGAAGATGTAAGTGAACACACCTGCTAGCTGGTCAGCACAGCAGCGCAGCAGACGGCCGGTGATGCCGTCTGGCCCGCCCGCCGCTTCCTTGTGTTCACTCTCCTCAATGCCGCTCGGACGTCATGCTCCGCGGCTGGTCACCGGTCTCTCGTTGATGACGTCATTGTCCTCGGTAGTCCAGCGGTAGATGGCATTAGCCGCCTGGCTAACCTCGAAACGGGCGTAGAACTGGTTCAGCTCATTGGTGAATGCAGAGTCGGCGTTGATCGGCGCAGTGTCCCTGGGTTTGTAGTCCGTAATGGTGCGTAGTCCGTGCCACATACTCCGTGTGTCGCCCTGGTAGAAGCGGGACTCCACACGCTCCCGGTACCGGCGTTTGGCATCTCTCACCGCGCGCCGCACGCCGTATGATGCCGCTTTGTAGGCGCTCTGTTCTGCATGTTTTAGATCTCACCCTGGGTCAACACACCTGAATCAAATGATTAGTTCATTACCAGGCCTCTGAAGAACTTCAAGACATGTTGAGGAGGTCATTTAACCTTTTAAATCAGCTGTGTTGGATCAAGGACACATCTAAAACCTGCAGGACACCGGCCCTTGAGGCCTGGAGTTCCCTTCACCTGCATTAGAAGATGGGTTGTCATAAAGGGATGGACACGGTCAGCAGGAATGCTCAGTAGGCTGTACTGTTTAAACAATGCTTAATTGGTACTAAGGGGATCAAGTGTGGCAATATCATCCACATTATAAGACCACCACCTGCCACCAAATGCGGCAGGATGGACCCATGTTTTCATGTTGTTATGCCAAATTCTGACCCTACCATCTGAATGTCACAGTAGAAATCAAGACTCATCAGACCAGTTTCCTTCTTGCAGTTTCAATGAGCAAAAAACAATTGTAGCCTCAGTTTCTTGTTCTTAGCTGACAGGAGTGGCACTCCTATGGTCTCTTCATGCTGAAGTCCATGTGCTTCAAGGGTAAACGTGTTGTGCATTCAGAGATGCTCTTCTGCATGATTTTGAGTTACTGTTGCCCTCCTATCGGCTTGAAACAGCCTGGCCATTCTCCTTTGACCTCTGGCATCATTATAGGTATTTTCACCCAGAGAACTGCTGCTCGGTGGATATTTTCTCTTTTTTGGATCATCCTCTGTAAACCCTTACAGATGGTTGTTAGAGTTGGATGTCTCGAGACCGCTTTTACGTGGTCTTGGTCTTGTTTTGGTCTCGCTGTCTCAGTCTTGCTCGACATACTGGTCGGGATATTTGGAGTCAACAGTATCCATGACACACAACGTAACATTCGATAATGTGTCATGCGCAAAAGCATCAGCTCTAAGAGCCGTGCTTAGAGAGTGCTTTGTAGTGAATCAGGAGAGTCGACTCCCATTGAGCGAGAGCCAGCTCCTCACTTAATTTCCTTTTGCTGCTCAGCTCTCACACAGTGGCTCAGCTATGCTCCAATCCCTCCATATTGTGGCCAATCACATGCGAGGATATAGGATAATATCATTATGTGAAAAACAGAGAGGGTGAGAGACGCGACAGTCAAGTGGAGCGTGCGTCTGTCCTTTCAGTAAGTGAGTGAGACAGTAGACAGCGGTGAGGAGGGCTGTGCGAGTGCATTGCAAAAACACATAAATATGCCTGACACCCGTAAACGAAGCAGCATCTGGCTGCAGTTTAAAGACTTTTTTGTCTTAGTCTCGGTCTCGGTCTTGGTCTCATCTCGACTTTGTCTTGGTCTTGGTCTTGTCTTGGTCTCGATACCCTCTGGTCTTGGTATTGTCTTGGTCTTGGTTTAGGCGGTCTTGACTACAAGTCTAATGGCTGTGAGGAAAAGTCCCAGTGGATCACCAGTTTGTGTAATACTCAGACCAGCCGATTTGGCTCCAACAACCATGACACATTCAAAGTACTTACATCACCTTTATGATCTGCTTAGTTTGAACTTCTGCGGCTCGTCTTGACCATGTCTGCATCTCAAAATGCACTGAGTTGTTGCCATGTAGTTAGCTAATTAGTTCTAATGGTTGTTAAAATTTAAACCCTGTTTACTCTGGCATATGTCACAGCATTGATCTGTTATGTGTGTAAATCATCAGTAAAATCATGTGTTCTAGTTTTATGAAACCTTTCAATTTCAAAGCAACACTATTCAACCCAAAATACAAGGTTAGAAGTGTGTCTTGTACAAACCTGCAGTCATGTAGTTTTCCATTGACAGGGTTTCTGTGCAAAACAGGAATCAGAAGCGAGATATGATTGCAAGATGTGACGGTTGAGCTACAATCAACTCACAGACTTGGGTGCCAAAAGAGAAGTTGAGGGTAAAATTTTACTGCTTAAAAAATTAAGGATTCAAGAAAAACGAGTATGATCTGGGTAATGTGGAGCCTGTGCCCCAACAAAGGTTTAACATAATAGTTATGTAGTGTAGGCCTAATTGTACGCACATCAAAATCATGGTAGTGAAACAGCCTGCAATGACATTAAATGACAGATCTGCAAACTTATATTTCCTTTAGTAGGCAAATGAAATCAACAAAGACCAAACAGGGTTTGAAAACAGTACCTTTATTTCCTAATAGATATACTTTGTAGGTTCAGGTTGGCCATGATCTGCTCTCAGTTTTGAGATTTTCCAAAGTAATTGTTATGGTATCAGGGAAACAAGCAAAGTGAATTAATCAACTTCACCTCACCCTATTTTAACACTGAAAAAGGAGGAGCACCTGCCTCTCCAGTCTCTGCTTAGCAAAAAATGAAATATTATTGGAAGTTGCCAGAGAGGTCAACAAAAAAACTTTATGTCAGAGAAAGCTAACAACAAGTATCGACTGCACATGTACAAATGAGTCTTTAAAAAGCAAGTTCATGTTTGTGTCTTTCAAGCTGATGAGATTAAGAAAGTTTGCTTTGATACAGTTTGCTGGGGGTGACAGCCCTTGAAAAAGCTATTACCGAAAACATATCCAATCTGGATTTCACTGAGTAAATCTGTAAAAACAGTCAAGGCCTGTAAATCCAAGAGCCACAAACTGCAAATGGTTGTAATGCGTGCAAGTGGATTAGACTCGTCTTTGAAAGTGTGTTTTGACAATGCTGTCTTCCCAGTGAAAACAACCCCATAGGTCATTTGTGAAAGTGCTTATTCTGACTCATAACTGTGTTTTAAAGTTAAAAAACTTTTCTGTGATGAAAACGTGCTAAACCAAATAACAACTTGCTCTCAAATGAAAAGTAGACTCTGTCTCTTAAAATGAGTTATAAACATTTTTGCAAACTGGTACAAATAACAGTTTTTGGTCTGTACAACTAATTTACCTAAAGGAGGGATCAATTGAGGGAACAGCCACTTTTGGCAGATGGCTAGGTATCGACTCAGCTAACTGGAGTAAGCATTAAAGAAGTCTGTGGCCCAATTTTCCTTTTGATGAAATTATAGCACTATTTTATATATTTATTAACACCAATTAACAGATAATAAGTGGTAATTAGCTTTGTCTGTGTACTGTACATATAAAACCTAGCAAAGCAAAATAGCTAGCATTAGCTTTAATGCTAACTTAGCATTCCAAAGCTAAGTTAAATAACTAAAAAGAAAAAATACCAAACAAGAAACAAAAAAAGCCTAAATGGCAATGGCTAAAACACTTCATATTCCAGACCTTAAATGAGTTTGCACAAACAAATGAGAGAAAACTGTGTCTGTCTTTTTTATACCGTTCAAATACAATCTTTGCTCAATAATAACCTAAAATTTTTTGTCTGTACCGAACAAGCTAGCAAGTAAAAACAAAGATAAACAGGGTCGCAGAAGAAACCTGAATTCCAACCTTCTGGTTGCAAGTAAGTTTTATTCCTTTAAATAAGAAACACTCCAGAGCAGAGATCACGTGTTTTTTCTTTTGATAAGATCATGTCATCGGAGGACATGTTGGATTTCATGGTTTGTGTGCATGTGTCAGGTAAACGACTTTGACAGACTTCTCTGCTGTTTGTTCCACCTGTTATCTTCTCCTCTCTCCACATGCCGCCAACATCCAACGCAATAATTAGCAATCAGTCTCGCACCAACGGTTCCATTCACTGACCTGGTACACACACACATACACACACGCACACACACACTAGCTTGCTTAATGGACAGCCTCGTTATAGCAAAGGTTTCTTATCTACTTGTGTCTGCAGAATGTTTTTATCTACTTTGTCGAGTCCTTGTAGGCTGCAGCTTTGGGGCAGGAAGGCAAAACAGCACTAGCTGTTCTTCTCCCTTGTGACAAAAAGCACGGCAGAGACGCAAGATAATTACAAAGAGGAGAGAGTCATCACAAACGAAATTAGATTACAGAAAGCAAGAGCACACGGAAATAGGGTCAGATGGTATAAAGACAAAGAATAAAACAAGGTTAAAGCAAAAACATATTGAAATGAAACAGGATACTGGATGAGTAGGGCACGTACTTGTTCAAGAAAACCTCCAAAGATAATACCAAATAAAGAGATACTTTTAGCAATAGGTTCATTTGCATTATAATCAGCTTTCCGTCTCATTTGGATGCATCAAAACGAAGAAACACCAGAGCCATTAAAGTGTTATCACCAAAAAAATGATATTTTAGTGCTGCAGTGGAAAAAGAAAGAGCATCCGAGTACTTTACTTCTTTGGGCAAGATCAGCTGAGAAAAGGGAAATATCTCCTGACAAGTGAGCTTTTAGGATTCTGACAGCAGAAAGTGAGCAGCTCTTGCAGACTCGAATGTAGTGGAAGAAAGGCAATCATGCCACCAGAGCAGGAAAAAAAAACAAGTAGTCAACAGGAACAATGAACTTCTTTGTACTTTTGCAGCTTCTTTCGCACCTGAACCCCAGACAGTGTCAGGTCAACAACAGTCCTACTGTCTTAAACACAGCACACAACTAGTGATTGCCCAGATACGTTCAAACAACTAGGCTAAGAGGCAGGTTGTGTAGGACATGCAGATTTAAAGCAGGACACATGAAACTCAGTGGCTTACTAAGAATTTACCTGCCAGTTATCTTTCTGACCCCTAAATATGTGCAACTGATATTACTCAGACTTGGTCCCAGGGAGCTTGGAGGTTAATAACTGCTAAATGCCAGATTTAACCCAGTCAGATATGTGCGATCTCAAACACAGTTCAGCCAGGTAATGAAAAGTAAGGCTTGGAATTGGAGAAGGTCTCTTTCACATTGCATTTGCTGGGAAATCATCTTGAATTCTGCTTCTTTTGTGCAGTCAACATCAAGCCTGCAATACTGTGCATACAGTAAATAAGAAAAGAACAACAAGAACAAGCATTAAATAGATATGCAATACATACCTATTTAAATAGATATGCAATACATATAGTAGCTCCTTCGAGTGTTGACTTTCAGAACAAAATATACGAAATATACGAGCAACTGTTGGTTTGATGAGGCTCGGGGCTGACAAATAGTTCTTTGAAAATTGGTGGGATCACTTCTTATCTGGCGCCATAAACGCGTCAGGCTTTTGTCCGTTGCTGTAATTTATGTGTGCAACAGCCTTGTTTGTCTTGAGTGTTCCAGCCTCAGAGTAAAGCCTGAAACCTGATTTGAAAAAAGAAAAAAATGCTTTAATGAGCAGGTAACTAAAGAAACAAACAAACTTGCATCTCGAGCCTTTCCCTAACTCGAGTGGAACAATCACTGCAGCCTCCTCCCGCTGTGAAATATTCTCCCGGCCAGACTAATCAGCTTCACTTTCATCAGAGGTTGAAAGACCTAAAGCTTCAACTTCTGCAGCCGCCCGCTGACCGAGTTGAATAAGTCAAAAAAAAAAAGAGGTGCGGAAAATGAGAGGGCGGGCGAGGGAGCACCTGATGAAAGGACACAACGATCTCGTAAAAAGAAGTAGAAGAAAAAAAACCACACATATACACACACAAGGACAGTCTGCGCCCTCTGGTGCCTTTGTCCTATTGGCCAAGGGCCCACCCGGTGCTGGCGGCAACCGATGACATCACTGTATGAAACGCTGCGGGGGAGGGCGGGGCCTCTGCTGCCTCCTGTCACCTTGGCAACAGGTTCATTTGTGTGTCTGTGCGCGCGCTTGTTAAGAGTTATGCAGTCACTAATTCACTTCTGCCAATAAGTGTGCTGCCAGTTCTCTTTCAGTCTCCCTTTCCCGTCTTTCTCGATGCCCTCCCTTTATTCTTTTCTTCTGCAAGTGAAGTTGGGTTTTATCCCCTAAAAAGTGTGTGTGCCCTTTAAAACACAAAGCACAATTCATCTTCAGTAACTTTCCTCCTTAACTCATATCCACTTTCCTTTTTTTTTGCTCACTCCTTCGTTCTTGTCCATGTCTTCTCGAGTCCACTTCTTCCCTCCTTGTTCCCCCCTTTTCACTCTTTTCAGTATTCAGCCGAGTCTATCGTAAGTGGATTGGTGGTGTGCCCACTTAAAAGGAGTGGAAGAATCACACCACTAATCCCATTGTGACAGAACAAGAGGCGAGGCAGTCCAATATGTGTGTGTGAGAGTCCGAGTGTGAGCGACATTATTTCTGTATGGAGAAAATGTGTTTGATAAAGGAAGAGAGAGGGTTATCCTACAGAAGGGGAAGGAAGGAGAGATAGAGGACTCTTTGTGTGTGCCCTGTTAAATCAGGCATGTGACGCCAGCTTTTATAGGAGAGCCTCTCTAGACTCCCGTGATAAGTGGCGGGCTCTTCTGATCTGAACATGAAAGACTGTGCAAGAAAGGGAGAGGGAGAAAGAGAAGGTGGAGAGGAGAGACGGGGCAAAAAGAGAGAAGAACAATGTAGAAATGAGAGATTCGAGGACGAGTGTGGTCTCTCCAGAGAAAATGCCATTTTTCCGCTTCCTGTGGAGCTCCGTGTGGCACTTTACCGAGGACAAAAATGACAAGACCTTGCATTCATTCAATTCATTCATTTCAATGAAAGCAGCAGGTCCTCCAAAATTAATGAAAACAGAAATTCTTTCAAAATAATGTATGTCCCAAACTTTTTAGCAAACTGTTATTACAGTAAAATACCTCACAGACATGGAGCCATATCGCCAATTATTTGTAGCGTTGTTCCTGGAAAGAGTCATATTTTCCTCTCCCGTTTGCTTTTTTGCTTTTCATCAAACCTGAGTCTTTTCTATCAAATGCTCCACTGAGTAGCTAATTTTGATGGCTGTGTGTTAGTTATTTAGTACGAGCAAATAAATAAACTGCATCATGTATCAACATGTATCAATGTGTATCAGTTTGATTTATAATCACTAAATATACATTTTATAAATCTAAAAGTACTTGCATGGCCACGAAATCCTGTTATCAAAAATTGCAAAGGATTGATTCATATATTTGGAGCTTTTGTCTGATGTTACCCAACTATCCAGATTGTCAACACACATTCAACACACATTACAGTGTCAACTCATCTGCCACAGGCCAGTCAAAGGAAACCCGACTCAAACTCAAAACAACCCAGAAAATCAGAATATAAGACCAGAAATCTTTATATAGTGTACAGTGCCCTCACTCATTATACTGAATCATATACTTTTTAAAAATTGAATTACTGGTAATGACCAGTTTGTTAATGTGTACATTACTTTAATGTGGCTTTAAAGTTGCATTTTAATTACTTCTGCACTTCTGGGTAGCTTTGCCTAAAATAATACAAGATCATATATTAGTAGATACAGTAACTAGAGCTTTAGTATTCAAAAGTTAGCAGCGTACAAGTAGAACGTAAAACTAAAATATTAGGATAAAACTGTACTTCAGTAAAGTACTTGAGTTACTCGTCCTCTCCATCCTCTCATCTTATAATATTGTGCACTGTAATACTGACAGTAATTGAGTCTAATGGCAACAATGAGAATGTTGGTGCCACTTCTTGAGGCCTTTGTAGATACGACCCTGTACATAGCTGCAAACTTCAGTAAACTTAATCTTACATGGTTAAAACTTTCAAGATCGATAACTCATAACCAAGATGCTGTTACACATTCGATGCTTCTTTCTAACTGACTTTAGAACACTTATTATGTACTAAATTACACAATAAACCAGTGTTTCCCAACCACTGTGCCACGAGAAATGATCAGGTGGTCTGTGGAAGATTATCTGGTTCCACTTGATTGGTACTCTAAGCGATCGGCGCGAGTAACACTCAGAACATTTACATTCTCTTCCACTAGAGGGCAGTACTACTACCTGCTCTAATTAAATGGGTTGTCAACTGCCAGTAAAACAGAAGAATACAAAGATTGTATAAAATTGCATGAAATTGCATAATAGTGATGCTGTGAGACGAAGCAGCACGTACTCAGAAAAAGTAGTCAATCTGACCCGGGTCCTGGAGAAAATTCCGACGCAGATGAAGGCCCTAGCAAGAGGTCAGAAGAAAGCAAACAAGGTATACTGGGGACAAACTGAGCCAATTCAAAAAATTATCAATATGCTTTTTGTGACATTTTTGTTTGGTGGTGTGCTGTGTGATTTTTCTAATGTGAAATATGTGCCGTGACTCCAAAAGGTTGGGAAACACTGCAATAAACTACAACCTAATTTTCATCAAAACAAGCCACGGACAATTAACACTTTTGTGCACCCAGCTGTGAAATGAATGCAAAGCAAAGTGTAATACCAAAAAAAAAAGAAGAAAAAAAACGATGACTACAAAATTATACAGTAACTTCACTTTTACATCATTTAACAGATCACTGTTCTTCTCTTGATTATACTGCTTTGGGGAAAAGGGTTATAATTATAATTTTATTTTAAATATTCAATAACCTCCCTCCTGTGGAGTATAGAGTAATGTCATCAAAATAACCTCCATGGTCTCCTCTTTATTATAATACTTTAACTAGTTATGAAAGAGGCTTTGTGTAATTTTGAGGAAAAAATCTTGACATACTGTCTGTTGAACTAAGGTCACTAAAACTCAAATAATGAAAATATTACACATCTATAAACCAGAGATCCTCAGAGATCAACACTAGAGATGGAATCGAGAACTGGTTCTTGTTCCCATCGGTTCAATTTCTTGTATCAGTATCAGTTGCACTTCACTTGCACTTCAGCTGTTTTCAGTTTGTGTGGCAGAGGAGGAAAGTAGTGCTACACTCTACAGCGTGGATATCGATGTTACTTTTATTGTTATTGCACAAAAGGAAGAGAGCGCGATGGTACAGTGCAAACTGCATCCAGGACAGAAACAACTGCGTTATGCTGCTAACACAACTTTGCCTCTTTGCAAGCACTTGCACAGGTAGCATGCTAATGCTAAGCTAGCCAAGAATCCAGAGCGATGCTTGTTGTGTTAATGACCCCAGCAGCCAGACCCTGAACATCAATAGGCAACAATAGAAGTGATGAGCAGTCAGGCTCCGTGTCTACCTGTTAATGTTTCTAAAGTAGAATCACTGTGGCGACCGAACAAAGAGACTTTGAAGTGTCTCTGTTCTGGTTTTCATTTTTGCTTTGTGTTCTCGGCTTTGTTTTCATACCTAAATACTAAGAGAAAGATAATAGTGATGTTGCAACCCGATATCAAAGCATAAAACAGACAGACCGGCCCACTGTGTGCAAATCATCCTTTGCCTCAGATGTTCAAGTAGAAATTGCAGTAAGCTGTGGTACCAGCAAAGGGAGATATTTTATTTCAGCAAACATGAAAATAATCAAAGAAAAGACATTTGCATGTAAATACATATTATCCACCTAGCTTAATCGTTTCGGGCATAGAAGGAGCCTGGAATGTACTTCATACCATCCCTGGTCAAAAGCGACTTCTTGGCTTTAAATATATTACCTCCCCCTGCTTGTACTGAATTTACTGCATTTCACGCTTTGCTTCTCCAAAGTGTGAAATGGACACGGTGGACTGGCGTGTCTATTCCACGCTTATGCGTGATACTGGGTTGGATGGTGGTGACTCTCACAGCGGAGCCAATGAAAACCCAGTGATATTCCATAAGAGAATTAAGAAGGAATCGACTCGATAATGGAGTTAGATTCGCTAAATTCTTATCAATGTCCATCGCTAGTAAACACAACATGGCCTCATGAAACACACGTAATAAATACAGGAAAATACAGAGATCCTTAGAGTGAGCACAGATCACAGGGACACTTCTCTGATCCACTTTTCCTTTGAGACAGCTTGCATCATGCCAACAAACCACTTCTTTTTTTCTTCATCCCCCCCTTTTCTGTACCCTCACATACTCATCGCCCAACAGGCGCAAACACACTTCTCTTTCATTTCTGACACTCCTGCTTTCTTCTCTGTGCTCCCACCACTGCTCGCCCTGTGGGAGGTAGAAAGAGATTTATAGAGGCTGAAGTGATATCATTGTTAGTGCTTGTCTTCTGAGCTTCCCTTTGAAACACAGACACACACACATGCGAGCAGAAATAATGAGGGATCAAACGCATGCAGGTGACTGAGCAAGCCACAGAAGGACACACACACATAAAAACATTTAGCCTCACATATCCTCCGTAGTACTCTCCTGTCTGCTGTCAGGAGGGTTTGTTCCCACGCTGTGGGGAGTGTGTCCTGTGACTAGCTTGTGTGTATTGGAGTGTTTATCGGGACACCAGGGGCTCCCTCTGGGGATTAAATGTCAGTTTTGAGGTCAGAGAGTGACCTCGGGACAGACTTATCCGACATCAATTGTCCGATAAATCAAATTAGCTGATTTTAGAAGCAATATGGTGTGTGTGTAAGCTAATATTCTCACAGTGAAGTGACCACATGGCTTCCACTTAGAAACATCTATCATCCAAGAGTGTCGGCTGTTGTACTAATGTGAATCGCTTAGTTTTTAAATAACTTTGTAGTCAAGCAGTTGCTTTTGACATGTCTAAAGTAGTGGTCCCCAACCCTCGGGCTGCAGACTGGTACCGAACCGTGAGTTGTTTGGTACCGGGCCGCGAGAGTTGAGGCTGGGGTGTGAAATTTATGGTTTTCAGGGTTTTTATTATTTTTTTCTCATTATTTTTTAATCTTTTTTAGCGTTAACTCGGTTTCCCATGTGTTGGGATAAATCTCTTTTTTTTGGTGCCGGTACTGGTTTTATTTTGTTGTATTTATCCACGAGACCTTAAAGGCTGGTCAGTGGCATTATTGTCTGCATAAACCGGTCCGTGGCGCAAAAAAGGTTGGGGACCGCTAGTCTAAAGCGTGAAGCTCACTCTTTGTGTTTGATGCCCTTACTGATATTCACCTGGATTTGACATGACGTTGGTTTCACCTTTTTATTTCTTAAAGTAGTGTAGTTATTTAAAATCAAGAACATAATTGTTTACCGTAAATATCTTCCAATGCAGAAATGGTTAGGTTAGCTGTGACTATTGGATGGGTGCTCATGCTCTATATTGTACAGGGCTTCTCTTTCCTCTGTTTTTAAATAGTCTTGCTTTTGGTGATCACTTGAGTTTTTAATCTTTTTGGTATTTTTGTACTAATTATTTTATTTCTTCCCGTTGAATTTTGAAAATCACTGACTTATATTTCCTTGTTTGTTTTGTTTGTTCTTGATTTTTGAGTTGTTTTTCTCTCTGCCATCTCTTGTCCTTTGCTGGATTGTTATACTTTTGCACTATCATCAACAACCAATCACTGCTGTCCAATTATCTAGAGAACTATATCAATATCTATGTGAGTTTTGAGTGTATGGTTTCCCACACCTCCCAGGTGTTATGGCGGGGTAGCCAGAACCAGGTAAATGGACCCAAGCAGACACAGCATGGAGGCGAGGTTAAAAACTGTATTAACGAAAAGCAACTCTTTATTAACAGAGTGAAACTGTGAACTGAAGTATTGCAAACATGAATAACAAGATCAAAACATGAACTATGAACTGAAATGTCACACGGGGCTGTGAACTATACAGCAGGAGCAAAAAGGAGTCTCAGGGAGAGGGTCGTGGCTTGGGCAGTGGAGGTGAGAGATACGAGAACACAAAGAGAGAAATGTCAGAGGTGCTCACGCTTGGTTAGGTAGAGACAGGTGAGTTACTTTGAGTGTCTTACAGTCTTTGCAGGTGGAAGCCAGTGTGGAGGGGAAAGCAGTCAAAGTGGTCTGGGTGAGTTTCCAGAGGCAGGGAGTCCAGAAAGGAACGTGCTTCTTAAATCTTTTTGCTGTGGCAGGGAGGCAGGCAGGTAAACAGACAATTAAACTGAGCTTGGGCTGTGACTGTGATTCCAGAGAAGACCAACATCCAGAGAGGAGTGATTATTGCCTAGAGTGAGATGTGGAACCAGAGGATGCCTAGAAATCACACGGAGAAAACACCAGGTAAGCATAAGCAGTAAGCTGTGACACACAAGAACAACCTGGTGGCCTCACAGTAATGCTAGTTTAACAGAAGATCTGGTGGGGACTCACTGAGAGCGCTGGTCTTATATACTGGCCTATTGCCCATATTGCCTGCAGGTGCAGATCGTGGTAGGAATGAGGCAGTTTTATAGAAAAACACCACCACTCACCTGGACCATGACACCAGGCTTACTAACCCCAAGTATATTATGAGATCTATTTTAACATTTTTCATTTTTAGTTTTTTATATTTGGGTAATTTAACTCCTGTTTTGAAAGTTCAGTCACTGCTAACTAGCTAAGTTGTGTTTCCTCAACTACACGTTGACCAGGTCATTGATCTGGAGATCAGCAGAGTCATTCAGACTCCAACCCCACCATCATGGACTGCATCATGGTGCTCTGCAGTGGAAATTTGCTATGAGCGAACCTGCAGCAGGTGATTTATATGCTGTTAATATACCTGCAGTTAAAGGTGGTGTTGGTGGGAGAGGGACTGACTGGAGAGGCAGGCGATTATCGCTCCATTATTTATTGTCAGAAAGTTTATACAGAATATATTATTAATTAGTCATTTGTTTCAGAAATCTTGGGCCCGCCTCCTTTTGCATGTACAAGCATATTCACACATGCATCTGTGGGCTCTGCTACCACTACAAACACAGTCTAATTCTATGGGAAACACTTGCTCATTAAACCTTGGCCTGATCTCACCTCTGCTCTGACCTTAATGGCACAGCTAGAAAATAAAACTATGTTAGTTTTGCTTTAATGCTAGACAAAGCTGAAATAATTTTTTTCCAGATAAGTAGCATAAATCACCTGTTACTGCTTGTTACAAGAAACCAAAAGATTCAACATTAATACACATAAAGCCAAGACTACTGCTAGTTTCAGACTGAAGGTCTTTCAGAGCAGCTGGCCAGCTGCTGTATCCTGTTTAGTCTCTCCTGAGAGCAAGAAGGTGTGATGGGAACCATAAGGCTGCAATGTAAATTGTTGAATGTTTTTGTCTTTTCAAGATATGAGTCCTCTATTCACACCAAAGCTGCAATTCTGCTTCCTCGGAGCTCAATTTATGACTGAACTTTCCACAGCAGTACGTCTTGTTAAAATGTGATATTGACACAGGTCTTTTTAAAATCCGATTTCTGTTTGAGTCTCCATGGTAAAAAAAACAAAAACACAGATATTCCTCGGTCCTTTTTGTAAATAAAAAGCCAACAACACTATTTATTTAAGCCACTAACATGTTGCAGGGTGAGACACAAAGCAGTGTCTTTTGTCAATTTGGATGTCAGCTCCATAATTCAGCCTACACCGTGTAATCTTCTGTACCTTTGATTTTATTGTTGTTCTTCGAGCATCCTGTTTCCTCCCACCCCTCATCCTTACATGACCTTGACTTCGAATGTGTTATTTGGATGGTATCATTAACATCTAAATTAGCATCAGTTACAAATATTGAGTGCCCTGACTGAGAATTAAATCAGCCCCATTGATCCGATCTGAGCCACGACAGATACAACTGGGACTTGAGGGGGATGATTCAATGTCTAAACAAAAAGTAATAGGCTCAGATGGATTACACAGCCAGTGCTTGAATAATGAAATTAGGAGAGTATTGTAAATTCTGCAAGCGCGCTGAAATCTTCCTTAAAGAAAATCAGCTGCACGCGCTGAATGATAAACAATAGCGCTGATCCACCTTTCATTCCTAACTCTCATAGATGTGATTTTCTTTAAAGGAGCGCACACATTTTTAATAGTGAACTTTAATTAAGAGCCCCAGTCTTGTGACTTAAGCTGATTATTTGGGAAGTGTTTTTGGGGTGAATAGATGAAGAGGATTATACAAAGGGATAGAAGGGTTGGAAGGCTGTTTTTGAACACGGGTATTATCCTGTTCCAATCCCACTGTTGTGAGACGACGAGGCTTTAAGGCATCGGTGTTCTTCAGTTGGCTGGTTCTGGCGTGTCGCTGTGTTTTGGTGTGACCGTCTAGACAGATGACATTTGCTGCAATATGTTTATTTGTGTCAAATGCTCTAATACCCCAAAGTCAGTTGTTATGTCTTTGAGACGAGAAGAAGATGTGTGCGGTTACCTTGTTTACATTTTAGTAGTCTTTTCATTTCCCGAGCCTATTCCAATTACATTTTATTCGTTCTGGTCTGCCTGGAGAATTTGTCTCTTTCATTCAGCAAATGAATTTTCCTTCTACTGATAGAATCAACGTTCAAACAAAGTTTTTAAGACTTTCCAGTCCAACTTTTCTTTTTCTTTCTAATTCATTTCAAGTTCATCATTGCTGGTGGTAGTTCAGGTGAATGGGCTATGCAGCAATTTCAAGGCTGTCATTAAAACTATCAGGGGGGATATCCTTTAGCAGTGGTGCTATAGTAATATTCTACACCCAGAGCTAACTGTCCTGTTTGCAAGCACACCAAAGCTCATGTAAGACATCTTGTGCATTTCCCTTTGACCAAGCTGCACTTTGACCCGACAGCAGTTTGATTTAATCCATTCTTTTAAGTTCGTAGACACAAACTGCTTTTTTTCATGTACAGTGCACACTGAATAAATCTCTGCTAAACACTCTGAGGGCTGTTAACAAAATAAACATGACATCTTCTTTGTGTGTGTCTTCACAGCTAGAATACACATAAAAGATGGAAGAAGCTTTGGGGTTACAAAAAGAAGAAAATTACTCTTCTATTCACTCGATCTATGACCTCAGTAGACACTTTGTTGATGAGTTCATGGTCTCAATTATTAGCTCCACATCTTACTGTAGAGAACATGGTCTTATTTTGTTAATTATAATGCCTGTGATGATGTGAAAGTATAATAAAGCAGGGCTTGTTTTAAGTCAAACCTACGTACTTTGTTAGATTTAGGCAACAAAATAACTACTTATTTGGGTTTGGAAAAAAATCATTTTGGCTAAAATATGCCGACTGTTTATACATTTATACACACATGCTGTGAGACTGGTCTGGGCACCATGGGATTGAAAATGGGCTTTAACACCAGAATCCAGGGTTTGCTTGATGACTTTTATAAAGGCCTCAGTCACACAGGCCTAGTGACCCCCTGGGATCCTGCAGTTGCTAGGAAAACTTTGCATTCCCCAGTCGGTTGGAGAGTGGTTGCTGGCTATTGCCAGAAGGTTCTGCATCAAAAACATCTCGGTGGTTGTTTTGGTCCCTAGCAGATTGCTCTATTTGCCCTGACCTAGTTTGAACTGACTGGTCTACAATCAATTTACTTTCTTCACGCCCTTTACAATTTACTCTCCAGGCTGTAGTAAGACTAAAGCATTCAAAAGGTTTTTTCAAGGTGAACATTCTCTGTTTCCAGTTTGTATCACACTTTTTCAACCCGCACTGCAACTTGGTGAGAAACATCTTTTGTGTAATTTACCTTTCAACCTGCACCTAGCAACCAAAGCGGTTTCTAGGGGCAGGTTTTTGGTGCAGCACCATATACATGTACCAGTTTCACTTAGTTAGTACCTGCAACCTTCAGCTACCACTTACCATCTGGCTGTGGAGGGCACACTTTTTCCTAGGAACCTGTGGTTGCCACGGGGTCACTGACTGATCACTAGGCCTGCGTGATTGTGGACAGAAGGCAAGAAAGCTAGAAAATAATATTGTTTTGATAAAATCTTTATAGTTGCAGTGTATTTCATGTCACTGATGACTTTCACTGTATTCTATGATGATACTTAATCCTAAACAAGAATCATGATGTCGTAAGGAAAAACACCAAAAACTGTCACATAAATATTGGATGTATATAATCTGAATCAAGGTTTTTGAAACTAATGAATAAAAAGCATCTCCGTGTGAGGTTAATTGTAAACGTAACTCATTTTACCTTCATTTCAATTCAAAATGTATTTGTTGTTGCAAATCAGTTGTAAATAAAGTTCACTTCAAGGAGGGTATGCATGGCTAGAAGGGAAAGAGGCTTGATGTAAACTGCCTCAGATGGACTCTGCACTCTGACGTCCCTCTGATTAGTGCACTCAACCCCAGAGCACATCCTAACCTTTTACCGGACAGTCTTCTAAGAGTGTGTGGTTACCCTTTGGCAAGTGGAAGACTCCTTGTAAGAGCATTCAAGCAGGTCTGTACAGTAAAAAATGTAAATGTCAGTCAAGCTGTGGAAGGTGTGCTCTTTTCCCTTTTTGATATTTGCCATAACATTCACTATTCCCCGTTATGTCAGTTTCATTTACATGTCACAGATAAAAATAACTGTGACATTAATAATTAATCGATCACTTGGCACAAAGTTAAAGCGATCATTGATTAATTTAAAGCCCCCAAAAGCACAATAAATATCCTTTGTTTCATGCTATAAACTGGAGAACATTTGCAATAAAGCCCATGGAAACATATTGCCAGCTGTCACTGTGGCACTTGAAAAAGCAGCTACTCAGAGCCCACCGTGACAGCATTAATGATCTTGTTGACTGATGACAGAAGTGGCTTTTACAGTGCTGCAGTTAGACAGATATTCAATCATGCTGCTCTATAATTTGTTGCGAGTCTTTGGTGGTGGAAACACGTTGTTTGCGTGCTACCAAAGCGAGACAAAAAGAAGGAAACGGGAGGGCGCGTTTGGTCCAAACATTTTAAATGACCTTCCAGGATATGCCGGGTCAGAGTCACTTAATCCACAGGATGCCACACAATGTCACAAGCTGGTCAATTTGTGCACTTCTGTGAAAGTGTTAATTAGAAAACAACTCAGTGTTCATGTTGATAGCGTTGCCTCTACACTGTAACTATGTATTGATTATTTGGAAAGGCCTGCTCAATTTTCCAATAGGTCATTTATGCTAAAACTTTTCAGAGTCAAGTGTTATGCTCTTTCAGTGCACGTACCCACAGAGAGTATCTCTTTGTTTTTTTGCAATTGAATTTTGTATGGTTTAAGCTGATAGCCTTCACTGTAAAAATGCTGTCAGTACTTTGTCCTCCATATGTTGCGATAGATTCGTATCGACTTTGGCAGTGGACATGTGGCGCTTTTATTATGTGTAATCACAGGATTTCTCTGTTTCAAACTACACTCACTAATACATGCACGTAGTACAGGTGTTTTTGAAGTCATAAAGAGTTTTTTTAATAGTTGAAAAATAACTTTCTAAATTCCAAAACCTTGTAATCCCAAAATTAGTGAGTGGAAGTCATTTTTTTACCCTTTTGGAAAATTTTAAATATACTACAAAGACAGCGAAGCTCTGTCACTTTCACAATTTAGATTTGTACTTTGATGGATGTGAGCAGGGACTGGTTAGAACAGGTGTACTGTATCTGCTGCTGGGTTGCTCGTTCATGCAATAAGATGCATGCGCATCCTCTTGTACATGCTCACACACACATATACCCCTCCCCCTCTAAATGTCAGAAAGCATTGATTGTAAGTTTGTGAACAGGAGCCCAGGGGCAATTTAAGATTTTGTTTGTCTCCCAACAAAGATATATATAAAAAAAACCTGACAGCGTATTTAAAGGTCAAAAGAAGAATGGAGGGACAGTGGGTGTATTTTGTGTGTGCGTGTCAAAGCAAAATGGATAAATATGGAAAATAAGAGAAAATAAATGTTTGTTAACCTGTTTTTTCACACAGAACAGGCAAATAATTTAAAGTGAGAGAAAAACATGATTTTTTGGAAATATGTTGCTTTTTCCTGTGATGAGTTTCATAACGTGGCTATTTGAATGGAATGAATGGAGCAAAAAGGAGAAATATCCAGTGAGCAGCATTTCTCTGCTGGATGTCAGAGGAAAATGGGCAGATGGGTTTAAGCTGGTAGGAAGGCAACAGCAACTCAAATAACTATTTGTTACAGCCAGGGCTGGACTGGGAAAATGGGCATTTCTGTATATATACACTTACACACACATATATATGAAACCATGGATCCATCCTGCCCTGTATCAACTATTTAGGTTTCTCAATGAAACACCGTAGCCTACCTCAGTATGGTTGTTGTTGACCATATCCATCACTTAATGGCCGCAGTGTACCCCTATCCTGATGGCTGCTTCCAGCAGGATAAGACACCATGTCACAAAACTCAAATCATCTTAAAAGTGATTTGATGGTCTAGTAAATCACCAGATCTCAAGAGCACCATTTGGATGTTTGAAATCAGGGGATTTCTGAAAACAAAAGGGGCTCCAGCCCGGTACTATCAAGCTGTAACTGATGTGGAAGTGAGTGTCATTAAAAAAAAAAGTATTAACTACTATTAACTGTAATCACTGAATACCTAAAACGACCAAAACCTTTTTCTCACATTTAATACTATCCATAAGAACCCTTTTACCCCGATCATGTAGAGTCTGTCCTGGGTTTTGAACGTGCCACCAATAAAAGCACATGACCTCATACACACCCAAATTAATCTGTCTTTCTGCAGTACGACTCCCTGATTGGTGAATTTAATCTCAGTCTCAATCCACAGGCAGTAATCCTTGCAGATTATCTACCCTCTACTGTGCTGAAAACAAACCACACAACATTATTAACAGCATTTTTAAAATATCGGACGCAAGGGTTAGCGCCTTGTCAGTTTTTGCCTGGATAACCCCAACAGAGATGGTGGACTCATATAAACACACACGTATGATAATGCTGCATATCCATGCATTACCGTATGGTTATACACATGCAGATGCATAATCAAACTTTCAATATATTGTTGCTTTTAGATGGCTTGAAGCTTTATTGCAGCCACACACACAGATTCACAAATTAATAAGGTGATTAAGTGCTCGCTTTAATCTGTCTTGGTGTCAGTCATTAGAAAAACAGCTGAAATATGCTGACTTTCACCACATGTCAGATGAATGATGTCAGGATTATACAGATATGTCTGTGTGCTGTGTAATCACATGTAATCTGTTATTATACAGATAGTGGACATGAGCGACACATATAATCCCTCTGACCTGGAGAGGACACAGATAAAAAATATAGCTGAAGGCTATATTAATGGGGAAAAATCAGATGAGGAGGATTAACATCATCTTAATATCTTAGATAAAATCTACATGATGCTGGGATGAAGGGAGGCGGGGACACACTCTTTTTTTGGAGAAATTTGGGTTTCTGTGTTTAATACTTCATCGTGAAACTAATTTGTCTTTGTGATTTGGTTGTAGAAGTTCAAGAGTTACTGTAAAGACTATAAACATGAACTTGTAATGCTCTGTAGTTGGACATTTTGGCACAGGAGTTCATTGGGGTTGACTCCTTTAGCCTGCAGTTTCTGGCACTCCCATGTTGGCTTTGTTCGAAGATCACCAACTACACTTTCTCCTCACTTATGCGCTTACAAATGAGGCAATACAATGTCAAAAGCAAAAGTATCATTTAACTGATAATTTGAATGATACTCCACAAGAAGTTTCAGCTGTACACGTGCACTTAAAGGGCAAAGGACACCGTTTGAAGGATACAAATGTTCACATTTTCCACTGAAAGTCAGATGATTTTTAAAATAGAGGCCAACTACACCAATCCGACATAACATTTTGACCACCTACCTGACTATGTTGGTCCCCTGTTTGCTGCCAAAGCAGCCGTGATCCATTGAGGCATGGACTCCCTGAAGGTGTCCTGTGGTATCTGGCGCAAAGATGTTAACAACAAATCCTTTAAGGTGTGATGTGTGGCCTCCATGACTTGCTTGTCCAGCACTGGAGAGACCTGGAGACTTTGGGGTCCAAATGAACAATGCCAACTCACTGTTGTGCTCTTCAAACCATTCTTGAAGCATTTTTGCTTTGTGGCGGGGCGCACTATCCTGCTGAAAGAGTCCACAGCCTTCAGGGAATACTGTTTCCATAAAAGGGTGTACGTGGTCTGCAACGATGCTTAGGGTAGGTGGTACGTGTCTATCATCCATGTGGATGGCAGGACCCAAGGTTTCCTAGCAGAACATTGCTCAAAACATCACATTGCCTGTAAGCCAGTGGTTCCCAAACTTTTTTTTGCCAGGCCCCCCTTTGTTTTACAAGAAAAATGTTTGCGCCCCCCCACCACCACCTAAACACATCCTCCAAACACACATACCCATATTTTGCTCCATTGCGGTTTATTTCACACCTCAAAAATTTAGTAAACGATTAAGCAATTACAAGTAAACGGCAATAAATTACAGGTAGTAATAAAATATACTACTAACTCTTTTACGCTACATCCACACCTACACGGGTATTTTTGAAAACGCAGCTGTTTCTATGCGTTTGGGCCTTTCGTCAACACGGAAACGGCGTTGCGATTCACCGAAAACGGAGATTATTTAAAACTCCTTTTTTGCGTTTATGTGTGGACGAGGAATACAGAGTTCGTCACGCAACGACAAAGGTATGTGCCTCTTTTCACGTCACGCTGTGCGCCACGTTATTGTTTACATGAGATGAATTGCAGAATGGCAGATAGAGACAAAATACTGTTAATCTGACTAGCTGCAGGTTTTACAGGCTTACATATACACACGCAGTTACTGTCCCTCCATTTAGAAAGGCAGAGGCGTCACGGTGTGATTATTTTACGTGTAGTTGTTTTTTTTCCTGTGTAATAATATTCAACATTGCTGTCAATACATTTTTCAAAAAATGTCTCTCTGTGCAAAATGGGTTCAAAAACATAAACAGCTGTGGGATACTGTTTGTCCGTGATTTGAACAGGGGGGAAACAAATTATGGAAGGATCAGCCTGATATTATTTGTATCCTGCTGTAACTTTACTGCATAAAGAGCTAACATGTCCAAAATATCAGGAGTAGTTAGTTATTACAAGAAGTGTTTGTGAACTAAAAATCAAGAATGTGGGATACTGTTTGTCCGTGATTTGGAGAGCCCAGCGCTGCTCCCGACGCAGGGAAACTAATTTTGCAGGGGAGACCTACCTTGGCACTTGTGCAGGTGAAGCCAAAGGGAAGATATGCTTCACCATATTTTCTAGTCTTTGGCTTGGAAGGAAGTTGGTTTGGAAACATATTTGGCGATGCTTCATCTCCTGCTTTGCGTTTGTGTGGGAGCCCCGTCAAAAACCTGTCCATTATGCTAGCAGTGTCCAAGATTTCTTCTTTTTTTTTTTTTCTTTTCATACCGCCCCCCCCTGCAATGGCTCTGCGCCCCCCCTAGGGGGCAGGCCCCACACTTTGGGAACCTCTGCTGTAAGCGATACATATGGACCCAGCCATCCTGTGATGTACTGTAAAAGAAAATGTGACTCATTTGACCAGCCCACTTTCTTTCCTATATGGAAATAGGACCCTATATGGACCCTGACTGGTCTGTGGGTGGCTCTATGCAGCCCCATACCCAATAAAACTGTGATGCACTGTGTATTCTGACACCTTCCTTTATCATAACCAGCATCAACTTTTTCAATAATTTGAGCTGTTGTAGCTCATCTGTTGGATTGGACCACATGAGCCAGCCTTTACTCCCCAGGTCCCTGAGTGAGCCTTAGCAGCCCTTGACCCTCTCACTGGTTCACCACTTTTGATAGATCCTGACCACTGCAGATTGGGAACACTGCACAAGAACAAGAGTTTTAAAGGTGCTCTGGCCGAGTTGTCTAGTTATCACATTTTGGTCCTTGTCAGACTCTCAAATCATTATGCTTATCCACTTTTCCTGCTTCGAACACATCAACTTTGATGACAAAATGTTGAATTCCTCGCTGATATGTCCCACCCATGCACAGGTATCATGACAAAAAGAAAATCAGTGTTATTCACTTTACCTATCAGTGGTAATTATGTTATGCCTGATCAGTCTATGTCCACTGGTGAATGGTAACTAGAGGCCATCTATGTCCACTTGTCTTGTGTGACCTCAATAAGTAATAATAGGGTCGGGCAAGGTCTCAGTGATTTCACCCTTGACCCGCAGTCATAGTAATGACCAACGCCTTTTTTTACACTTTGGGTCATGTGATGGCTCATATAACTAATAGTGGGTCAACAAACCCTAGAACCACCTCTAAATTTGAAGTCCAGTTAATTTCTTTTATGCTCTGACACGAAGTTAGAAATGTAAGTGTTAAATATAAGTATTAACTTAGAAATAACTTGAAATGTAATGCTT
The DNA here is from genome assembly GCF_013358895.1 of Oreochromis aureus. NCBI lineage: Eukaryota > Metazoa > Chordata > Actinopteri > Cichliformes > Cichlidae > Oreochromis > Oreochromis aureus. The sequence continues at coordinate 14,329,723 of NC_052944.1, read as the reverse complement.
AAAGCTGGCTTGGAATATGGAGTCCATGTTTTTTTCTACTGAAGAGAAATCTTAATGTTCTCGAAGCTAACAAGTTTGCTAATGGCCAGTTATCAGAGTTGTTAGCGTGTTGACTTAGCTCGCTAATCAACAGTTTGCAGTGTTTTAAAGGATAAATGATTCATTGCATAACTGTCTGCAAACCATTGATATTTTGTAGAGCAGGAGAGGAAGAAAAAATATATAAGAAAACAGGAGTGTTGCAACCCAGCTAATAAGCATTGATACTTTGTTCTACTCTTTGGCTGTCTGTCCCCTCAAAGGTCAGTGCTGTCTAGACAGCTTGCTACTGACTTCTAGGCCAAACTTCACAGAAGTTAAACTTCATATAAAAGCTTTTTGCAATTTCTTCGCCCTTATGAGGGACTTCACTAATGAACAAGCTTGTCCTTGTTACAGAACAGTAGTGTAGTGATGTATAAAAATTGTGTGCCGTACAGACACATATCCATTCATTATACACTGATTTTAACATAGAAATTAATATTTAAATAAAGAGAGAAGCCACTTGGTGCCAACCTTGTAACCGCTAGCAATAAAATAGAAGCGCCTTTGCAACCCAAAAAGATTCTACTCATTTAAAGTGCTTATTGTACTTTTTTATTCAAAGTTTAACCCCTTCGTTTTAGTGCCTTTCAGTCCTCTCCACTTCATTTTTAGTCTGCTTTTCTTTCATCTATCGTTCCTTTAGGCTACATGCTGCTTGTAAGACTTGGAAGTGTTCCTTTTTTTCTCACATGCTCAGTTGTCCCTTCCTTTGAAACTTTCCTAGTCATGTTCTCTAGGTACAAACAGTGCTAGGGTTGTTATTCAAAGAGTAATGTAGTACACATTACTCATTACGTCTCTTAAAAGTAAAGTAGTACGTTACTTAATTACTCACTAGAAAAAGTAAACATGTAACACTACATGTTAAATTGCCTCTATTACTCTGTAAAATGACTTGAAACAAACTGTCGCATAATTACCAGTTAACTATACAAACCTGAGGCTACAGTCCCACACACCAACACGAATCCCTGTCTTAATGAGGGCACACACAGATCTTTCTATTAGTGTTTACATCTGAACGCAAGGCTGACAACACAAAGCCGGTGAAAACCCTCCAAAGAGACTTCAAAGCGATTGCCACATTGACTCTATTGTAGAAACATTAGTTACAGGTAGAAAATGAGGTTCCATCAGTGCTTTGTTACTTGCTGAAGTTCAGACTCCGGCTGCTGGGCTGAGATCGTCATGCACGCAGCTTTAACATCACTGCGTTCTTTGCTAGGTTTGTGTTAGCGTGCTATCTGTGCAGATGCTAGCAAAGAGCCGAAGTTGAATTAGCATTGTGATGCAGCTGTTTCTGTTGTTGATGCTGTTTACAGTTTACCATCACACTCTTGCCCTTTCATACAATAAAAATAAAAGTAATATCTCCGCTCCTTAAAAACTGTCGACTGCCCCATTTTATGCACGCATATTGAAATCAGCTAATTGTAGCGCAAATGTGAGGGAAGAAAAAACATGTTTGTTTGATTTTTTCTCCTTTCTATCCACCCCGTGTGCAGAAAACTGAAGAACCTTTGTGATGCAAGTAATGGCATAATTGTAACTGTAATGTAATTACCAATTTTAGCATATTGATGCATTACATTATCGCATTACTGAAAAATGTAATGTGTTTACAGTAATGTGTTACTGTTGGAACATGTTACACCCATCATGGGTTACAAAGGTGTTGGTTCAAAGAGAAGAATGTGGTGAATAATTAAACATGAATGAGAGTCTCTAAATTAAAGGATAAACTTCTATACAGACTCTTAGATTTGGGTGTTGTAGCATTCTGGCAGCCAGCATGTGAGTCTATATGTGTGCATGAGAAAGTAGAGATTATAATGAAGAGCTGCCAGGAGAGTGTGTGTCGGGTGAGATGGAGTGATGCCAATGTGTCTGCATTAGTGGGAGATCAGAGTATCATATCATGATCCTTCTACAGCTCTGGGTTAGTGTGTTTGGATGGTTAATCACTATGAAGCTGATAGCTCGTCTGCCTCCTTCCGTCTCTCCTTTCTGCTCCATTTGTCGTTTCTTTATCAGCTTCCAACTCAGTCAGTCTTCATACAAGCAGGTCACCAGCCACGCATGCGGGCGGCCACCAACTCTTCAAAGCAGTTCGTGTGGCAGCACCAACGAGATGTCACTCAGTGTTAACGTTCAGGCTGCGTCTCTGGTGGTAAGCTAGAGAAAAAGTTGGCTGTAGCTGAAGTCATCTCCTTGTCTCCTGTCAATTTTCTGCTTGCTTTTTCCTTTTTTAAAAAGAAATGGTGAAGCACTTTGTAAATTATGCTTTCAAATAGCATATCCAAAAAAAGTATGCTTTTGTACTTTTCAAATTTAGATCCTTCAAGTGATTAAAGAATTTCTTTCACAGTTCTGCTGATAATCCAGTCTCCACAATACTCTCTGCGCCTCCCGTAGCCTAATTTGAACTGTAATTACAAGCTGGAAGTTGGAAGAACTCCTAGTTGTAATTTTGATTTATGAATTTGTGAATTTTATTAAGCTAAAATCTTTATTCATGATAAAATGACTGGGAGACATATCATTTCTGGCTGTTTCATTTCTGGCATGACTAGAAAGATGCCAAATCTCTCCATCACAATCACCTCATTGTGCAGCACTAGACTCCTTTCAGTGCAGATGCTGTGTTAAATTGCTTCCTGAAAGTCCCAGTATAAAATGTATTCATGAAATTTCACCATAAGTCTCAAACTTGTCCATTATCTTATATTTCAAAGAGCCCACAGTGTCGTGGCTTTGGGTAAGAAACACTAGCAGGAGCATATTGTTGTTGTTGGGCAGTTTGACATTGATGAGGTTGTTCATCGTGAAATTGTCCCGTAGGGTGAGACTGTCAGTGTTCCTCTTTAACATCCTGAGGAGTCTTTTGGCCGGACCAAAACAACCTTCACTCACCTCCAGCTATCCTAGGCGAGTTCTACTTCCATTAAATTAAAATCAGGTTGATTTATCTCTAATTTGACACGCTGGAGGAGAACCAGCGTCCATCAGAGAGGCACAAGCGCAAGGGGACAGAACGGGGCTGCCACTGAGAGATCCAAATATAGCAGCAGGACTGGACATCTCAGAGAAGATGATCTTAGAGACTTCTTTCCTTTTTGATTGCGTTTTATGTATTTTACTCCAAAATGTGTTCAGTTGATCTAGTTAAAGTGGTTCTGTATCAAGTGTTTGCTTCTGTTTGCCTTGAATTGAATTTTACAGTATGTGAAATAATATTTGAGAAGGACATTTCACACACGCACACACAACTAACCATTATTATATCGCGACTTTTTTCATCTCTGCGCTGTTATTATGTTGCCAGACATTTCCAGCTGGTGATCTTTAAACCAAATCCGTTTTTATAAATCTTTTCTTGAAAAGCAGCAACTAAATGAGTTTATTTCCACACTCCATAATCCAGTATAGAAAGGAATTGACCGTCTCTCTGCCTGTATGACTTCATGTGTTTTAAACATATCTAAGACATGTCTCGTTGGACTGTGAATTTTTGGATGCAGTTCTTCTGCGTGCGTGTGACTGGATGCCATCTTGGCTCTGCAGAGCATCGCTGGACTGGAGCCAGGATGGCAGATGGCTGCTTGTCTGCAGGGTTTGGATTCCTACAGGGCTTCTAATACAGCAAACACAGACAACTGGGTGGAGAAAGATGCTGCCCGGACACAGATATTTATTGTTTCTCTCTGTGTCTCTCTGAACTGGTTTCATGTTTTTTTTCTTACCTTTGGTTCACGTCTGCCTGATTTAGCTTCATTTAAGGTTTTTCCGACCTCCCCTTCTTATGCTCTTTAAAAAAAAAAAAATTCTCTTTTATGTTATACTTAAGGAACAGATAACATAAAAAAGGAACAAAATATTTATAAAGAATTTTAATTAATGATATTTCTGCCTCATTTTTTCTTTATTAGATGACATATTTTTGGTAAAACTATGAATTTAATTTCAAATGTGTAATAACGGGATTATGGGTAAGAAACCGTGACAACTTTAAAATCTTTTTTTTCCTTATTAATCTCTATGGTTTAGGAAGAAAGGATTTATAGCTGGTTTGTTTCTATGCATTTTTTTTGTTAGTTCTGCAGAACATTTTCCATTTTAATTATATTCTGCTAATATTAGCTGCTGATAGGAAAGACACAGGGCAGAAGATTAGATTATAACTTTGCTGTGCTTTAAAAAAAATAATCTTCTGCCAAACAAATAGATCCAACTGCTGTGCGCTGCGAGCAGAATTACAAATTATAAATTTGTTCGGGGGGTTTCGGAGACTTATTTCATTCAGAAGAGAAAAATCTCAGCTGGGGAAAAAAGTACTGCTGTTGCAGGAGGTAAATAAATATCGGTTTCTTTCTCATTCCAGCATTTGCCGTATCCTTTTGTCATCCCTTACATTTTTTTCTCATATTCCTCTAAGTCCTGTTCTCATTTTTTTCCATATCGCTACCATTTTTTTTAACCCTTTCTCTTTCCGTCTCCCCTGACACCATCTCAGCCTCCCTCTCACGCATCTCTCTGCATCCCATTCTCTTTTCCATCTCAATTTTTTTCCTCTCCTGGAGCAACTGTATGTATACACCCGGTTGCCGTGGCAACCAGAGGAGGCCACATGAGCGGGTGGATGAACAAAAGACCCAGAGACCCTCATCCACAGAGAGAGAGAGAGAGAGTGAGAGGGAAAGAAGGATAATCAGATTTCATTTTTAGGCAAGGGGCTTGGTGAGTGTAGAAAATGAGGAGGAGGAGGAGGAGGAGGAGGAGAGGGGCGCGATGGATAGCGTAGGTGAGGTGAGTTCATAAATGAAAAAGAGAGACAGAAAGGGGGAAGGGAGATATGGTTAACAAAGCAAGAAAAGAAAAATGTATTCAGTGACTGTAAAAGAAAAGCCTAAAAAATGCAACATTGCATTATGACCAGCAGCGGCCACAGTTACAGAGCATTTCAAATCACTTTGAGTTTCTTCTTATTCTTAATGTATTTAATCGTTTTGAAGGTCGCCTGTGTGAATAAGTCAGCTTTCTTTTTTTATTTCTTTTCATTTTTCTCATAACATCTCTGAGATTTCTGACAGTAAAGCCTGTTATACTTATGGGGTTGTTACTGTAAGGCTATACCTTTTCTGTACTTTAACATGTCATTCAGTACAGCAGCAATGTATAGTACAGTAGGACGTAATGCAGATGATGCATGTCAGAAAGAGGAAATCACACTCACAGTGATTTCTGAGCGATTGTATTTTTCTTCAATGAGCATGTTTAGTGCTGCCAGTATCTCCAGCTGGGTGTCTGCTTGAGCAGTGAAACCCATTCCCAGTACATTCAGGCAAAATGAAAGAGCTTGTCAGGTGAGAATATCGATTAATATAGTTTTATTGTTTATTTAGATTCTTGTGAAATCCCAGAAACACCTTTGTTTTTAGGCCTCCATGATATCCAATCAACCAGAGTTTAGATGAAGCGCTCACAGAACATACGCCCCTGTTCCTCTGTGCTGGTGCTCAATCCAGGCCAAAACACACCGGTGTCACTTCTAAAAAGCGCAGAGGGAGCAGTAAATGTGGGCTGGTTATCAGTGTGCTCCACTCCAGCGCTGGTGCCATGTTACTGGAGAAAAGGTAGCTGACGTATGGAGGCTGAGCACAAAACGACTGTAAGCAGGGATTACTTGTCTCCAAGGGTGCATTCAACTGCCTGATAGAAATTGGAAAGTCTCAGTCCAAGAGTTTGAAAGATTTTCAGATCAATACATCGCCCGAGTCCAACAGTTTATCATGAAGGTATTAATGGGACTAATCTTTTGCTGCAATATTGGTGAGGATATCAGCAGAAATGTGGTGTACTTGTTAGAAAATAATCTAGCAGGGATGTGTACAGCATTAATCTGGCCAGTGGTGGTAATGCTTTGTGAGCTACTGTTGCACTCTGGGCTCTGGCCAGAAGTGAACCTGGCTAAAGTTCCGGGGTTATGTTGGTGTGCATGTGACCTTAAAGGTCACGGTCACATTCTTTGAGTGGGTAAAACTGGAAATTCTTAGAGCTGTGACTTTTTTACTGTAGCGGCAACATTCAAGTAATTAATGTTTTGGGATTTGGTACGATGCCTAATGTTGCCTAGTTGAAAATGAAAATGTACTGTATAATACGAGATATAATTACCCGTACAGTAAATCCATCCAGGCCAACTCAAGGTTTCTTCCAATTACTCCAGCAATAATGAAAACAACTAATTGTGTCTTGTAACTCCTTTAATCAGCGTCTCCGACTGCATGGCATGGGTGGTAATTATGTTGCGGCCGTTGTAAACAAGTAGCGCGCATTCTTCAGTCTCACTTATTAAACGTAACCCAGTAATGATCAGAAGGGGGGTAAAAAAGCATTACACTCGGGAAAATGTCAAGTTGATTTCCACTTCAAGCCCTTGACAAATATGCAGATTTGTTTTCAATGCTGTGTGTGTTTGTGTCTTTTTAAGGTTATCTTCTCTGTTTTCAATTGTTTGGACACAGGACGTTACCGCTCTTAATCAGCTATAAGATGATTAACCTTTGAAGTTTATGATTAGAATTTGCACCGCAGGCAAATGTGTATCTATTTATCTAAGCAAATGTAAAGAGCGACCCTCTGCAGTACACGTGGAAAGAGCCTTCGGGGCAGTAGCGGGAGAACCGTATTCAATTATCCTGCCTATTAAAACTTGCAGTGAGTGTGTGTGTTTGTGGTGCATGTCGTTAGCTGAAACAGGACACCCTTATGCAAATATAATTACACCAATTAATGCATATAGGGGCCTCCGGGGGGGTTAGTGTGGAACGACTTGCAGCAGTTGTATCTACGTTTTCGTGTGTGCGCCAGTGGGCACAGTGGCAGCTACAGAGCTAGATCTCCAGTGTGTGTGTGTGCACATATGTGTGTGTAGATATATGTAGGTTAAATGTGCACATGTGTGGGTGTTGACATTCTGGGAACACCATTCTTCACACCCTTCTCCTCATCCCCCATCAGCACCACCACCACCTTATCGCCCCCTCCCCCAAAGCTGGCTTTCCCGTCTGTCTTCAGGGAGCTGACGGAGCTCAAAGGAGACGCTCCGGAGTGGAGGAGAGATGGAGGAAGGGTCGAGGACATAGAGGGAAACAGAGGAGAGTGAACTGATGAAAGAGGAACTGAACAATAGAGCAAATCATCTGCCACACTAAATAAATGAGGATTGAAGAAAAAAAGAGGAAGAATAAAAAGTGCAGCACTGTCTTGTAGCCATGACCAGCATCATTAATAGATGAGCTTATGTAAGAACACATCAGGAATAGTTTCTTTTTTTCTCCTTGATGAGTTTACTCAAGGTAACAGCACTACCTGTGACCCTTTTGAGTTCAGTCATTACGACCGTGCAGCAGGTGCAGACCGTGCGCGGGAGGCTTTTGTGAACAAAAACACTTTTGGGCAGCATGTTGGTGCTGATGCCATGTTTATCTGAATGAAAAGAGAGTTTAGATTCTGTAAAATCATTTTTTGTAAGATGCCACCTGGGTCTGCCTGTTGGGCAAAAGGTTTTCTTTACTGTTGGTACCTTGATGAACAAGCTACAGGATTTATATGGTGCCAAGACTTGTTTTGCACTTGAGCAGGGGTAGAACAGAGTGCTTACTGTTAATGGGGGAGGTATGAAAAATATGTGGTACATATATGGTAGACTGTGAGCCAGCCTTGCCTGTCCTGTTGTTGGTCCATCAGCCAGCTGATGAGAAGAGCAAAGTTATAACATGCAAAGAGCTGAATTAGAACCGAGTGTTGAAAACAATGAAGTGAAGTGTCCACTTCAGCCAGTCTGTGCTTTTCATGCTGGAATTTATGATTCTTTAATGTTTGTTTTCTGTTCCCGTGGAACTCCGCCGCTGCTCACTTCCCTATTCCAACCCACATGTCAATCACTCAGCAGTGGGCAGACGATTACATCATTCACATCCAACGACGTACAGTTAGGATTTTAGAAGATTGCAGTGGGTTAAAAACCTTCTCTGTTTGCTGTCCAAATGGAAACGCGTACGCAGACAGACACATTTGGAGGTGGGAGGTTTGTCTGTCACATCATCATTTGTGATGTACATTTGTGTTCAGTTGGGATCTTTGAACTTGACAACGTCTATTGTTTTTTTTTTGTTCTTCATTCGCTCACTTCTTAATTTTGCTTTCCCTCGTTCCGTCTCACTAACGCAATAACCCGTTGAGTCAGGACACAGATGCAAAAGGACACCGTGCGTACATGAGCCACTCCAGTGGCTATGACATAACACCACTAATTAATGCTCCTGGGATGAGAATGAAGTAATTTAGAGTGAAAGAGGAGCGCACGAGGCAGAATCCAGGCTGGAAATAAACAGGTGAACGCAAGCTTTAGTGTGGATCAGGAGCATCAAACACATGTTATTTTGTGCTTACATGCAGCTTGTTTTGATTCCAGCTAGGTCGAAGTTTCAGAAGTGGAGATATATTCTAATTTCCATTAAGGAATCATCCATTCACTAAGCAGGTGAAGAACAGGCTGTAGCGTTTTTAAACACTACTTAAAAAAACCTACTTTTAAATAAGGTCAGTATCAGAGCAGTAATGTTAAAATCTATGAAACAGCAGAGTGAGACAATTTGGTTTATCAAGCCGCAGCAATGACACCACTATAATAGGTTTATTGTAGTCTTCTAGCTTCTTTAACACTCGTCACTCTGCTGTCAAATAACAGCAAAAGGTGTGCGAAAACATCTGTTTATTTATGGATGATTTCTTCTTAATTAATTTCCAAAGAAACCAACTTTGGGATGAGACGTCTTTGTGATGGACGTGTTCAAAGGAGCGAGCCTAAGCTGATGTAATCCTTTCTGACATTTTTGCGTGATTATTCTGCACGTTTCTCCACAATTCGCCCCCCGAGCAGAAAGGTATTCAACTCCCTGTCGACTTAAATTTACCCCTGAGAACTACCTGTTTACAGAATCAGTTGGGGCGGGGGCGGGATCATACAATTTTTTCTGACATTGTCTAAAAAATGTTTTCATTCTTGATCTCCTGGTACATAAACTGTGATCACAATGCAGTTGTAGCAATTATATTGAACATCAGCAGCTAGTGGAAGCTGTATTCAGCGTTACAACTGAAGTACACTTACAACATCATGCACTTCAGCGCACTTTATGGAGTCTTCACAATTCAATTAAGTGCAGCTCTTGGGGGGGGACTGTTATTTATCAGTGTGACAGCAGGTAAGTGGGGCTAAATTTGTGGATACAGCCAGTTTTTAAAGGAGAACTCTAAAATTAGACCATTAAAGCAGCGTGTCAGCGTGTCCCCCAGAGGCTCATCATTGCTGTTTCTCTGCCATATTTATCCCAAGATGCCTTTTGTTAGAAAGGTCAAAATAATGCGCTAAGATTAATTTTATCGCAGCACCGATATTTTATTTTGGTTCCACTGCAATGATAGATTCTGTGTGCTGAATAGTAGCCAAGAGGACTCATTTTTAAAAGATACTTCATATCATAACAATTAAGAGACAATGAATAGATTTTGGTCCACACATACGCACACATCAGGCTGCTTTCCCTGTAATGTACGTGTAAAGTAGGAGGAAAGACATTAGCCATGGATGAGACGCTGCACTCTGTATTTTACTCACCATGAGAGACGAGCACTTTTTTCATAAAAGGGACTCACATTTCAATAATATATTTTCTAATCTCATGCAGTATTTAAAGAACGTGTGATTTATTTCCTGTGCTCCACTCCACCATGGCTATTTTAAGCACTCAAACCAACTTTAAACCCTCTTCTCCTCTCCTGTCCTCCTCTGCTCCCTTCTCCTCTCCTGCTAATCAACGAGCAGATGTTTGGGAGGGACAGATGCCACTCTCTTTCTCCTCCCTCCTGTCCTCCTGTCACTCCTCCTCTCCCCCTTTTTAATCCCCTCTGAATTTCTTTCAGTCTTGGCTTGCAAAATCTTTAAAATGAAGGAGCTGTTGTCATGTGAGCAGACACCCAGCTGGATTCATCCCTCCCGCCTTCCCTGCACAAACCTGTTCATCCTTCCTGATGAAATTAATAAAGCTTGTTCGTGCGCTGATTATTGAACCGTGTCCTTTGTTTAATAGACACGATGGCATCGTGTTCGCACGCTAAGACGGCATTCTTCATCGAAGCATTTTCAATTTCCATCAGCCAAGGATCAATTTACTCCTTCCCTTTGTTCCTGCTCCTTGTTCCACCCTCACTCTCTTTGCACACTTATTCTCATTTTGCAAATTTGGCATGGACAATAGAGATCAGTAGATAGTAACAGATAACATAATCAGAGAATATGATGAGAGGACTTTGCATGTGACCCATGTTTCACACTCATTTATCACAAATTTCAGATGAAAGGACAGGTAAGTCAATTAAATGCTCATATATTGCAAACAAAAGAGGTTTTATTTAGCAGAGGAGAGCCGCTACTGCTGCTGCTGCTGCTTTGTCGTTCATCCCTTCATCAGGAATTATTGCCTATTCTGGTAAACACTGTGTGCCATTTGTTGTTATATAAGCTGACTTAGATAAGATAAGAAATGGAGATGCTGGGGATTGAACCCAGGACCTCATACATGCGAAGCACACGCTCTACCACTGAGCTACATCCCCCTCTGCATGCTTTGGTATTGATGTCAGAGTGAGAGAGGGAGAGAGGCTGGTTTAAACTAAGCAAGCTTAAACACTAATTCACTAAAACACATTGTGCTTTAAATCTTTCAGTATTTCAAACTGACATTTCTTGTATTTACAGTCTTTTTGATGGCTCATTACCATGCACACAGTGCACATTACAGCCACTACTGTAAATCAGCAGAATAGCCTTAAAACAAAGCATGCAAATTCGTGTGGATCTGCAGAGTGCAGATAAGATGTTGACGCACTTGATCACAGCTCTACCAGTGATCAAAAATATCACTGGACAGCTTTAAGTGTTTGACAGAAGATAGTAATTTGCTTTAAAGTGATATGTTTGGTTCTGTATTTGAGTGTGGAGTCACTGAAAAGGTCATATCTGCAACAATTTTGTAAGTCTTTCCATGTTTTAAAAGTTAAATGAGCACAAAACACAGTTAGAGTCACTTTTACGGCATCGTGATCAAATATACTGTTTGAGTGCAGCGCATCTACTTCATTTTCCAGCTCACATTTAAAGGCTGTTACAGTTAAATGAATTTGAATGTTACAGTAAATGGAGACTCACTCATCGCTCATTCATTCAGCATGAAAAAGCCTATTTAAAGCGACCGGCGTGTTTTTTCCTGCTAGTAATGACATTTCATTTAAAAATCACTCATTTGGCCCCAAAAGAATCGCAGATATGAGCGATATGTGACATAAACTTTTAACATGATGTATGTTCAACATATCAGACTGAGGATTTATGTAACTGCAGACACATAAAGCCAAAGAATTATTTCATCAGCGATCCACACTGCAATATAAACTGTGTAATCAGCCACTGAATCAGCTGAATGAAATAATCTGCTTCCACTACATAATCACCATCTCTCATCCTTTCAGTCCTGGCTGCGGTGTAATTATTTGAATGTGATCTTACAGAGTCTGACAGGAATGTAATTTTTCCTGTAAATGAGGGTGAAAAGCTTATAATGCAGTCATCTTACTTTTCAGCATATTTGCAGAGGATGGATTTAAGTGAATTGAGCCAAAGAAGAGGTTATTTTTATTTCCCAGACAGTTTTTAAGCAGATCTAATTTGGCACAAGAAAGTTGTATAAACTGAAAGTCAGACTCTTTTATCTTTTAAGTTGTCATATTTAGAATAACTGCATTAACATTGTCATTGGATTCCCCCGCTCAGCCCCTCTTCCCTATTACCTGCAGTATGTAAATTTGCACCAACGGTCAACATTTTTCTACCTCTAACCAAACTTCCTTCCTTATATTTCTGCAGTAGAAGTTTCATCAGCTTTCCAAATGATTGTTCCACCTTGATGTGAAATTTCAGGAACTAATTTCTTCCGATGACTCCAACACCATGTGAATGCACTTAAGATTAAGGTGGAAACAGAAATTTTTCACCTATTCCCGAATGTAAACAAGCAGCCATGTGGCGGCTCTGTGCAGCTGTGCATAAGCAGGACGGTAATTAAGTCAAATGCTGCAGCCAGGCACTGCTCATTTTAGCTGCTTTAATTATTTTGTTACCTTATTTAACATTTTACACTGTACCCAGAGCTGAATGCATTAGGAATGTTGTACAGAGTGTGTAATGCGCTGAGTTCTGGGTACAGTATAAAAATAGGCTCAGCACTAAAGCTGGACTCTGTACAGTTTTATAGATCTGACTCCAGCACAGCCAGAGCTTTCCTCAAACAATGAATGCTTTGACACAGAAAGGACTTGAGCAATGCAACTCTGAAATGGGAATATTCCACATCTGCTAGGACCCACATTGCAGCGTAGTTATAAAGCCGACAGAGGCAACCAGAGCCAGTCAAAAGCTGTGGCAACGTTTACTGTAAAGGATTTAAAATCTCTGCGCTATCAGCCACCCACAGCAGTTTATCTTCCGGCACTGGGGACTCCACTTACAAGGGTGCTTCTGCAATAAAAAAAAAATCTACTGTGAAATCTACCATAGTGACGTAACTTGAATGTCATTCCTCTTTAAAATGTACATTTATTCATACTGTAAAATGTGTAGACATTATAACTGCAGCTAACGATGCCCAGTGCACCCACTCCCTCACTCTTTTGGGTTAAGACTACTTTAGCTGGCTGGGTGAGAATCAAAACATGTTAAGAACAGCTTAGCGCAGAAAGGCTATGTCTTATCGTTCCAGAGGTCACTTTTTTATCACGAACAAACAATGACCCCAGTACATGTCTACAAGTAAACTAATGACAAAAACACAAACTTCACACTCATTTTGTGGTGAAATTCTGAAGCAAGGGGTGGTGGCAAGGTTAGCGTTTGATTTTCAAAAAGCTTTGGATATAATTCAAAGCAGTCATGTGGAAGTTGACTAGAAGCATTAGCATTTCCTTAAAAGGTAGTTTGTAGCGTACTATAAGAGGTGCAACAGTGGTACTTGTTATGAGAGTAACAAAAAATGTAACAACATCAATGGAAAATGGCTTTTTTGTACCTCAGTGAATAAGAAGTTATTGTAGTTAATGCTGTTAATAGATTCTTACAACTTGCAAGTAATTCTAGAGACAGATACATGCATTGCTAAATTAAATTATTTATAAAGACATCTGTTGGCTGCCTCACCTGTAGATTAGATGTTTCACAACCTGAGCAGCTATAAACACCAACACAAACGTTTGGTTCCTCTTCCTCTGCACCCCCACATTCAAAATCTTGTATTTCACATTTATACGCTGTGGATCACAGAGTTCTTTTTTTCCCCCTTTTTTTACACTAGTCATGTATTAATGTCACAGCGAGCCAAGGAGCTTCACTTTGTACCAAGCACTTGTTTCTTCAATTGGATCTCAGCGGGGTGGAGGGGTACAATGTCGTCTTCGCCCCGGGCTCTCTCCTACTCTCTCCTCTTCTCCACACAGTTGGAGTGGGTTAACAGGATTAAGGGGACGTGCATCGTGTTGGGTGGAGCGCTGAATATACTGGAAGTGCCTCCATCATGGTATGCAGTGGGACAATGCTCGGAGAAATCATCATGTAGCATATTTAGGTCAGATTCAAAAGAATGTATACATTAAACATACGCAATACTCCCTGGGGACAATAAAGTCTTAAGACTGAGTGATAGCCACCTAGCTAGCTAGCTAGATAGGGAGATAGATAGATAGACTGAGGTGGTTCTGTCAGGGGCTATTCATCTTTAGATCAGCATAATGCTGTGTACATAAGGGAGCTGATGTTGGGGTAATCTACTTAATCCGACTGGGGGTTGAGTCATCTTCACAGGCTCAATAATTGATAGCACCATCTGCTGTTGAATCAATCTACCACAATGTCATATGTATGGAATTAGGTTAGTGCAGTGCAGGGTAATTATATTTTATCTTTCCCATCAGGGAAATGATACTGTATAATTATATTTCAAAATGTTCTTTCATCATACTCACAGTAAAATGAATGCGCAAAAACAGTTCTTTGGGTTGATCGATGTACCTGCTCCAGAGCAGATCACATGAACTCATAAAGTAGTATAACATGTTACAAATTTTTAATTCCATTTAATTTAATCATTGTTATTTTTCCCACAGAACTAAACTTAATGGAGATTGTTATATTTTTCAAATAATTAATCTGTTTTTACATAACATTAAGCTAACCATTTATTCTTTTTTTTAGCTACCAGTCAGGTATTGCTTGAATGGGAAATAAAAGCTCCAGTTCAGAGCAGAAAACAATCCCATCCTGCGGTTGTTTCAGGTGCTAACGCTTCAAATGTTAAGAAATGGAGGGTTTGAGTTAACTGAAATGATGTGTTTGGGATGTTCTTTGTGCAATTTTCTTTTCTGGTCAGCTGATCAGGTTTTGTCTATATTTATCTTCATATTAGACTGGCTAAACTGTGACACCATGAGTGCAGTGGGTAGCTCTTTTAGCACTGTGAACAATTTCCCTGCCAGAGCTCTGTTCTGAAATGACCAGTGATCAGTTTCACAGTGAAGTAATCACTGATCTAAATACTGGTGTTTGATGAATATACATATATCAAAGTTATATTTTTTAACTCCATTGGAAGAATAAAAACCACTGATTGCTGTAATGCTTTGTCAGTGGTGGAGACAGTGCTAATCAGCATTTAGAATCTATGCTGTGTTTAATGCACACATCAGTGTACACAGAGGGTTTCATGATACCTTGCTTAAGTAATGACACAGTGTGCCTAAACTGTGTCATTAATCAGACAGTAATAACAGCCTCATTGGGTATCAGTAATGGGACATCGGAACAAGATCATCTCTAAGATGATCTCATATACTGAGCCAGCTGAATTTATTATAGAAAAAAAATCCAATCTGCTTCAAATGCAGGCCTGTTACACTCACTTGGGGGAAATAAAGACTCAGGTCACTATTTGAGGAAACATGTTCATGGGTCACAGTTGACTCAGTGGCTAATGCAGTAGGCGTACTGGGGCATCGCTGCCTGATTAGCAACCATTGCGTTCATTGATTAGATATATTGGCATTAAATCTAAGACATTAGCCTGAGATGAACAGCTGCGTGTTTCATTTACAAAGAGCTCTGTGGTTATTTCAAGGACGAGGTAAATGATTTTATTTCAGCTCAGTGGCTGTGCTACCTACATACTGGACACTCACTGAATAGCTGACATTATCCCTTTAATCCTAAGATTTAGGATGGTGTGTGTGTGTGTGTGTGTGTGTGTGTGTGTGTATGCGTACTCATTCATGTGTTTGCTGTTGCTAGATTGCGCTTGTGTATTGTCTATAAATAATGAATAAGTTAGCATTGTTTGAACATCTTCGACCCACAACACAGCGAAGGTTAGCGCACAGTTCTCCCAGCACACACACACACACACACACACACACAAAACCCCCAAACCTGCTAACATGTGCTAATGCTTCACTGATTAAGACGCTTTTATTAATGCTGAAAACAAGCACATGCACCATGTTTGTGATGGTGCAAGGCAGCTTTGATTTCTCTGCCAAGCATTGTGTTGCAACACCTCAGCTGCAGCCACAGGAGAACCATCTCGACATGTGTTTATGTTTCTTGGAAGCATCACGCATGTTGTGTTTATGACACCCTGGAAAGAAATAAAGGAACGGGGTGAAAGATTGATGATATAATACGTGAACGCTGAGAGCATTTCACGCACAAATTTAAGGACACCAGGCAGCTGAGAGTTAAACCTAATTACATTATATCCAATGTGACATGCATGTGGCATACCTGATTAATAACAGTTGAAGGCAAGATGAGGTGTGTAATCACTGCATTCTGAGATAAGTCTTCTCTGTGTGGAAGCAAATCTCTTCTCGCTCTTCCTGTTGACAAAAATGCACGCAAAACCAATTCCATTGGAAATCTGCTTTGGAAAATGTGTTTTCTGACTCGCAACTGCACATTTTTGATGAGCTCTTATCACTTAATCACTGCAACCAGTTAAGTCGTGTTTGATTTCCCTGTATCATCTCAACCTCACTGTTTGCTCAAAGATTGTGAGACGCTGACATTGCTCAAAGTTCGTCAGGTTCTTGCAACCCCTCTGGCTGCTGTGTGCATGACAGAGAAGTCAAGTTTGAGGAAAGTTGGATAAAGGATGGTGAAATCTTTCACCTTGGATTAAGTACAAGGTTTTTCAAGTAGCCACAACAGTTGATGTCGTATCATAGCAAGATTCTGTAAGGCTATGGGTGGACGCACTGGCAATAAAACCTCAGTGAAGTATGGATCTGACCCTGTGTTACGTCCTCTCAACAGGAAGCATCGATTGTTTTATGCCTGACCTTTATTTGGAGGGTGATAGTGGCTGATAGCTTGTCACTTTTCTGAGAAATTGTTGCTTAATGCAGAGTTTTAATGAGTTTTAATGAGTTCTAACTGAATACTACACAATTGTGCGATTCTTCAAGCAAGTGCACTCAATACTTTACTTTTCTGTGCTTGTGCTATAGCTGCAATCTCGTCTTCAGATGATTTAGACTCAGAGTGAACAAATCTGTTCTCACATGTGCGCAGCAGCCCTGAACTTTTCTTGCTATTATCCGGTTGAGCACGAAAGAACCAAATGGAGTGTTTCCAGAAGTAGGACCAAAAGCGTGAGAGAGGATAACTTCAGACAATACCCAGGCTTAATTATTCCAACCTTGTCCACAGTTCAGGTGTGAAACTATGTTTAGTATTTTTGGCACAAAGAATCAAGCCATCCTGTGTTTCACTCGCTTAAAGGAAGCACTTCAAGCAAGAGGTAAATTTTGACTACCTTCCAACATTTGGATGGCAGGATCTTTTGCAGAGGACAATTCTGTGCAAAGAAACAAAGTCAGCTTCAGACATTGCTTCTATTACTCAAATGATTTCCAGTTGCAAAAGAGCAGCTGGCAGCATTCCCCTTATTATTTGTAGGTTAAGATTTCACACTTGGCTTCTACATAACCTGGACAAAAATCCACCCGGTCATGGAGCAGTTGGGTGGAATGAAGCTAATCAAATGCTTTAACTGGAGCATTGAACCAAATCTCCAGGCTTACCTGGGCTCAGAACTGCGGTTCAGCCCCACTGCCTAAAATCTTTTCCATCTCCGCCCTCGATAAAAACAGCAGATTCCATTGTTGGGGGATTAGTAGAAAAGGTTTTAAGCTGTTTGTTCCATTTCCTCCTCAGCAGAGGTGAGGCATGGGGGGGTAAATCAGCTGGCAACCAGCCAGCCGTGATACAAACACCAAGTAGTGGATATCACAGAGGGTAAGGATTGACCCCTTGCTCTACTTGTAATCTTGTTTAGCCAGACATTCTAAGTGAAATACACGCATTCAGCACATTTCTGCAATGATTTTCAATGGTTCAGTTAGACTGATAGCGTGAATGATATATTTATATGGAAGAGACGTGTGTTGGGGTGAATGTGTGCAGATGCAGCGCAAGAAGCGGAAAGCGTGATGGGGAGCAGGGATGCGGGGGTGAGGGAGGTAAGAGGGGAAAGAAAAAGAGATGGAAAACCAGGATTCACTAAATCTTAATTAGGAAAATGAAAGCCGTTAACTAAACGACTGTTTCTGTGCATGTGGCCCCACTGTTCCTCGGGGCAGAAGCCCCTCGCCTTACTGTGACCCCTCCCTCCCCCTCTCTCTCTCTCTCACACACACACACACACACACGCTGTTAGTGAATTTTAACTGGAACAGAATTAATATCCTTGAGTGCACGCATTACTTACACAGCAATTAGATTGGCCACAGTTTTGCTAGATTTAGTGCATGGACTTCAGACAAAGATATTCTTTTTCTTTTTTGTTTTAACCAAGTCACTGCGTCTCTGTCTGCCATGATGTAAAGGAACAAGGACAAGGTCAACATGATGTGTGTGTACGCCCAGCCTAAAGCTGACCAAGAATCAGCTCCCTGATTCCCAGCCATATAATTACATTTGCTGGAGGAGATGGCTTGTGTGTCTCTCTCTATCTTTCCTCTGTCTGATTTTCTTTTCTGTCATCCTCTTCCCCATAACAGTCCCTCCAGCTTCCACTATTAGTCACACGCACACACTCCTGCAGACCAGCGACAACCTTTGGCCTGCATAAGGCAGTGTCTAGTTTTGGCTGGCGCACATGCAGGAGAAGCGTGCACAGTGGGAATGCACATTAACAGACAAGTGACAATGCATAAACAGTCATGCACAGCGACACACACATTAGCCAAAGGAGTGCAGGGTCACGGATTGCAGTGTCCTTACATCAGGACCTGAATATTAATGTGTGGCGACAGATAAGCAGCCATGGCAATCCCTTTAAGGGTCATACTCCTCTCTGGTTGGTGCCTGTGCTTAATTTATGCCAATCTGTACGCCCGGTTTATGCAAATGTTGTGTTTCAGTTTGAACCAGTGCGTGCTGAGTGATATGAAGGACTCAATCAAGCTCAGAGTGTCTGTGCAATCTTGCTCTGTCTTTGTGTCTCACCCCATTCTGTTAGCTGAGATCTCAGTAAAACTTTATTTTTTCTTAAATCTCTGCTCTATTTCGTTCAGTGCATACCATATACAAGGCTCCGGATAATCAGTGCTATATTTTGTTTTAGCATTTGCCTCACCTGTCCAGAAGGGGGCAGCAGCTAAGCTCTGGGACATTTGAGTAAGGACAAAGGCAACAATCTCACCACCAGCTGGACTGCATTCAGTCTAAACAGTGACTGACACTAGACATGGATCTGAACCCCCAAAATGACATTGATAAATATGCCGACCACCCCAAAAGTCAAGGGTGGGCCTTTGTAAAAAAATAATGCCTCCAGCTCCAATGGTCACTGCAACCGTCTCTGATGAAGACATCCATTGTGATGCTGTCCGATGTTTAGTCATTCGAAATTCATTGGCCGCTTAAAGATGGGACACGCACAGTGTGGGCTTAATCAAGCTCGATTAGAGACGGCGCCACTCACTCCTTAGCTCCATTTGACTTTTTTGAACATCAGCTGCCTCACCTCTGACCCCGGTCCTCCTCCTCCTTCCCCCTCTTCGTCTATCAAATCCTTTAATCCGGGTTCCTGCGTGACCCCCTCCCTTTATCCTAAAGCCGGGGTACATGTCTGCACTCTGGCCCCGTGAAATCGGTCAGCCAGCATGCCTTGCTAGCCGTGCTGGGAGAAAAAACCCCGAAGAGGAAGCGGGAAAGCGAGCGCACATGGCTGCTGGACACAAAGGAAAAAATGAATGTATATTGAAATGTCAGCACTGAGTGAGCTGACGGGCTGCAGATTAACTATCAGTTAACTATCACGCCTGGCGTAAAAACAACCTATTATTAGGGTGTTTAAAAAGCTTGCAGACCATTAACCTCACATCTGCTATTTAATCATCTTTACTCCAAGTCCCGCCCCTCCCAACATGATGTCAGGATGACTGACAGGCGGATTAAGGAGTCCAGAGCTAAAAAAAAAAAAAGCAGAAGAGGGAGGAAACCGGTGGAATGCTAAGTATTTAAAATGTTAAAATATTGTATTAAATAATATAAATATAAAGCTTATGCATTTGTAACATTAGCCTGTACTTTTTGTTCAGAAAACACTAAAAATTGTTTTCCATGACCACAGCCCATGCTTTCATTACGCATAGCTGGGTAATTCCAGGTAATTCAGTGTAGTGAAATCTTAGGTGACACATTAGTTTACACAAACTACCGCAGTAGTTTTGTTTGCTCAGCCTACGTGTTCCTCCAGCCCCGTAAAAGGCTTGAATAACCCGGCCACTAACCCAGGCTCTACAGCCTGTTTTCAGATGATACAGGTTGATCTCATTTCACTTTTGTGTTGCAGGAATCCTCCTGGGATTCTGTGACTATTGTAATGACACGTTTCACTGTAGCCACACGGTCTTAAAAAACACACCTCACCGAGTGACAAAGCAGCATTTCTCTAATAGGATAATAATGTGGCGAAAACCCCGTAATTACTCCCTGACCCAACGATGGGTCCATTCCCACGCGCGAAATGACTCCTTATAAAACACACAAAACATGTTCGGTCAGTAGATAAACTTGACACGCTCGAGCTGTGACTCTTCTGCGGAAAGCAGGGCTACGTATGCGCACCTGTGTGCTGTGACATCACCACCTTACCTGTAAGGCACTCGCTCTGAGCCTGCTCGGAGGGCGGGGCCGTGCGCGCTCAGCGCTTCAGAGCAGTGCATCCTCAGCCCGTCACAATTCTCCATATCCCGGTGATCCTCTTTCCTGCGCTAGAGCTCCAGCAGTACGGTGCGCTTTTCATTTATTTTAAATATACAGATCAAAATATGTTTTTCTCCTCCTGGGGTGAATTTACAGAGATAATGTTAAACAGAAAACGAGCGGATTTTTGTTTGTAGCCGCGGGACAGGATCGGCGACACCAGGGCACACGGAGCGGAGAGGAGAGCGATTCTACGGCTTATTATAACCCCGGGACATTGGACGTTATTCGACGGTACTTTGGATTACTTTGGTACGCACTTTGTGACTGGGGTACACCACAAATAGTACTACAACAGTTTATCCGCTGTTTCCCTCCATGTCGCTTTCATTTAGTGCGTAATAAAAAGCCCTCTTTATTTTCGGTGAGCGGGCGAACACTTCTTTGCGCTTTGTGGACGACGGGAAACCAGAAACCTGTAGCAGAATTAAAAAAAAAAACAGGACGCCTTTATTCCATTTCCTAACAATCACCTGAACTTATTTTTCATCTTTAGTTTTTATTCCCCACTGAACTGGACTCAGACAAATCCAGGATCAAGATCAAGATGCACCGCAGCTGAACCCACGAGTCCGGGAGTCCTGGTGGTGAAATCGGACTGGACAGACCTCCAACCTCCTTGGTGCTGGACAGGAACTGAATCAAGATGACTGTCAGCGGTGCGATGTTAAGCCTTTTCGTGTTGCTCGTCTTTCTCTCCGCCGGATCATCGGCGGCGACTCTGAGCGCTCGCAGAGGTGAGTTCAACTGCAAGGTGGAGGAAAGCAAAAAAGTCTGGGCACCAAGGTTGGAGCTCACTGCTGACAGTCAAAGCTAAAGCGGGCATTAGGACACGGCTTTTTTCACACTATAAATGTGTCAGTGTGCGAGTAAAAACGGTGCACAGCATCTTTACTGACGATCATGATAACAGATATCAAAACAAGCACACCTGGGGCTCTGGCAGCACATGCAACTTTAGAGGAGTTTGCGTGCCCGTATAGAGCTGAAATAGTGCTCCACAAACAATTAGCGATTTGGCTTTTTAAAAGCAAATCAGCCTTTACCCCAAGTTCAGGTTTCTTTTGTGTTAACTTCTTCTCTGCGCTGTTGTTGTTTTTTTCTTTTGTTTTACGCACACAGAGCGATGCCAAAGCTCTGCCTTCTGCCTTTATTGTTGCTTGATAAATGGTGATACTGGGGAAGCAGGCAGGTGCCAGACTTGTTCTGCTCGCAGCCAACAACAAGTGCACGGACTGGGCAGAAACGCCAGGCTGTGTGCTGGTTGATCCAGACACGTATCGGCTTTGAAATTTAAAGGGACAGTTCAGTCAAATGAGCTTTCTGCTGGAGGGATTGCTGTTTGTAGGGAATTTGTCTTTTTCGTTCGCCCTCCTCTGGAGAAGCCAAAGGTCAGAATCAGCGGCTCTGTGAGCTGGTAGTGATTCAGCATCTTTGCTGGGGGGTCGCTTCAGCAGAGAAGATGAAGACGCGCAAACTCAGTTGGATGATCTGGGATATTACCCTGCTGCCCAAGTGTAGTTTAAAAAAATGACTGTAAAGTAGTGGCATTTTTTTCTTTCTTTTCAACTCTGTTTAGTTGGAAATATTTGAATTGAGAGAGCAATAATGCGAGGATAAAAGAACCGACAGATTTTGTATAGCTATAAGTCAGAGTGAACACAAGACAAGCCCGGGCTCTCTAACAAGCTCCCTCTTTGTGCTGTGACCGTCAGGGTCAGGAGCACAGACTTGCCAGCCTTTCTGTTCTCTAAAAAGCAACTGACAGTTTAAATGAAAAAAAAATAAAAAATAAAATGAGAGGAGACATCTGTCACAACAAAATAAAAAGTCACAAAGAGCCATACTGTGTCCCTCCGGAGGCCGGATTGGTGCATGTGTGTGTGTGCTTATATCTTCTTTGTCCCTGTTGACTGTTTTCTCTTTGTTTACAGGTAATAAGTGCCTTTGCTATCTTCTTCCACTCCCTTTTTCAATATTTCATGCTTGCTTAAGGTCCTTTCGTACTCTCTGTACCACATGATGGTGTTTACACGCAGATGCAGTGAGGAGGAAAAGATTTAGAGGTTGCGTCACTCTGCCTGTTGACCATTAACTGCCTGCACTTCAGTCACCTGACTGTGTTAATGGGCTTTAGCCCTGTGCTGCACTCTGCTGCAGCGCTTATTGTGCTTTAACCCTTTGTTTTTCCAGGTGTGATCAGCCCGCATCTAAATCCGTCCTCTTGACACGTCTTTGCTGTCGATCCGGGTTCCTTTGGCGGAATGAATAGAGTGCCTGTAACTTAGCTCCCTGGCTCTGTATTATTATGCAACTGTGGCCTGTGGCCTCACAACAAATCCAGTTGCCAATGCATAGCTCTGAGAGAGAGTGGGGAAGAGTGGGAAACATGCCGATATGTTGCCCCACAGAGCAATGCGTCTGGTTTTCACAATAAAGCAGTTGTAGTTTAAGAAGTGCATCAATAACTCAAGCGTCTCTTCTGTTTTTTGGGCAGATCAGAAGCTTTGTAGACGAGATGCCAAGTGCAAACATGTAGGGCTTATGTCTTCATTAAAAACAACAACAGAGTTTTCGTTCAGAGAGCTGAAGTAGTTCCTGCCCTCTGGGTGTGTGTCTCTGTGCATGCTTCACTGTTTGGATGAGTGTTATGATGACAATGGGGGACTCTTATGTAAGACAGTGCTGTTGTTATGGAGCAACTTTTCAGGTGATGTGTGTTTGTCTTGAGCTAGATTTGCACGTACAGTAACATTTTAGCATGACATCCTCATGTCAGATGCTGTTCTGCTAATAGACTGCAGATACTGACTATCATTCAAAGCCAGCAGAGAATGAATCTCAGTGACTTTGGAGTCGTGTGGACTTTTTCATATGGCGCCATCAGAAGGTCAGACGTTCCAGTATTTCAAGACTGCACTTTATGCGAACAGACAGGCAGACAGTCATGCCTCACATTATCCATCTGTCTTGTGAAAAATGTTCTTTTCTGCCTTCCTCGTTGCAGTTATGATGAATCTGTTTTTATGGTGCTTGTTGGATGTGTTTATCAACTGGTGCTGTGGTTAATTAGACTGATGTGGGACTGTAGCAGTTCTCGGGGTAAGTGTTGAGGGAAAAGTCATAAAACTGCTCGGCTGAAATTACATGCTAAATAATGAAGTCACAGGGAGAGTGTCGGATTTTAATTGAAAGAAATCACAAACAAGCCAGTGTAGGTGGTCATCATTTTTCACTTTCACGAACAGATTTCGATTTCTTTGCTCTCCACCCACCTTTGCATTGTGTTTATGTGCTCCCCCTCTGCCAGCTCCAGTTGCGCTGGTCTAGCAGCACTTTTAATGCTCCTCACATGAATGTCATTAGGGTGTCGGCACACAGGGAGGGTCTCTCTCCCAGTGGTTTGGTGACTGTGTGGATCAGGGTCCGTTTACAGAGAAACTAGAAGAGTTTGGTCTAATTTGATGAGCTCGGTTAGTCGGATACTATGCAGGTATATAAGCGTTATGTTGCTAACAAGGCCACCCAGCGTCCACCTACTGTACCACCTGCTTGCTTCCCAAAAACTATACTTTTTCCTTGTTTATAGTCAACAGCAGCTTAACACAATCTCTTTTCAAACACTTTTCTTTTCACTTGCCTTTAGTGATCAAAGATTTACTACTCGATTGTAGTTTTTTTGTTGTTGTTCCTTGGCTGGCGCTGACTTGTATGTGGAAAACATGGTTGGTACCATCATTTAATATTTAGTGTGTTTTCGGTTGGGAGATGGATGAGTGTGTGGTCATTGAAAACTGGTGTGGTCTGTGGACCTATTGGCAGAAGGTCAGCTGCCTCTGAAACCTTTCAATGGATCTTGTTGAAGGCTCTCCTTCCATTGTCTTTGCTCCAGTTGAACTAAACCGTGAAAGAGTTTGGATTTGAGAAAGGGGAAAAATGCAGTGCTGTGAAGGAAAGCAAAGGAAAGCAGTGCGCTTTGTACCAAAATTCAAAAGGTATAATATTTATATCCCGAATAACTTGTTTTGATTATAGTTGGAAGCCAGAATTTTAAAAATGCAATTAATTGCCAAGCTCCATGTTGTATTTTACCTTCTGTGTATGTTAATAATTTAAAACAGAACATGTGTTGAAACTCATTGGTTCTGACTTGATGTGGCCATTGTGCATTCGTATGACTCACACTGTTACCAGGAAAATGATTCTAAAATTTCTCACTTGGAGGGCTTGGTAGGCTCAAAATTCTTGTTGCTGCGGTATATCCATGTTAGAAAGATGCCTGGGGATTAGGCCAGGAAGAGAGGAACTACTAAACTAACTGAAGCAGGCTTTGCCTGTGAGGGTACATGTGGACTACAGTAGATTATGTGTTTGTGTTGAGGATGCATTGTTAGTCTCCCACTGGGGAATGTGACGTGGTTTTGCAAAGACAAGAGAATGTCTTCTTTCTCATTCCCGTATCCCATTGTCTGTTTCTCCGTCATTCATTGTCTGCCCTTCATCCCTCTCCTTCGTGGTAGTGAAGCTGATGGGGCCTGATGCAGTTGAGTGGTACCATGGGAGTGGAGAATGGCATCAGAAATGCTTTTAGCGCTTCTCTCAGTTTGGTCTGATAAGCTCTCGCCTCGGCTATAGCTTGAGTGCAGAGGAGGGGAAAGCTATTGCATTTCAAAGTCTGCCTTCCAGTCTCTCGTTGGCTTCATCAGGAACACCTCCTCCTGACGCAAAGCTGATTTCTTTTTTCGTTTTATTCATATGTAGCAATTTGATATTCCTTTCTTAAGATCTTCTCTTTTTTCAACACATTCTCACTCCCAAAGCGCATATTACGCTTCCGGGCACCCAACACGCCCCTAGGTTACGAGATCGGAAAAATGAGGAAACATGAGAACTGTTTGGAATGAATCTACACATGTACGTTCGTTTTACTTAGATAGTGTTTTCCAAAGCTATTTAACGTCATTAAAGTGCTGGTTAAGGTTAGGGATAAGGTTAGGGTTAGGGCTGGAATAGCTAGAACGTGTATTACCGCAGGAGCGTCATTCTACTGGATTTCATCCATAACCCGGCGCGTAGCATGCGTAGCATAAGAGCGCGGACGGTCACCTTTTGCGTTCCTCAGGAACGCTGTGGGACTTGAGAAATCTTCATTATATCACGCCTCAGGAGTTAGAACAGACTGCTTTTTCTCCCCTTTTCCTCATAAGTTGTTTCTTCTAGTCACTTTTCTTTTTCCTGTTATCTTCTAAATTTTCAGAAGACCTTAAACTAACGCTAAAGCTAAGCCTTAAGCTAAGCTAAAGCTAGTTGACTCGCACACCTACATGGATTTTTCTATAAAGTTAGTGTAAAATATTTGTCCAAAAAAGTGTCAAATCAGTTGAAATGAAACCAAAATTTGCTACACATGAAGGGAAGAAAGGGAGTCAAAGAAGGGAGGAGAAGATGGATAAATTCTCATTGACTGTTAGCCACCTACATCAAATACTCTCTCACTCCTTCTTGCTGTCGTCACTGAAGTTCATTAGCTTCTCATACGCTCTGACTTATAAAGCGTCCTCTATAAAGCCCAGACATTTCAATTCTGAGAATTACGTTAGCTGCGCTCACGCACTTGTTTGTCAATGGTCAGCCCACACAGTCGCGCCTTGACTGGACTCTGTCAGAGCAAAGGTCAAACCAAGTCAGATGTCAGAAGCCATGCACGCACACACACACACACACACTGTCTCTCTTACACACACACATGCATAGTTGACACAAGCAGATTTGTAGGATTACCAAGAGGATTTCATGATTGGAATTCTTTTCACTGCCCTAATTCTGCACCCCCTTTTTTCAGTATAGCTGTCCCCACTCAGTTTGATCGCCATGAACAGGTTAAACTACACGTCACCTGTAAGTTACTGCATAGGCGGATCGGTGGAGTTCTCCATCTTTCATTCATTCATTCCTTCATTCCTACCTCCTGCATTCTTCTCACTCCCTCGCTAATGGAAATCCTGCGAAAAGTGCTGTGTCATAATGTAAAAGCCTGCTTTCTTTTCTTTCTGTCTTTTTTTTTTTAAAGCTGTTGAATATTCTGGAGTTAAAGTCGTGGAGGGTTTAGCAGAGAGAGCATTAGTGTGTATTACCTTCACAGGGCTTTAGAAGAAGTGACGGCCGCATACAGCTCAAGCATATATCATCAACTCATTGGGATTCACACCCGCTTTCCTTCCTCATCTCCTGCCTCTCTAGCCCTCTGTTGCGTGAAAATCCCATCTGATAGAAAGCAATCCGAAACCAATTATAATGCACTGCGAACAGTTTTCAGCGTTTAAACTGAGAGGGTACAGTTAAGCCGTAGATTTAAAAATTTCTGTCGCTTGTTCTTTTAGAAATTCTGGTTAAAAGAAGCCTTTAAAACATTTTCATCAAATCTAGGTGACCCTGTCATGCTTTGTGTTTCCTGTCTGTGAATATTGCTGACTATCATCAGTGGTACAAATCAGTAGGGATTGTTTTGGCCACTGACTCAAGGTGAAGTGAAAGGGAGCGAGAAAGGACAGTTGGATTTTCGTGTAATGAACCGAGGAAAAAATAAGGGCTGAAGAGCATGAAAAACAAAGAGGAGGTGAAGGTGGAAAGAGGTCAGAACATTTAAAGTGGGTCTGAGTAGCTCGTGGAAAAGAGACAGAAACTAATAGATATTGATGAAATGAAGCAAAGACAGAGTAATTGATCTGTCTGATTCGGGACAAACCAACCAGACAGCGAGGACATAACGGGTGTCACAGGATTTGAGGCAAGGTCAGAGGTCGTGCAGGGTGACCTTGCTCAGGTTCAGACACTGCATCCACTTAACCTGTTAGCATCTCTGTGACCACACACACTCTGCTGCAGTCGTAATGAGAGGATCCTCAGAGATTTGGCGACTGTTTACACAAACTGATTGGAAGTCCTGAACCAACAAAAGTCATCGGTCAACTGACCCGTCAGTCCGCCGGCTCGTCTTTCTCTGTTTCGGGGTGTTTCAGGTCAGTGCGTGCTTCCATTAGTGGATGGAATGTGAAGGCACGCTCCATTTATTTGCCTCTCAGACACTTTTTGGTAATTGATTCATGATTGAATGAGTGATTGGATAAGCTTCTAATGTGTTGAAGTCAAATGGCCTTATTGTGTGTGTGTGTGTGTGTGTTTGCTGTGTTGTTCTGTGTCAGCAGTAAGGCAAAAGGGGGGAGTGTATTAGGAAGAGGAAGGAAAGGCACACAGACACATCTCTCTCTTTCTTTCCTCTCATGAGCACAATACTTCACTTCCTTGAGCCTTTTCCTGCTTCCCATACTCACACGCATGCTCGCGTCATCTCGCCAGGTTTGTTTCAGGGCTTTCGATGCCCGCATGCCACCTGCGACTTTGTTTGCGAAGCCAAAATCAAATAAAACGCCACATGAACAGCATGTTCTTCTCCTAGTGTTTGTCAGAAGTTGGGTTAAAAGGTGGATATGTTAAACTCCCCACATCAGTGACCAGTCAGCTTTTTCCACTTTTGTGCCTGTTGGCATTTTTTACTCTTGGTGACAGCTGGAAGCTGGAAAAAGCCATCGTGTGCAGACTGCTGAGTTTGAGCACAGAAGAAATGTTTAGTAAATACTGCTTCCTCCTGGCACCGATGCTTCTGCTTATATTCAGTCAGATTTAAAAAACAATTAAGTAGTTATGGCGCAAAGTGACATCCCTCAGATTATTAAGTAGAATATTAATTTGTTAATGGGGCTTTATGTCTGTGTGGGCAGACAAGCTTTTATCATTAATAAGTTACTCCTCTGAAAAATTAATAAATTAGCCATGCAATCGGCTGGATTTCAAGTGAGTCTCTCACCCTGTGGATGAACTCCAACTCCAGCAATCTGGGACAGACTCTGGTGAAGTTAGTGCTTGTTCTGCTCTGGTGAAAAATGACACCAATGAACCAGCTCTCCACCTGCTGCAGGTTCTGGTTAGATCAACCCTCCAGTTTGCAGTGGATCTCCAGAGCAGAAAGTCTAACATTGCCAGCTGCTGTCCAAGACGGAAAAGATGGGATGGGATCCTGGCTAAACATGAGATGGGAAGGGCTGTCAAAATAAGAGTGAGAGGGTTGTGCATGTGTAATTCGATCGCAGGATGACTTTGTTCTCTCGGACTAACACAAAAAATAAAATGCTGAACGTGAAGTTCTCTCTATTCTTAACACAGTTAGTACACACTGTTGGCCCACCCATGCAATGTCTATGCGTGGGAGACACTGCAGAGGGAAATATACAGGCCTATATGGGTAGACCCTTTCAGACTTTCCTTACTTTTTTCACACCTATTGATTTACTATTGTTATAAATGAGATGATAAACATTAACAGGGAATAGAGTTCACAGTTACAGTCCAGTTGCGATTGGTCAGTCCAGGCTGCTTGTGTGGGCTTCTTTCTCATACCACTTTGCAAATGCAAACGCAGGTTGTTGATAGTGAATACAACATTAAGGAAGTGGAACACTTCAGCTCAGTAATCTTTTGCTTTTCAGTAACAGACATCTCCCAAATCCATCTCCCATGCAAACACGGTGATGCAGCAGCATGATATTAGTCTCACAGCAGAAGTTATGTGATTGTTCCAGCCCTGTGCAGCAGTGTGAACCCAGTTTAAGTCTGATCTGTAGGTACCAGAAATTGGTCTGTAAATTCAAGTCTTACAGGGCAGTTTAGGTCTACAGTGAAGCCAAGCTACATACTCTAGTGATAAAGGCCTGACAGCGCCTACTAGTTTAGTATCTAACCTGCTGCTCCTGTTTTCCAGAGGATTGCTTTTCAAATATTTACAATGTTCATCATGTGCTTAATGGTTTTATATTCCTTTTATATTCCAAACAGCACAGAGCTTAACAGCAGAGCAGGCTTCCATTCCCCTGCTAAGTAATGTCAGAAATGTGAGTTAAATATTCTCTAAAGTTCCAAATTATAATCACAATCTGTGTGAACAAGCTTTATAGTTGCCACGTGAGAAGAGTAAACAAATAGGACACACAGTCTATTGGGCCCAGGAAAAAGAACTGGAACAACAGGTTGAACTCGAGACACTTCATTGCAACCAGTTCTCAGATCCTAAGCATGGATGGTATTTTACACATAATTTACAGTTCAGTGAAGATTAGGAAAAACACTCTTTGGTCTCTCTCTCTCTCTCTCACTCACACACACACCACGGGGCGTTTGGCGGGTCATGCGGAGAAGGTTACTGCTCCTGCTATGATCAAGGTAACACACCAAGTCATAAAGTCAGAGCAGCGACTCCCGTCTGGCACACACACACTCGTAGCCTTCAAAGAGAAGCTGAGTAACAGGCGTTCTAAATAAAAAGCGATAAGGCTGTCTGAGGCTGCTGTGTGTATCTCTGTGTGTATGTGTGTGTGTGTGTAATAAACCGAGATATCTATTTCCTTTCTGTGAATTAGGCTTGGGACCCTTTGGCAGACTAGCAAATGAAAGCACCTCTCTGCACTTCTTCTCTCTCATTCCTTTTGTGCATGTGTTTATATGCATGCGAGTGTGTGTGTGTGTCTTTTGGCAGCCTTGGTTGGCACACAACCACGAGGTCCATTTCATCCGCACACACACTCACTTACTCGCACAAAGATTGCTTGACAGTAAGGGCTACCCTGCTGTGCTACTTTGTGTTCATTGATTGATAGTGTCTTCCGCTGTGGGGAGTTTCTTCGGTATTATTTTATGTATGTGCGTGTGTGTGTTGGTCAGTTTCGAGCAGACGTATCGACTGCGTCGTAGTCTTGCTTCCTCACTCTGATTTGTTGAGCTCCAGTTTATTTTTCATTCTTTTTATCAGCTTTCTTCCTCTTTGGTATATTGACCTTCTGTCTCATTTGTTTTTTACTTTGGTGTGTGTGTGTGTGTGTGTGTGTGTGTGTGTGTGTGTGTGTGTGTGTGTGTGTGTGTGTGCTGTTAAGGAAAGCAGGGCAACACTGGAAACCATAAATGGCAGGAAACAGGCTGAAGCAAACAGAAAGGAAAACTGCCAGGAGTTCCCTTACACACACACACACACACACACACACACACACACACACACACACACACACACATCTAAGTTGACTTTTTAGCACACACTGATATGAGTGTTATGTAAACATGTATGTCTGATGTCCCTTAAAAAGCCTTAAAAGTCACCAGGATTTGCTAGCAGTTTCAGTGTGTGTGTATATATATGTGTGTGTGTGTGTGTGTGTACAAACTGCTCATTAAATCCCCCCTCCCTCCTCCAACCACAGCCTCTCCTCTTTTCCTCCTGCGTCCCATACACCTCCCCCTGGTCTCCCTCCTCTGTTCTCTTTTTTGTGGTTTGTTTTAATTGGAATCTGAGGTGGTAATTACAGGGAAGGCAGTAGAGGAGGAGGAAGAAGGAAGCAGGGTCGGGAGGGTGGTTAAGAAAGAGGGACAATGAGGAGTAGGAGGTGAAGGAAAGGATCTGTATGGTCGTGATGAAAGAGGTGAGAATGGAGACAACGTTCAAGAGAAGTAGTTGTTGAGAACGGAGTGCTCGGTGTGCTCTCAGATGACCGGGGGATTGTAAGGAGCTGCTTGTGCTTTAATTGTCTCGCAGACTCAGGTAGTGTGTGGCCCAGTGCTTACACAGTTACTGCCTTCATATTCACAAGTATCCACCAGAAGTGGCCCTGCTACTCCCCAACACTAAAGATCATAGCACTCAGCTCATTAAACATCCTTAAACACTGATCCACATGTGTACTCATCATGTTTGCACAAAGATTTAACACTAGCTAACTCAACTAAAGACCTATGTGAACTGAATACAAGATTGTGAGTTAGGAATGTTCTTGAAACACCCTACAAAACTCATTGTCACTGGTTTGCCTTTTTGAGCAACTCTCAATCCTAATATAACAACAAAACGAACTTCTGCTCAATTCAATTTCAATTCAGTGTTATTTATAAAGGGCCAAATCACAACAACAGTCACCTCACAGGGGTATATATTATAAGGTAAAGGCCCTATGATAATACACAGAAGACCCCAACAATCAGACGACCCCCTATGAACAAGCACTTGGCAACAGTGGGAACGAAAAACTCCCTTTTAACAGGAAGAAACCTCCAGCAGCAGGGAGGGGCAACCATCTGCCGTGAGTGGTTGGGGTGAGGGGGGAGGGACAGAGGACAAAAGACACTGTGGATGGGAGCCAGAGATTAATAATAATAACTAATGATTAATTGCAGAGTGATGTGTAAACACATAGAGCGTGTGAAGAGGTGAATGAAGAATAAACACTCAGTGCATCATGGGAAGTCCCCAGCAGCCTAGGCCTATTGCAGTGTAACTAATGGAGAGTGATCCAGCCTTAACTGTATGCTGGAGGGTGTCCGTTTCCTGCACCCAAACTGGGAGCTGGTTCCACAGAAGAGGAGGCTGCAAACTGAAGGCTCTGCCTCCCATTCTACTAAAAGTAAAGTAAGTCAGCAGTTTGACAGTGAAGTACTCTATTGGGGTGATATGGTACTACAAGGTCTTTAAGATAAGATGGCACCTGATTATTCAAGACCTTGTAAAGATCTTGAATAATTAGGCCCCATTTGATTCTGAATGTAACAGCCAATGCAGAGAAGCCAATATAGGAGAAATCTGCTCTCTCTTTCTAGTCCCTGTCAGGACTTTTGCTGCAGTATTTTGGATCAACTGAAGGTTTTTCAGGGAGTTTTTAGGACATCCTGATAATAATAAGTTATAATAGTTGAACCTAGAAGTAACAAATGCATTAACTAATTTTTCAGCTTCACTCTGAGACAGGATGTTTTTAATTTTAGAGATACTGTGTACTCTAAACAATAAACTTTTGAGCGTGTAATTCACTACCAACGTCTGACACATCCCCAATCAGGATGGCACCAAACACAGTAAACCTAAGCAACAAAGCTGTGCTTCAGTAGAAGGTTAGCACAGTCACCCAGCTAAAGCAGGCTGATTAATTGGTTTTATTTCAAATTACTTAATAACCGACAGCCAAGAGAACATGATGAGGTCTGGCAGGAAGTGGTGTGTGCCCTCTAAGCTGGGCTCAGGCATCAGGTGTAGCCAATCAGCGATCAAGCCCAGGCGACACTCGAGAGAAAGGGCTGTCGAGGAGCATAACAGTGATGCAGATAAATGAGTGAGGATTATAATCCCTTTTGTTTTTACAAATGTAAGGTGGTGTGTAGGCTCAAAGTGCACTTGCGCTTTTGCTTAAGTCTCTTCTGCATAGTTTGGTTATTCAGATAGTCTTTTCCCAAGACTGTTATGTTATGCATATTCTTGGTATCTCATTGAATCAGCTGATCGTTGATTCAGCTGGGTTACAATCATCACATCTCATCCAATCTTACTCAGTTTAGATTTGGCGCACTTTAGGATGCGCTTCTACATTATATTACGGTCAAATATTTTTTGGCAAAAACATTTTTAGAGTAAATATTCAAAAGAGAATAAATGCGGTTTTTATTTCATGTGCTCGCTACGAGCGTCTGACCATGCAGCTTGTGGAGAAGAGCTGACAGCTAAAAGAGCTCCTTCACATCCTGCAGATCTGGGTGCAGATCTGTTTGGGGGAACAGTCCAACCAGTTGTGGCTAAAGCTCTGCATCCACAGAGAAGAAGCAGGAGCCAGTGCTCCACAAAAAGCCCCAATGAAGATGTAAAGTCCTCTTTGTCATATGCTCACATGTCCGTACAGCTACTGCAGCCAGTTCACAGTGAAACAAGATATTGGCAACATTTACAGACTAGTGTAAACAGGCACTAAGGTTTTTCTGTGTGACTGTAACAATATGTGCACACACACATGTAACCACTATAACACACGTCTCTCTGAGGCCTGCGTGCTATTAAAATCAAGTTCTCACAACTGTTTTGTCAGTTTCTTTGTCTTTTCATTTTCTCAAAGCACACACTGGCTTCTGGATTTCTTGGACCTTTAAATGTGTCGCCCATGTTTCCCTTTGCTGGATTCATGAAAACTTTTGTTTAACCACGTGTGTGAGCCCCTCCCTCCCTCTCTCTCTCTCTTTGTATGTGTTTTTCTTGGTGCAAGGTAGAAATGCTGAAGGCCTCAGCATTTTGCTTTCCTGTGGGGAGTAACCTGCGTTAAATGAGATACAGTAGCTGCCCCTCCTCTCCTGCTGTCTGGGACACACACACACACACTCACATTGCACGCAACATTGTTGAAAGCCAGCCGTGCTGTAAGGATACATTAATGCTGATCCACATTATCATAATTGAGGTGTCTGCTGAGCCTGTTTGTGTGTGTGTGTTGGGGTCCGGGGAATATAGAAAGAGAGAGAGAGGGTCTTTAGTGCCAGACAGACACCATACTTTCATCTTTTAGCTTAACATTACAATAGACGACAGGCTCTTTCAAAAAATGTATGTGTGTGTGAGTAATATCACTCATGCTGGAAAAGCCTCCTAAAAGCCATATCACACTGATCTAGAAAGCATGCTGGCGTGCTATCACACTGATCTAGAAAGCATGCTGGCGTTGCAGAGC
The DNA here is from genome assembly GCF_013358895.1 of Oreochromis aureus. Classification (NCBI taxonomy): domain Eukaryota; kingdom Metazoa; phylum Chordata; class Actinopteri; order Cichliformes; family Cichlidae; genus Oreochromis; species Oreochromis aureus. The sequence goes on along the minus strand of NC_052944.1, from coordinate 14,295,628 downwards.
ACTGCATAGGGGCATGTAAACATAGGTGATTGCATCACAGTAAGCACACTTTAACCGGGCCTTTATTTTGAGATGAAGTGAGTACAGATTAAAACTCAGATACTCCCCACACAAAGACAGTAAAGCCATTGTTTGCTTAAAATGTTCAATATTTAACCTGCCTTAAGTTTTAATGTAGTGCATCTGTTGAGACAGCGCCACACAACCTCCATTATGAAACAGCGGGCTACCGACCTGATCATGATTTAAAGTTTTAATTAAAAGTTTTCGATGACATCACACCTCAGAGTGTGCAGTCAGATGGCGTCACGACATCGCAGCGGCCTCCGTCTCGGCAGATCTCATCAGCTTAAGTGCTTTTATATAAAGGCTTCCTTGTCCACGTGGAACAGAATAGAAATGAGAGCACAGCGGCCCTGATTAGATTAATGACATTGCTGCTTGATGTGGCGCAGAGACCTAACAAATGCATGTGAAAGCTGCTAGCACAATTACAAAAAGTTGGCCAAAATAAAGAAAATTGAATTTGATAATCTGTTAGATGGACTTGCCAACCTTGATTTCATCTGCAGGTTTGCTGAGTCGTTATTTGAAGCAAGACCTTTTGGCCGTTACCTCCATCCATCCATCCTTCCGTTCAATTTTTTTAGCCACTCATTCAATATATATAATAGTTCTGAGAGTCAAATGTCACAATAAAAATATGACCATCATACTGTTATAAATAGGTCTTAAAACCTGCGATTGAAACCATCAACTGTTTCCGTGGTCATAAATTAAGGGAATAATATAGAGAAGCAGAGAATTTTCCCATTGTTTTCCATACAACCAGACTTGTTATTGCAGTTGGAGGAGTTGCCCCCTGCTGGCTGTTAGTGCATGAAGTCCACATTGTTTCTAACATTGGTTTTGACTTTGGTGTGTCTGCCTGGATTATTAGTTGGCCAAACTAAACATTTTAAGACCTCACATTGAACTTTGGAAGGGACAATGCTCTGCTCTTTTATTTAACTCGATTACTTCATTGACAAGGAGGGCAATTAAGAAATTAAAAGTATAACCTGCTTTTTCTGCACCAGTTTAAATATTTGCTTATGCCTCAGTAATTACCTTTTAGTAGATGAAAGAGTAAAGGACAGCTTTATCTTCTTGTTCGCTGTTTACTGACCTCACATACTGAGACCTTTGTCGTCTTTAGGCAAGCACAAAGTAAAGGTAAACGAATGCAGGGGAAATCTGTTAATGAGACTGTCTGTGTGCTAACGTGTGAGGACTGGTTATTGCACTAATAGGGAATTTAAAGCAAACACTGTAATCACAGACTCAGAGGTGAAGTGGACTTATCCCACCAAACATATGGGTCAGGTCAAAGCCTTTATGTGTATGTTTGTGCTTAAGAGGGAATTTAGGGCTAATAAGCTTGTGGTTTGGTATCTAAGGTGAATCACTTTGATAATTAATTGCAAAGCTTAAGTGTTTTCGTGCTTATGTTGATTACATTATGCAGCTCCTAGTTGTTTTGTGCAAGATTGGCAGGATGTTAAGGCGCTACTTACGATTATCTCATCACACCCATGTGTGTCCTGTTGTCATGGAAGAACACAGAAGGCTTTGTTTTGGCAGGACCGGCGGTGCTTATAAGCTGAGTCTATGGTAGAACAGGGAGTCAGGTGACCTATTTACACATATGTGGCCGGAGCTGCTAAAATCAGACGTGATAAGAGTATTTGTGTTATTTGCCTCATGATTTCAGTGTCCAGTGAGTGATTAACGCCATTAATGGCTTATTCACAAACCCAGGAAACCATTACGTACCTACCTGTGTCAACAGTCTTCTCGGTACTAAATAATGACTGCGCCATGCACTGTACTGTGCTGCGTAACAGGATTTTGCAAGCTCCATAACATCCCATTACTTTGCACAGATACCAGCAGTGCAGCAGTGTTGCACATGCTACGCTTCGACAGATAGAAAGGATTTGTGAATGTAGAAGCGAAGTTAGCAGAGATCAGTCTTTGCCTGTGAAGGAAATCATGTGGATATAATAATAAAACTAGAGGAATATTATGGAGAAACTATGATTTTTGTAATGAGCTCATGAGTTGTTTTATGGGCTTACTGCACTTAAATAGTTACAGCTCATTACAAAGTAAAGAATTACATGCAAATTACACGCACTCAGACTCTGATAAATCTTTGTGGGGGACTTTGTCAGTGTGAGACACAGAAAAGCTCTAGTTCAAATTCCAAGAAGTAACACTCTGGGAAATGTGTACATTCATGCACAACACGCTTTCCCATCATTTGGATGTAGTAATTCAATTTTTCCTATGTTTGCATTTTTGTCTTTGTCCATATGGGTGCATGTTTGTAGTGTCAAGTAAATGCCTCATCAGCTGACTTCACGCCAGCTCATGAGTCACCTTTATTGCACAAACACCCTTACAAAATACACACATACTTGCGGCTTTGGTGCTGAACGTGAAGAGGAAGGCATGAAAAGAGTAACTTAGAGTGCTTTTAAAAGAGTAGGAGGAGTCCCATTTAATAACCATAATAAATGTCACTTACACTTCTATTTATAGTGAGAAGAGTTAAAGATGTGAACTAAGGTGGCAAGTGAAGGTTGACTGAGGACGTGTCAGGCCAGTTAGTAGCTTAGCAGGTACATTTTGTACGTGGACATGGATATAATTGTTTTCAGCATAAGAACTGGAGCAAGACAAAACTACTCTTTTAAAGTAGATCACGTTAAAGCGTTAGGAAAATGAGTCCAGCTCCTTTCCCTTTAAGTGCTGGTTCTGTTTGTGTAGTATACACGTTCTAAGTCACGTTGAACATCATGGGCGTGTTTAGCTTTGTCAGCTGGACTGGTTTGCATTATGAACGAGTTGGGAATTTGCATGTCAACATTGTTGTGTTTCAAACAGAGCTGCCCTCTGAGATACCGGGAAAGACAGCATATTCTTTTAACTATAATATATTTATAGCTTTAAGATGTCAAAGTTAGGTTGCTTTTTAAAGCTAAACTCTTTGCCTTTGCAGCAATAATAGGTAATAGAAAATGCTGCTTAGCGTCAGTGTAAAAATGACACAGTGGCATAAAGTGTCGTTTATACAAAGGACTGGAATCATGATGCAAAGAAACAGTTATTTCTGTCTAATATTACTGTTTATTTTAGTACGACAAATTTGCAACAAGAGCAGAAAATGTGTAATTTTCTCTGCAGCAAGTTGTTTTTTTTAACAGGCTGTGACAAGTGTATTGACACCACAGTTCAACCACAACAGCCAGAAACATTCAGATAACGTAATGTTGCTATATTTTCTCATGAAACAAGTCAGAGGTTTGAGCTATGTGAGCTCACTTTCGACATGCCTGAATTGGTCGGTGAAGTGGGTATTTGTTTATATGCCTGCATAAGAATCATACTTGCTCTATATTAAATATAGAGCATTTGTTGCATGCTACTGAGTGACGAGCAAAGAGCCCTAACAATGGACACCTGAATGCATTTAACCCTGACCTTTTTCTGTGTATGTGGTATGCATCATGTATTTTTCCCCTCTGAATCGACACAATAATCAATGCTCATGTGGTTTTTGTATATATGTTTTTTCTTTCTGCTTCTGCTTATCGGTGCATACGTGTGTATGGATGTGGACTAGCTCAGTGCTTGTTTCTAAGCCAGCTGACTCATTGCAGACCGTTCAGTGCTCCATTGCTGGACTTTAAGCCATCAAACACTGATAAACATGTCAAAAATTTGCACAGCTAATGTTATGAAAATAAATAAGAGAGGAACACAGCCACACACATGCTTCATGTCAGACGCATGCAACTAACACACATCCTTAGTAAACCATAATGCCCAGAATATTTATAGGTGTCAAAACGATGTCATCAGTTTCCACTTTTTAAAAATACAGTTTGTTATCCTTCCTTTTTTATTCGCACACATGCACATGCTGATTAGCAGGTTCCAGTGGAGCTAAAAGCCATTAAACAGACAAAGATTTCCTTGTTAGGTCAAGCACACAAACACACACTCACACACATACAGAGTGAGCTTAGCATTTGCCAGGAATGAGCTAAGGTTCATTAATCTTGCTTGTCCTAGAGCAAACTGACCAAATTTAACCTCTCTCTCTCTTTCACACACACACACACACACACACACACACACACACATAGAATATTCATGTATTTACACTTCCAAACATGCTGCTTATGCAGTTTATGTAGACTTGTATGTGCACACACGCAAACACACACGTGCACACAAGCTGACAGACAGTCGCACCACTTTGAAGAGCTTTTTTAAATTTGATTTTTCACATTGTTTCCTTCTTCCCTTTGTGTAAAGCTCCTCCCTCCAGGTGTGCACATACAGGTGCAACCACACGAATGCATGCCTGCATGTGCGGTAAATGCATTGACCGAGACTGGGTGGTGCAGGTCCATTGTTTTTTTTTTTTGTTCTTTTAGGTCACACACAATCTGTGAGTGTTGTTGTTTTATGCAGTGTTTGCACTGCTCAAACAGAAGTCCCCAAAAAACTCCAAATCAAACCTTACAAGTGATTGTTTTGGCGGTAAACAGGGATTTTATGGTGTGAAGCTGCTGCAGTGAAAAAAGCGGATTTGAGGCCTTTTGGTGATTATGAAAGCGGGGTACATACGATTAAAATAGATCCATCTTGTTGTCACTGCTGTTCAAAAATCTTTTCTTTGAACTGCAAACCAATATTCTGCTGTTTTTTTAAAGTCGGTTGGTGTTACATTACTACTGATGTTTTAATATTTCAGTGATGCTTAAAACAACATTATGCAACTGTTTTCTTTTTCAAATAACAGCATCAAAATAATTTAAATGTCCAAGAATGTCTTTCTGAATGTCTTTTCTGGGAAAAACGTGTACATGTTATAGCTCTATGTTATATACATAAAATTAGCTAAGAATGTATCTCAGTATAAGGCTAATATCATGAACTAGAAATAATAACATTAGCATATGAAATCAAAGAGGATGTTTTCAGAAAAAGTCAGTGACCAAGCAATAGGCTAGACTCAGTAAATCTTACTAGCTTTTAGCTGTTGGGTAGAGCTTTGCAAAACAGATGCTTGGTTGACCCTCAAAGTGTTGGACAACCTAATGATATGATCTGACTTGCTTTGTCTGCTAATATTAAACTTGCTTGATTTCAGTCTATAGCAGCAAAGCTGGCAACCTGCTATTTGTTATCACAAACCAACTGAATCCATTTTAACAGAAGATTAGCTAGAAGCTAACCTTCTAGCTATCGGGCTAGCTAGAAGAGGTCATTGAGCTATAAAGATGGCTAGCTTTACTTAGCCAAATCTGCTTTGCTTAACTGCTATTAATGCTTACAACAGTACATACAGTACAAAAATGTCTCGTACCATACTTAGCATTATATTTGTATCGTAAAAATGTTTATTTCATGACATTTTCTGACCTTGAATCAATATCTTACATTTTCAGTATATAGGCCTAAATACAGTGTAAATTAGCTGGACGCAACATAAAGTTGCTTGACATTAAAATTGCTGGTTTTATTTGAGATGTTGCTACTGAGATGTGATATTGTACTTGTTGCATGGGGAATCGCACTGGTGCCGTAATCCAGGCAGTATGTAATGTCTCATTATCCTATCCTTACCATTTATGGCTTTAGAGGACCATAAGTTCACCACATGTTGCAGTTACTCTGAATTTTGTTTTTGGCAGAGGCATTACCTGTGGGTTAGTTTAATCTGTAATAATTAAGAATTCAATAACTTTGATATGGTCTCAAAATAAGCAGCAGTATTGTATTCTGTGCATTGGAATACACAACAAGGATGAAAGGAATCCTTATGGAAGAATTAGAACTATATCATCCAGGAGTGTGAGCATGGTGTAAAAAGGATGAAGTGAGGTGTTTCTAGGATTAGTGTCCTGTATGAGAGAGGATAAAAAGGGAGAAAAAACTGGAGAGAGGACAGACGGGCAGGAAATGAAAGTAAGAACGAGAGAGAGGGAGGATAGTATTTTTTTAAGTAAAATTTGGATCAAGTCAGTGGAATAGATGATCCCTCTATCTTTGGGCACAACCAGAGATAGAGGGATCAGAGTGAGAGAAAAAATAGGAGGAGAGATAGAGAAGCTACAAGGAAATTTTCTCATCACTGGGAGAAAATGAAAGTGGATGGAAGGAGAGGAGAAAGATGAGAAACAAGGGCAGGAAGTCAAGACGAGCTGTCATGTCCTGTAGACTGATGGCAGCCTGAGAGGAGGAGAGATAAAAGGAGGAGGTTTTTTTCCCTTTCCCTGTCTGTCTCTCCATATCACACTGTGTAACCCGCTCTGTCTCTCCCTTTGGGTTTAATCAGGCGGACAGTTGGTCCGAGCCGATCCGGGGGGGAGATTTATCATCACCGGGCATTAATCTGTGTGACAGGGGCTTATTAGATGAGAGCGACCACCCCTGCTGGCTTACACAGTGGATGGAGCCGGCCCTGACAGAGCGAGGTGGCCGAGGGGAAAGTCACACTGTGGGGAAGCCAAAAAAAAATCCTCCCCCCAAAGAGACGGTGATTTAACTTCAAGAAAGTGGGGAGGGATTTATTTTGGTTTGCTCTGATGAGAGGAACTGCTGTCTCTGTTTGGAAGGTCAGCATCAGTTATATGTGCACTGAGAGCTGGTGCTGTCCAACTCCATTTTTACTGCCGTGTGTGTGCGTGCATGAATGACACAGAAACACACACGCAGTGCACGCTCTGTATGTGGATTGTAGCAAACACATTTTGTTGTGTGTGTGTTCGTTTGCACACACTGTCCTTGTACACGAATGACTGATCTTTAGTGCTGATTACATAATGACACAGCAGCTCTCCAGAGTGTGTGTTTTCTGAGCAGCACAGGGTCTCCTCAGGCAAAAGCAAAAGTAATGAGACTTATCCTTTCAATACTTTATACAGTCCTGGCAGCTTATTCATCTTTTTTACCCACCTGCACTTTAGTGAGTCTCCTTAACTCATCTGGAGTTATAGTGGTAGGGTTTTTGTCATTTGGGCAAAAAAGCAGCTGAAAAGAACATATATCACCTGTGTGGTGATACTACACAGCGCTGACTCACAGTCCTTTGAGCTAACAAAGAGGTGCAGACTCATCAGACCAAAGACAAGATTAGCAGATTATTCATATACTTCAATAGATTTTGAAGGAGCTTATTTAATATTTTGAGGATTTAACAGTGTCTGCTTCGAGTACACAACAGTGTTTCCAAAAGAAATGCCACTAAATTAAAAAAAAAAGATTGCACACGGTTTGTACTTGAACCATTTGAGAGTGTCAAAGCTATTTTGATAAATAATAGTTGTTTTGCACCAATAACACTGAACCTCATGAGCATTAGATACTGCTTGAATTGGTATGTGCCAGTTTTATTAAAAAAAAAGTCACATCAATTGCAAGCGGGCAGAATTAGAGTATAAGCAGACCCTTTTTACCCTCTGAGGTCAAAGTCATCATATGTGCTAAGCCTAACCTTAATCCTACCCAGCACTTTGGGACAGCAGCACCAACCATTGCTTGCAAATAAAGTAAAACAAGTACCTGAATCCCAAATATCTCTTCACTTTGAAGCCAACATATTTAAATTTTGTGTTGCTGTGTTGTAAATGTAAATGTCCAAAGTTTTAACAAATCTTAAATGTCCAAATCCAAGCATCCGAGTCGAGGTCATTGAGGCGAGTGGCTTAAAAAAATAGGTCCTGCAATATGTTTTATGGTGGGCTGTTAGGAGGAAACACAGTGAGGATGTTGGCACTGTAAAAGCAGCATTCCAGGAAAAGGCTCAAGCTAATGCACCTACCGTCTCCAGCTGCTTGTACATTGCGACTGTATCTAGAAAATATCTGTCTCCTTCTTTCTCTTCCTTCCTCATCTTGTTTCTTGGCACTACGAAAAGCTGGCATGTTGTGGCTGATGATTGACCCCCCCCCAACCTGACCCAATTTTAGTCTTTCACAGCATACGTGCACGCGGATACGCGCGCATGCTTTAGTGGAGTTGTAGAACAGGTCCTGCATATTTGTGTGACTGGCAGGAAAGAGTGTGGGGGCGGATAGTACCTGGGGATATGGGTTCTCCATAATAGCCTGAAGCCAAGTGTACAGTGCAGCATATATGTATGTGTTCTCTTTGTGATCATGCTTGTGTCTATTTTTCTTTTGTGTTTGTTTTGACTATAAAATGGTCTAAAAATGGTTTAAAAAAGTGGGATTTTAAAAACACATATTTTCATTGTAAACATTGCATTCGTAGCTTGTTTATACTACATTTGTTCTTTTACACACTCACGCTCTCTTTGTCCGTTAGATTTTGAGTGTATATTTGTGTAACTGGACCCGCTAGCGGTTAGCATCTTCTTACAACACAAAACACTTCCTGCTTCCTGTTTCCAGTCGGTGAAATGTGCTTTGGATCCAGTTGATTTCAAGAGAAGCTAAGAGAGTAATCAGACCTGTTTTCTAGTCATGGTCCATGGTCGTCTTCCACTAAAGTAATTACCAAAGATTTTAAAAATACCAGCCTGAATTTAGTTTCACCTTTTTTTAGCCTTGTATCCATCATATGCTACTCCTCCTTTAACAGATTGTCAGTCACACAGTGTGGCAGCTGCAGTCATTACCTTACCTTGGTTTTGGTTTGGTTATTTTTGTTGACCAGACTTTCACAGAGGATTCATGGTACAGTGAACCATTATCTTAAACTTCTGCTTTCTGGCTAATTTCTGTAGCACGAGCATACCTGCTCTTTAGCTTTAGTTCCACTTCCTGTTGCACGTGGAACCAACTACCTCCCGCAGACCTTGTTGTGTTTCTTTGTTTGCATTTGTGACTCCTCCTTGAAGTATGACCAGAAGAGCGGAGTTCATAAAACACAGCCATTTACATAGACACGGTTTGCATAAACCAATCCAAGAGCTTTTCCTGCACTACCCGACACAGTGTGCGTCTCCATTGTATTGGAGATGGTGTCAGGAAGGAAAGCCCCGCCTCTTTATTTCCCCTTGTTGCCCAGAGTGACGATGACATCACAGAGAACACTGAAGCTGCATACAGGGCATCGTGGGAAATGACTTTTAGACCTCTGGTCAAGAAGACTCACGCAGGCGCACACGCAAACACATCCTCGTGTTGTATGGATGCATGAAGAGGAAGAAAGAGAATGAGATACATGAAATCAGGTTAAGGGGCTGGACTCATGGGACTCCCATCTCCAGACTTGGTGATATTCTACCCATGTCAGCAATTTGTCACTGTATGCATGTGTGTGTGTATGAGAGGGGGTGAGGGGATAGATAAATGGATGAAGGCAACCCTACTGACATGATTAATGTCTACACACAGTTTTCAAGTGTCTATTGTTGTTAGTTAGTGTGTGTGATGCAGCCAATCAGTATGTGTCAGGATTACAGTAACATTTATTGAAGTCCATTAAAGTAAAACCCATCTTTGTAGCATCAGCAATGTATATAATAGAAGCAAACTACTGCTTGTACGGCTCCATGATAAATGTACAATGAGAAAATTATGCATGAAAAAAGCTCATATTGTCTGCAGCAGCAGCAGCGTCACGATGGTTAGAGCAGAGTTTGTCCTACCATTGTGTCCAGCATTGTCAGCAGGACCTCCTGGCCTTCTTCCTCCCCGAAGAAACCACGGCAAATAAGAAAATAAGAAGAAATACAGAAGTGAAAAAGCTTACGTATTTGATTTATGTAATTCAGCTAACTGTGTACGTGTTCTGTATCAGTGAGTCTCTGCAGCATGTTGCTGTCACTGAGGGCTGTGCTTGTTTTACATGTCCAGTTATCATTTTACCATTTCACTCAAAACACTGTGTGTGTGTGTGTGTGTGTGTGTGGAGACAGGTGAAGTAGAGGTAACATTACAGTGATGTGACACCAACGTTACTGTGAGGATGATCAGTCTGAAACCACAGACTGGTGACATTACGGGTCTCAGACGGTAGATCAGGCAATCTACTAATTGGAAGGCTGGTGGTTCAATCCCTTGCTGCTCCAATCTGGATCCCTAATATCCTCGGGCAAGATACTAAACCCAAGTTGCTCTCCGATCCATCCATTGGAGTATGAACGTACGTGAATGTTAGATATAAAGCACTTAGGCAGAAAAATTGGAAAATTGTATAAAGCGCTTTTAGTGCACAAACAGAGTAGAACAGTGCTGTATAAGAACCAGTCCTTTTACCAAATTGACCCCAAACCCAACAGCACTCTTAAAGTCGGCATTGTTCGTGAATGAATCCAACCTGAATCTGGCAGCGATGCAGTAGCAGTTCTGTCGCTGCAGGAAGCGTAGAAATAGACCAGCACATAAGACCTGCTAAAACAAAACACATTTTTCCACTGGCTGGCTTTTGTAAGGCCTTCAGACCTTACAAAAGCCAGCTGTTCGTAAGTGGGTTTTATGACCTTTGGACTGCTTTCAGCCGGTCTTCCGGCTAAGTGTCTGCTAAGTATGTACGTTCATATTTAATGTGCAGTGTGCTGCAATCTTCTGATTTATACCTACAGCATGAAAACAAACTCAAGCGCAGATAAATTGTGATAATTTATTTCATAATGTAATACGCTTTAAATTGGATTCTGTTCGCTTCTTCTTTACAAAATGAAATGCTAAAGGCAATTTTGTGAAGATTTGGCGTAAAAATTTCAAATAACACGTAGCCCTAAATTGAGCAAATATTTTGTTTGCTGAAACTATTTAGCAATGTAAAAATACATAAAGATACACAAGAAGGAAATTTGATTTAATCAGAGAGAGTGCAGTGGGTAACTATACCGAGCTTTAGAGACTGACAGGCTGGTTTAGTTCAAACAGCTTGTAAGCTGGAGACAGAAGAGAAACTTTTCTAAAGTACGTGTTCACTTACAAACTTCATAAAACATTCACAGACCTTAAAACATGCATCCAGTGCTGCTGGGAATCTCTCTGTTTGTTAATAAATTGTGCGAAATGTGTGCAGTTCTTTCGTTTTTATCAGTGTGATAAGCACAAGTATTTTGGGGAAGCACATTTTTAGATGGTTTATATATAATTGAAAAAGCCAAGTGTGCAGAAGAAGATATGAGGCCATACGCAGGGTCTGAGTGTGGGGGAGGGAAATAGCCAAGAGGTAAATCGCTCTTTATGGATAAAGCTTCAGAGGTAAAACTCGCCATCCATATAATGATCGCTGTGCGTGTGTTTGTGTGTGAGCGTGTGTGTGTGAATACACTATATAAATGCAACCTTTTTGCATCTTTCTCAGATCCTCTTAACAACTGATGGTTTCTAAATGTCACGCCATCATTTTCTTGACCCTGCAGGCAACTATATCGTCTCTTTAGCTTCGCCGTCAGTATCAGGTGGGGGGATAAAACAGACGCAGCCCTGAGAGTGTATCTGTGCCATTCCCCAGTGCTCAAAGTCATATTTTTAGCATGAACTTATAAACATTTATCCAAGCGCTTCGGCAAAGCAAGTGGCAGTAAATGAAGAACCCCTGGCTCTCTCTGTGCACCCATAGGTGGGAGTGGAAGCTATTGATTTCTGGTCAAGCATTAATCATGTGAAGGGCAGAAAGAGACACACAACATCTTCCTGTTTACACAGAATCACCGAGCTCTACAGTTTTTACTAATAACCCTATTTTCATTCAGAATCAATACAAATGAGAGATCGTGTGTTCATTCGGTGGTGAAGCAAAGTTTCACACCGCAATACGCAAGTGGACGCAGTTGCGTGAATTTGGTGAATTTCACATCCCATGACGGCATTAACCAGATCAGCCACTGTTAGAACTACTTCCTTTAAAAGCACAGCTCACAGCTATTTGTAGTTAACAGTAACACTGTTTCTAAAAAGTCTTCCAAATTTCTTTTCTGCATCTCCTCTGTGAGAAATGCGTAGCATAAAAATAGATAGAGGTTGAGATGTTCTAGCAGCGCAGCTCAGTAGAATTGTTTAGTTAGACCCTACGTGTCTGGTAAATGTCCACATCTTGAATTTGTGATGCTGTTTTATAAGTAAAATAACCATTTGATGTCTGTGTAGTGCCAAGAGTTAGAAGATCACATGAGATACTTTAAATCACAGTAGCACTGCCAAAACAGGTAATACAGTAAGAAACTTAATGCAAAGGAAAACAAACTGGTTCACACAAATGATTTGTTGTCTCCTTCCGCCTCACAGCCTGAAGTGTCTGTGAGATCCTGCCTTCCTTATTTCAGGCTGGAGGCTATTTCAAGTTGACATCTAATCAAAATGAGTATAAAAGGTTTGGAAGGAGGACACTGACAGTTACAACTCACACTGCACTGCATCGTTTTGCAAAGAGGAAGAAAGTATACGTGAGCTGCACCTCTGTGTTAGTGGCTTTTCGCCTGCAGGGAAATATAAATCCAGAGCTAAACTTGATATTCACTGCACGGAAACGGCACATGTAACTCAGTCCACCGCTTGTTTCCTGTAAGTGTCAGAAGCCGTCGTAGCAGCATTTATTAAATGTTGCCTTTTTCTTAATTAAAATAAATGTGGAGGCTAAAAGCATTCAGCCGCACACAGGAATCAGACCCTGAACGCCCCGCAGCCACGCTTGAGCTGGCTGAACTGCATCTCACCCCTCGTCCTGCTTCATTTCAGAAGTTTTAAATAAACAATCTTCCATGATTTCAGCCCCGCTCCACCGCCCCTGTGTTTAAATACTCTAACTGCCACTAACACGGAGACCTGAACTCAGGAAAACACAAAACTTTGTGTTTAATGCTTCGTTGGAAGTCAGCGGTGGGTGCACGCAGAATGTGTGTGTTTTAACCCGTGTCACACAGCCTGCTTGTGTTTATATATGTATAGTCATAGACACTGCAGTGAATCAGCACAGGAGCTTCAGTCATGTGGATGTAATAGATATCAATTATTTAGCACAGCTTCTGTGTGTGAGTTTGTGCGTGTGTGTGCAACATGTGGGTTTGTGTGTTATATACGATATAAGGGTAAGCTGGTTTCTCATTGGTCTAAGATTACTGCCACGATAATGAGTCCCATTTTCATTACTGTGTCAAACCATCTTCTTGAAGCAGAAAACACAAACACACAGACACACACACAGACAAGGCATGTCTAAATCTGTACTGAACGTGTGAACAAGTGCTGATTGCACATGTCAAATCACTGTACTTTGTACTTTGGAGTCCTATGTCGGGCCATTATTTGAAGTTGTGTTAGACTTCCTGTTTTCAGTCACTCTGCAGTTAGATTCATGCAAAAAAAGTTGAGACAAGCTGAGAAAATGGGTGAACGCTCGCAGCGTGTGAGAAGCTGCCCAATTCCTTGCTGGCTGATGAGTCCTTGCCCCAGCAAAAGTATGATTTGTTGCTCTCAAAAGCATAGAAAAAGCATGAAAATTATGTGTTTATTGAAAAAAAGCAATTGTGATGTCAGCCACAAACAGTTAAATATATGTTTTTGAGAAGGTTGTTTAGTTTTGCGCCAATGTGACAGGCCTGCACGTCAGCCTGCTCACAGAGAGAGCGATGACTGTGTGGTTTGTGTGAGACGATATCTAGAGATAGAGATTTATCTGATGTACGTACATACAACAAACAAACTACCGATATGTATAAATTTTTTCCTACACACACACGCACTCACTCATGCCCTTATAGATCCAATATTTTTGTCTATAGCCTTTTAGTTATGTGACCTAATTTCATTAAAGTGACCCCAGAAGCCAGGAAGTTGATATGTTAGTTGTTGCCGTGTGTTTTTGTCATATCAAATTCAGGTATGGTCAGTTACGCTCCAACTACAGCACAAGAACGCCAGCTGCTCTCTTTTTCATATTGAGGCCGTAAACAGGAAATGTCTTAATATACTCGACTTTCTAGAAATATCTAAACATTATCAGCATTTATGTGATCGGCATGCTTGAAATGAACTTAGCAATTCCTTCGTGGTGCAACAGGAGCAGCATGTATCTGGAGAAAATCTGCTTAACATTTATTGCACTTTGTGACAGACGAATTTATCAGTGAATAAAACCTGACAGTTATCAGACAGTATCAGATGCAGATAGATGATGTGAAGCAGGCCTCTTCATGTTGCTATGCCGATGCAGATCGTGGCAGACAGTGACCGAATATTGTCTGCTGCATAGATAGATATTTGAGGTTGTACTGATCTTTTGTTCACTTAAAAATAATAAAAATCACATGCCTTGATCTCTTTAAACTCATGCTTTATTTATGCATGATTGTGTGTCTATGAGGAGTGGCTCTTAAGTTATTCAAGTCAATAACAGATCCGGGGTAGACAATGATTTGGGGGCAGGGAATTCACAGTGCAGCCTTCCTTCTCATGCAATATTTGAATCCCTCACAGACTTAAAACCGTGTTTGTCTTCCTTTTGTCTCTGACCCATGCGGGATGAGTTTTTAATTTATGTTTGTACTTTAGCCGAGGGATTATATCACAGGCATCTAAGTTTTAATAACCTCGGGGATCATAAAACTCCACTGAAAATTAAACACGCTGATTAAATTCCTGGAAACGATGACAATTTTATCTAGCAACACATTTTTCATCCAAGCTACACGAGACAACTTACAATGGAGCGTTTACAGTTCGTCACCAGGAAAAGCATATTATAGCTGTCACCTGTGACATCCATCATCTGGGTGGCAGCTGTGGTAATTATTTCCCCAGATAACTAAAGGCACTTTAGATTTTTTGTTGTTGGTGTTGTTTTTGTCTTTCAAAGATAAATAAATCTTCCAGAAAATCCTGATAGCAGCAGCAGAGATGCACGATGTTTGCTGCATCATCTGCTCTTTCAGAGAGTTTCCTACAGCAGATTGAGCGATATCTGCTCTGCAGACACGCAGAGGACCTCAACATCCATTTCACAAGAACACTTAACCCTGTGACCTTTACTGCTATATATTACCTTAGACACAAACCACAGCAGCACTGACAGTACAATTAGTACTCAGGAAATACATCTGCTTTAGTTTCCTCACACCATGTGTTGTATCTTTCCTCCTGCAGTTTCCATCTCTCTCTATATGCGCTTTCTTATTTCTCTCAACTTCACAAGATAATATGACAAACAAAGAAAGAAAAAAAACATGTGTCTGCAAAGCAATACAACACAAATACACAAAATCCAAGTTTTTATTGATATTCAAACCAGTTTATGTTATCATCCAGAACTAACTGGGAAAGAGTAAAGAGTTTAGTGGGTGTACAGTAACATCAGCAGAAAACGCAGTGATCAAAATGTGATCAGTTATACTCATCACGCAGTGGAAATTAAAAACAAAATCATGCCTTTAGTTCAGGTCTTTGATCACTGTTTGAGGAAGTATGATATTCAACTTTAAATGTAAAAGTTTTCTTTGTCAGTTTAAGTGATGTTTTCTGTGGATCGCAGTAATTAGGACTGAAACATGCTGAACTTCACTGAATAGTGACTTCTCCTGGATAACTGTGATCAGCGACAGTTGTGGCACTCAAAGCTTTTGACATTACATGCAGCATTTTCTAATGATTGTTTACCGTAAAGCCTGTAACGCTTCTTAAATGAACATTGATTATTTTAAATTTCCCACATGTAACGGGAGCACACACGTGAAAGAAACACTTAAGGAGCCGTTTACGTTCGGGGTCGTTCTCCTGCCTGGAGTTGGTGATGAGAAGGTGGACTATTCTAATCTCTGTGAGGGTAAACGCGTAGCTGAAGCCAGCCAGTAGCTTTGTGTACTGTAAATAATGTCACGTCATGTGTAGGCGGTTTGATCAAAAACTGAAATGTAAAAACAGCAATTTGCTGTTTGTGGTGGGTTATGTGCCAAACTACAGGGGCTATATCTTGATGCAGTGGGATTGTTGAGACTATCCATCATTGGGAACTTGCCAAGAAGCCAGTGGAGATGGCAGGAAACTCGTGACGTTCTCTGTTTTAGTATAAAGTAACAAGGTGAGTATCACAAATGGAAGGATTTGGGTGTTTTTCCTCCTTATCTCACTTATTGTCTTCTTAAAGTGCAATGTGCTATATACCTAAACATTGCTGCTGAATAAGCACATAACCCATGGCGTCGAGAAGTGGCCTCGGCACGGTAATCTGCACCCCAGAAACCTTTTCAGAGAGTCATGGGCCTGTGGGGTAAAGCTCCAACCCACAACCACACTCTGATGGGTCAGAACCACTTTTGTGATTGACTGCCTGTTTATTGCCTGACTTTTATTGGGTTGCTACCAAAATTCATATAGAAGCAATCAAAGGTGTTTACAGGTGGCTTGTTTGCATTTCCTCATCATACCCTGCACTCTTCCCACTTTATCTCCCAATTTCTTGCATTTTCGCCCTCTCTTCCACTCTCTTCTCTCACTGCCCCCTTTCTGGTTCCCTCTACTTAGTACCTTTATTTATTCACATTCCCCTGCGTCTCTTCCCCTCTTTTCCCTCTCGCTCTCTGTCTTTCTCCCCCTTGTGGAGTACCTGCTGTGATTTGGTGGTATGCTAAATAGCTTCTAAAACTGCTCACACACAAGCTGCGATGGAGCGAGGCAGTGAACTGCTAGCAAATGCAATTTTGAAGGAGCATCAAAACAAACTGGGATCCAGCTGACCTTGATAATGCAGCCAAGTATGGAGGGAAGGATGGGTAGCAGGGAAAAAGGGAGCGAAAGAAGGAGGCAGGGAAGTAGGAATCTGTATTTCCACCAGGAAACATTTAATTCTTCCTCTCTCTTTCTTTTTTTTCCTCTCTGTTTTGGGAATCTCTGTATGTTTTCATTGTGTGAGACTGGTTTCTGTGCAGTTCCAAGGCCGTTAACCCCCCTATCACTGCACACACACACACTTACATACTACTGATACTGAATCTCAAGTGTTATCAGTTGTGCTGCTAAAAGTATGTGAGAGAATCAGCCTGTAAAGAGTAAGGGGTCATAGGTCACAAAGGGTGTCATGTTTATGTCACTGTCTGGTGAGAACTGCCAGAGTGGAACCTTGAATATAAATACAGTGACAGCCACATGGTGAGGTGTGTGTGCTTGTATGTTTTAACATGTGTGGTTTATTCAGTGAGTGAAGTTAAAGCTCGGACTTTATAGTTGAGAAAGAGACAATTTGGGTAATGAGACACAGAGAGGGACAGAGAGTCACTTGTGTCTTGGCAACAATGTGTCCATTGTTCTTTAAACTGAAAAGGAGAGGAGTGGAGGAGCGAGGTGAGGGAGCTGCTGAGAGCATCCTCCTCAGGATGAGCTGCTCTGGGAGCGCCAGCAAAGTCTCAGATCTATGAAGAGCACTAACTACTGTACCTGGAGAAAGGCCAAGGTCGGACAAAGAGAGGAAATGAGAGAAAGATTGATGGCGGCGGTTAGAAAATATTTCACGATAGACCTTTGAGGGTTATTCAGTTTGCATTTTATTCAAGCTACAACACAGATCATGAACCTTTAATGCACTGAGTGCTTTATGCATTTTGGCATTGACACGATGTCCCTAACAAACACTCTCGTAGCCTCAGGGTTAGTCACTTCTTAGTGGTTAAATGTTGGTCGCTTTGATCCGTGGTCCGTGTCAGGGGCCAAACTCAGTTCGACACACTGTCCACTTTGTTCTGTGCCAAGAATAGACCGAGCCCAGACATCAGGAACAAAATGGATACTTTGGAGGCAACGTCGGGTCAATATATGTCATTTTCAATCTTTTAGGTTTTAAAGAAAGGATTACTTTAATTATATATCGCAGTAGCTTAACAAAGTAGGTTTTTGGGCAGACAGTGAAGGAACAGCTGCAGAAGTGACACGTGGTTCATCTTTGTGAGGGAGAAACAGATGCAGGTGATGTGTCTTTCAGTCACATGATTCCTATAATACTGTAGATGCACGTTTGCTGTTGCTTTTGCAATGGCCCGTCACATTATTGTCTCCCCGAAAACACTTCCATTGTGTTTTGTGAGGTCGTTTTTTGTGAACTTTTGCTACATTTTTAGTTTTCATTGTGTTTTATTCAACTTCTGCTGTGTTTTGTGTGCTTTTGCAACATTTTGCTGGTGTTTTCTTAAATTGACCTCTCAGGGCCACCGTAATAATCCACTTCATTCACCCTCAAACTGATCCTCAAACTAGAGGGTGCAGGCTCCTTGCTGGTGCATATAATATATGGATTTGACTTAAAAGAATAAAACAAACAAAAAAACTTTTTGAAGCATTTAGTTTACATTAAAAGAAAATTGGACTTTACTTGATTTTATTTGGCTTCTTACATTAGAGAGAAGAAGTATCAGTGCGCTAACCTTTTCATATTTCTCATAACTGCAAAGCTACCACCTAAAAAAACATTTGTCCGGAAAAAATGGTTCATGTTAGTTTATTGTCATGGTAATAAAGTTGGTTTCATGTGATGCAAGTGTGGTCCATGGAAACAGATGTTGGTGTGATTAAAGGGTTAGGCTGTGGTACCTAGGATGTGGGGTCACCTGTGGGTGTGTATGTGTTGCAGTGGCTTTCGCAAATGGCTCAATGGAAGTTTTTTTTTTTTTTTTTTTTTAACCAGATGGGAGGTAGACCTTTTCTGGTTTCCACTCATGTTAATGAGGAGGACTGGTGTGTTTGTCTGTGTTTTTACTGCCATTTAATCACTCCATGCCTGCGTTTCATGGCTCTCCCTGTGTGTTAAACTGCTAGGCTCAGCAGTCACAAGTCTCTTTATAATTAGCCATTGTCATTATCATTGCTGTTATGGTAGAAACCGCTCTTCCTGGTCGCTCCTGATAACTCCTCACCCCAGTGTTTTGCCTGACTTTAATTTTTTTTAACTCTTTCTGAGACAAAATGTGATAGAGGAGCAGCATGTAGGATTTTGTGACTTCTACCAGATATGTTGCAGACTGCAATCAGTTTGATGCAATCAGACCTTTCCTTTTCCTCAATGAGAACCTAAGCTAGCGGCGAAAAACACAAAATCCCCTTCCTAGAACCAGTGTCTGATTTGTCCAATTTGGATTACTGTCGAAATATGACAATGCAACAAAGTTAACATAGTGGATGAGTGCCTGCTACCTCTGTACATATGAATGTCTGACACTAGATCTTCCTAAATTTGATCCCTGGACTATCCTTGAATGATGATGACGTCATTATTGAAGATATTGAAGAAAGAGGAGCTGGGAGAGTGGCTGCAGTGTGAATAATGATGGATACTAGTTGTGATGACAGATTGAAAAGCTGAGTCCTAAACTTCTCTCCTTTCCTCTCAGCCAACCAGGCCAACAGGCAGCTAACTGATCTATCTATTATTGATTACCTCTGTCTCCCTTCCCTATTAGCCTCTATTACTATCTGGCCCACTAATGGACATGCTGCTGGCTTGCTGCTAAAAGCTGTTTTCAGACCATAAAAATGAAAGGCCATACCGCCCTTTCCCCTCTTTTTTTCATGCTATTGTCCATTTTTGATCAATTTGTCATCTTTTTACAAACCAGGAAGTGAAAATGGGAGAATCACCTGTCACCCGAGCATATGGGAGAGGAAATTTGCTATAAAACACACAGAGAGTGTATGTAGCTGACATTAACATTGCCATTATCAGCAGTGGACAGGAAACTGCCTGTTAATTATTTACTAGAGTCTCCACAGTTAGCACTCATACTCTTACTCACTGCTCATTATTGTTCAGCAGTCTTTGAAAAAAACCCTTGTCCTCTATTATACACTAAGAGGTCATTTTCACCTACGCTTTGTGGTGAGGTTCACATTTACCCACAAGCCTTGGTTTTTTCCATTTCACACAAGGTGTTTTTTTTCATGGATTGTGGTTTTTCAGAGTATTAGTATCAGTTTCCAGACGTCAGATCACCACGTGGAAAGCAGTTGCTTTCATCATTAAGTGGGTCATCTTTAAAGATGTCAGCCAGCGGCAAGCAGCAGATTAGAAGCATTTCAGTAGATATGGTCAGTGTGTGCAGGTGTGGGCTTGTGGTTTTGCTTTCTATAGGCCTGCCAGTTTGCAGCAAAGGTGACTCGCATGTGACGCTGACCAGCTGCTGCCTCAGAAACTTGAGTGTGTCAGTGCCTTGTGTGTGAGTGTGCTATCGTATGCTGATGTTCGCTGCAGCTGTGTGGTTTGTGCAGCTTTAATGAGAAATGTGTGGGGTCTTTGTGGGGTTGTGGTGGTGTGCAGGGTGGGTAAAGCTAGCTAAGAACTGAATGCAAGCAGGTCACAGATTTTCCACTAGCACAGACACACACATGCACAGAAACCTTGGACGATGAAGCGTACAAATCAGCCTGTATCAACTGGTGTCTGTGTGTGTGTGTGCATAAATGTGTGTATATCTTTGTCTGCCACAGTATATACTAGAATCCAGCAAAATGCATCAGGTGGTTTCTGTTTGTGTGCATGCACACGTAAAGATCAGATTGTTTAATCTCACAGTATTTGGCTTGTGTCCACGTACCCCTCTCACTTTCTCACTCTCTGTCTCTTTAACACTGATTTCTTGCCTTTTCTCTCAGAGCACTGTTGTTGTTTTTCTCTGTACTCATGGGAAATCATCTGTAGCAGCAATATTACTCAACTGAACACATAACATAAGCCGTGTGCTCATTCAATCAGAAACAAAAAAACGCTTTCCGCCATCTGTAAATTCTCAGGAGAAGAGGAGTTTGATGCAGCAGCGCCATTTACCGTTTAACGCATCTTTGAAGGTTTGAGCAAATGAGACACTAAATACATAATTGATGTCTGTATATAAATGTTGCTTTTGTTTTAAGTCCTTACACAAGAGGTTAAGCTGATAGCGATACAGCGTCTTGCATTTCAGCGCAGCAAGCAACGCATTCAAAGTACAGAAGGAGGAAAAACAGCATGACACGAGCACTGTCGCGCAGACCTTTACAAATCCTTTAGATGAAGCAGTTTGTGAAGGAAACTCTGAACTGCTCCTGATTTGCATGTAATTATGTGACTTCACAAGTACATGTTGTCTCAGTTTAAGGGCTTCATGAGCCAAAAAAGATCCAGAGCAACTGTTCTAGTGTGACAGATATTATGGCTGCTCCTGCTCTGTTTTGGCTTTGGAGAGTCTCTAACTGTTTAGTCTGAGTTCACCGGCCAGAGATAAACACAGTGAGGCAGGTGAGCTTGTCTTTGTGTGAATGATGTTACTGCGTCATGCGGTAACACAAGTTTCCAGACACGTTTCTTTCTGAATTTAATGATTGTGGGGGTTGATATTAAATACAAGACCAGACTTTTTTGTTAACCCTCAGCTGTAAAAGGCTGACGGGGTATTATTGTCACCCCCCTTGGATGGGCGGCATAGATGCTTAACTTTACAAATGCGGTAACTCGAAAACCAGTCGAGAAAGGATTTTGAAATTCATACTGTAGGTCTATCTATTAAAAAGTCTTGGATGAGTTTGAATCTTAGTGATTTGACCTCAAAGTCAAGGTCAGAGGTCAATTTTTCGAAAAATCTCGTGAATGCGAGAAGAGTAGGAAGAAGAATAAGGATTTTCAAATTGATACCATGGGTGTGTCAGGAGGCTGAGAGGTCGCATCGATGGACGCCAATACATGGATTTCTTTTATTTTCACGAGCCCTATCAGGGTCATTCTTTCACCTTTCCATAGGCAGGCATTTTATTTTAGGTCCTTTATTTTTATGTAATAAATGATCAGTGATATTAAGAGATTCTTAAATTATGTAATAAGGCAGTACAGTCTTACTGTAAGATAAAAATAGCAGGGTTGTGTTGACTCAGTGACTCATTCATACAGGCTCTCACTCTTTCTTGCACATACACATACATATACACATATACACTGGGCTTTATGTACACACATCTCGTGTGAGAGCTGATGAATGCTGCCGGCATGCAGCTTCTAAATCAACACACACACACACACACACACACACACACACACACACATGCTAATCCTGCAGGGCATGGGTGAATTTAGGGCAAGCCTGATTAGTAGTGCTACTGCTTATCACCCAGAGCCAGAGAGAGAGAGATGGGGGGAGAGAAGAGAGAGAGAGGCTGGGGGTGGGAGAGAAAGTGGGAAAACTGGGGAAAAGGTAGTGGGAGGCTGGAAACAGGGAGAAGGAGGGGAGAGAATTGAAGACATAAAAAATCATCCAAGTATAAACACACAAATGCGCAGAGCATCCCACCCCAAGAGGAACAGTGGAACAATAAAAAAATCCCCAAAGAAGCAGAAGAGGAGCAGAGCATTAAGTGATGAAGTGGATGATCAGTCACTGTCACCTTGGACCTCCTCTGCTTCACCTTCACCCGTACTCCTCCTCCTCCCTTTGTCTTTCACTAATTTTCTGCTCTTGTCATTCCTTCATACTGCATGTCCTCAGTGCTTCCTCATTTCTCGTTTCCCAGCCTTTTCTACCTTTGCTTGACGTGGACCTGGGAGTTTTAGTGAGTTTAAGTGAGAACCTGAAAGGTGAGGCCGATGCTGTGCGTCTGGGTCATTTAACATTTTTTGATGTCTTCACTTATGAGCTGAGGCCAGATAATGGAACTACATGAACTAAATGAACTACAAAGTAGGCACATTGATATTTTGATTTTTTTGACTGAATTGTTAAATAATGTCTGGAAGGAATCTTTAGTGAATCGTTTATTAATCCTTAGTAGATAAGTCCTGACACTATAACATGGAAGGGCTTGAATCCTGTGAGCCTCCCTGCTGTTTATTAACATTTATAGCTTCAGGTTAGATTATTGCAATAACCCTTAACTGTGTAATTACAATTATATTTCTAATTTTCTTATTTGTAACTAAGAGGATAAGCCTAAACAGCTTCGGTTGATATTCACCAGAATGAGTTACCTACATCGTTGCAGTTGGGGAGTGCAGGCACTTTTCTGTAGTATGCAGGTTGATAAACTCGCACACAATTTTAAAAAAAGAACACAGCGTGACCTCAAGTAGGAGTAAAATGTTTGCAGCCGCTCCTAAAGCGGTTACACACGCCGTGTCACCGTTAAAGGTCCCAAGATTTTGTGGGTTTTTCAGTATGCGCTTTATTAATTCAGCTCAGTCACGCAAACCCCGACACTTCGCTCTGATCGGAACTGCGTTTTTCATTTAGTTCTTTCATTTCGGGGGCAAAATTGGTCTTTTTATTTTATTATAGCAGCTATTAAATGTCTTACGAGCTATTACATTTGACTTGATGAAATTCACAGACGCGCACGCAGCCCACTGCTACGTCTCTATTATGTCTAACTCAAAGGAAAACAGGCTGCTAGAAAAAGACCTCTGCAGCGTGTGTGAGCAATTGTCGCTCTTTATATTAGTTTATCTGTTAAATAATCGGTGTGTTTTACTATATAGACTCAAACTTGACTGTCACATTGAGCCACCTGTGTGAAATAGATTGGCGTTTCTCTTACAGATGGTAAGGCCTTGATCTAATGTGCGTGGTAAGCTTGTCTCTTTGGATTTTGCCTGATCACGTGTAAAAGTACCAAACCGCAGCTGCAAGCACTTCACTGAAATTAACTTTTCAGTCAAATTAACAATTGCGTCCATACATAAAACATGTCGCACACTTGTTAGGTTTTAGCCTTTTTAGCTCTGGGCTGAATCGGTATGTAGTGACTGCTGCTTACAAGAGCTAAATGATGATCTGTCTTTCTCTGGATATTTTGGGCACACTGACTTCGTGCCCTTGTGCGACCATTTAACGTCTGAAACAAGGCAGAAATTCACAGCGAATACGGAGGAGTACAAGAGGAGGATTGTCTGTCTGTGTTTGACTCAAAGCTTTTTGATCTCTGTCACACATTTCCAACAAATTCGACTGTGGTGTCTCATCATCAGAGAGGAACGTGGGGTCTCGAAGATGCAGGCCAACCTTTTCCTCTTTACGTTTACGTTTTCATTTTAAATTCTGAAGCACTCTGTGTTGAGCTGTCCGCCTCCCTCTCCATCACTTTAACGCGCGGCTCTTTGAAACAGGATATGGCTGAATAGCCGACTGCTGTCATCAGTCAAAACAAGGACAATGAGCTGCTGAGGAACAATAACAAGGGGTTAACCAAACATCACACACACACATGCACAGTGGAAGTAGATGCTTCTTATTGTAAAATACCTCAAAGTGGAATTATTTAGCCTGTATTTTATATCAGCAAAGTGATTTCATGCTACAGTAACAACTAGAAGAATAACAGATTCATAACTACATTTTCAGTGGTTACCCAAAAACACAAACTACTCAACAGCCGAATCTGATAGAAGCTGCTTGAGAACCCATTGTGCCACAAATGAAGCTTTTAAAAGCTTTTTTCCCCCAAAGGTTTTAGTTCTGCTAGGATTGGGCGATTTGCTTCATAGTCCAATTGTTCCATCATCCCCGCTGTGGGATCCCTGATCCCCTGGCGCAGGCGGGTCAGCAGAGGAGGCTAGTGGAGAGCTTTACCCGCTGACCTCCATAATGCACAACGTGTGGCCTAAACACAGGAAAAAAAATAGATGGATGACAGTGAAACACAGCAACGGGGAGTTTATTTTTCATTTTCGGCATTAAAAAACATTTGCATTCAACAGTGAAGCCTTCGATCTTTGGTAATTAGTTGATTAATTAGTTGTGTTAATTCATAACACTTGCACTCTTCGCTGATTCACCTTAGACCTCTGATGTGAAAAATAAATCCTCTAGTCAGAAATCGATTCCTGTTTTCTCTACATCTAACAATGATGCCAGTTCCCCGCACACATTTTCACATTAATTTAAAGTGTGCAGAAGTCCGGCCATGAATGCAGTGTTGGTTATACATGGACATCAGATTCATAATATAAGCTTAATAATATTTCTATTAATAAAAAGCATCAAATGAGCTAAAAATGGCCTCAGCTGGAGAACTGTCACTTATCACTTTGACTGGGGTTAATCCCCGACATCATCCTCTATCGTCTCAATCCTAACATCTACTATCCAGATTGTCTTCACAAAATCTGCACGTCTGCATCAGGGACATGCAAACAGTGCAACCCAGTCCAACAACATGACTGGGTTGATGTTTATGGATTTACCTCTTACAGTGTAGACGATGACCTTGTATGGGGGTCGGGTCTTCTGAGTTACAACATCCCACCATGGATTTCTATTCAGGATTCCTCTCTTGTGATTTCTTTGACAGAAGCAAGCAGAGAGATTTGTAAAACAGTTGTTTAGGTCTGCGCTGGTGAAAAGCTCATCAGCTCGACCTGCTTGACCTGCTTGTACTGCATCAAACCTGGCAACACTGAGCTTAACCATATTATTTCTATCACTCAAACAGTTAGGATTTATGGCTAGGTGTAACAGACATGATGGTTGTCTGCTTTTGGATGACACTGGCTGCCTGCTATCATTCAACATAATGCACGCTGAAGTGCTAGCAAGGAGCAGGGGAGCCGGCTAATGCGCGCGCTGCCCAATGGGACAATCTGCCAAAATCTGGTCTGTCCTTTTTAACCTTTGAAGTGCGTCTGCCCCCAACTGCTGCAGAACAATTCAGAGGAAACAGCAGCTGGAAAATTGGAAAATGGCATTGAGTGGATGATAGTGCTATAAATGTGTGTTTCTGCAGAGTGTGGGATTGTGTTGTTCGTGCAGCTGTGTCCTGTCTCACCGTAGGGGCCGACTCCATGTGTGTGTGTGTGTTGAGAGACTGTGGGGGCAGGAGCCTGTGTGTGTGTGTACGCCTCTCTGCATCTCTTCTCTCCATCCCGTCAGTTTTGATTGACAGTTGAACAAGGGAGGTGTATAATTTATCACTTCCTGGTTGGTCCAGTCCCACAATGCCCTGCAGTCAAGGTTGGTCCCCCAGAGCAAAAGCCAGTTTATTAAACTCTTAATGGATACCCCCATCATACACACACACACACACACACACACACACACACACACACACACACACACACACACACACACACACACACACACACACACACACACACACACACACTCTGTTGGCCTCCCTCCCTGGCTGTCTCTCTGTCATGTTTAATGTATAATGAATGAATGATTCATGGCAGGGGAGAGAATTTTGTATTTTAGGACTACTTATTCATTTATACTCACACCAGTCGCTTTTAAGTCAGGGTGTGATTTTTTTGCCAGCATGTTTAAGGTCACCAGGTTTTCTAGATGCATCATATGAATCTTTTTTTTTAACGTGCATTTCCCGATTCCTCGACGAAACCTGCATCTTCTGTGTGGTTTCAGTAACATATGACTTATCTCAGCATTTAAAAATGAGCCTTAGTAGTTACGACTTTTATATTTATTTACATGTATTTATCAACACAGGAGAATAGAGGCCTTTGTTCTAAGAAATAATCAGATCTCTGTGTGTGACTGCGCTTGTGGTGGGGAAAGAAAAATGATTATCACGATATAATCAGCAGGTCCCCGCGCACTGTTAAGAAATAAATTACCTCAGTGAGCCTCACTCACTCAGTCCTGCCTTTGTGCCCTTGACAAAGGGTACTTATTTGCACTTTTGTGGTTTGAAACCTTAATTAAACTATTCTTGAACAGTTATGTATCCTAATGTAATGGTCCAGACATCGATCTTGTTTTTTAAAAAAGGTGGAAAATTAGTTGCAACACACCCAGTAAGTGATTATTCACCCACACACTTGGAAAACAAATCACCTTTGTGTGGCTCTTTTCTAGTCTTAGACGACTCAAAGCTTTATCTGTCTGACAGCTCCACCTGCGGCCACCAGGTACACGGAGAATAAAGACGGCTTTGAACCGGAAACCTTCTCGCTGTGAGGCAACGATGCTGACCTCTGCACCGCTGTGCTGCTGCAGATGTACAGGGCGGACACAAATCAAACAGAATGTCAGAACGCTTTAGCTGCTTTTCACTTAACTAAAAGAAAACAATAAAATCTTAAAATCTAACAGTAAAATCTATATTTTACCCAATTTGCTTGTCTTTTTGTTGCCAGAAGCTGTTAATCTTTTACTGCTGGTGGTAAATTCATCCAAGTTAGCAGAAATTTATTTACTTATTTATTTTGTTACTGTACCTCTATTACTGAGAATACAGGATTATTTTACACTCTTTTGGTCCTTTTTGTGTTTTACAACCAACTTGTAACTTTGTCATTTATTTCGATCGCACAGCAGTTTCATGCTATTTGAAGCCCAGGCAGTTCTGGCAGAGTACCTGCTCAGCACCAGACAGTAGTTAAAAGGCCAGATGTGTTCCTCAGGAGGTCACGATGGGCAAAACAGAGCTAAAAAAAAACAAAAGAGAATTTGCTTGAAAATGCATTAATTTAACAATGTGCTCATGCTGTGAAGAAGCTGTACAGTGGTTAAACACAGGCCTCATTCTAATAACCCTTTAGTGTGCTAATCTACTTTATTCTACAGCACAACACATGGATTTGAAAGATTACACACACAAAATCCTGACCTCCTGTTGTTTGTTGCAACATGTGTCCTTTTGCAAAGACACACAGGAAGTGGGATGCGGTAGGTTGTGCGCTGCAGGCTCCTGCCGTCAAAGAGGAGGCATTTACCCTAACCTGTGCAGCATCCTCTTTTCCCCTCCATGACACACGTCAAACCAAATGTATTCATAAAACCCTTGAAAAAAAATGGCAATGTCATCGTGAAGATAAAAGACAAATATGGGATGAAAAAGAAGAAACTGCACATGATTTCTTTGCGCCTCTTCTGCTGTGTGTTTCTGGATGGATTGGTTTGGAGGTGTGTGTGTGGGTCTGTGTGTGAGAAGGGCAGATGGCGTAGCTCTAGGAATCATCTCCCTACATTAGGGTGCACAGCAGGTGGTGGACCCGCGTGCATGAGACTCCCAGTTCACAAGGACATTTCTCCAGACTTTGCCTTCAGCCTCTGTCACAAACACTCATGTCTGCTTCGCTCTGTGTGGGTCTCTGTGTGTGTGTGTGTGTCAGTCGAGCAAGAGCAAGTAGGCAGTGCAGGGAGTTTAAAGAATTGGGGTCTTTTGGTGCTGTGAAGCTGCAGGGTGACAAAAACGTGGATGATGACAGAGCAGATAAAGAGAAGTGACAAATATAAAAAAGGAGACAAAGTGAAAACGAGACGGAGAGGTCTCTAATGTTTTATGGCCTCCTGTCTCGTCTTTCATTTGAAGCCAGCTTTGACTGACAGATTGAGGAGGGGAGCTGTTTATTTCAGTAGCTCGGGGTGTAAAAGCAAAAAGAAGGATGCCACACTCCAAAAGAAAAAACTTTTAATCAAGGGCAACACTTCACACATAAACACACATGTGTGCTTGTGTGTGTGTCTCCTTTTATTATATTGATCTCACTCTCCTTCTTAATATTGGCTGCTTTTCAGGAAGTGCTAACCCTCCACTAGCAAATCAGTGCCGCTCTTGCTTGTTGACTGCCTGGAGGCTTTTTTAGCCGAACAGATGGCTTCTTAGTGAATGAGAAATGACATTCATGTGAAATGTTACAGGAAACAGACACAGACTGACTGGATGAGGGAGTCTGGATTCAAGGCGGGGGGACGTGAAAATGTCTGTGATTCAGTTACAAGCAGATGTCAGCATGTTGGGGTCTTTTTTTTTCTTTTTTCTTTTTTTCCATGCCACACAGGCGGACACCCAGATGAGCTCTAAGTGGAAAACCGTGTCAACGCCGAGCGCCATTTATAAAAGTGACTTGACGTAGTCCCACCCACTATAACAAGAAAGAAAATGATTGTTCTCGTTTTAATCATTTAGTCGACAGCTGCCAAATTGGCCGTCGTGTTCCTTCAAACTCCATTTGTGATCCCCGTAGGATTTTCCTCCAGGGATGCTTTCTTCTACGTAATATGTGGAGTATATCACCAATTTGAAATTACCTCTAAATAGAAAACAAACAAATCTTTGTGTACTTAAGATTGTTTGCATTGCCTGTTCTTTATTTTTCTATACCATCCCATCTTAACGTCTGCCAGTGTCACCTGCCCTCCCTGCATAATAATAGAGGGTGTGTGCTATTATTCTCTCCTCTCTATCGTTCTAATTTCTAAGTAAGAAATGCACAAAGGAATGCTGCTTGTTCTCTTATGGCAGCGTTGGTAGATTTGAAGCATAACATGTTCGTGACCATTTTGATGGTGAGATGGCTTTTCACCGAAGGGGAAGTAACACAGTATTTCTGTGAAACATGCATGCAGACGCAGCCACAGGCTCTCTTGTTTGGTTTCATTATCAGAAGTGATGCTGCTTTCAGTCTTATCTGGTCTGCGGTGTACACAGTTATTTATAAACCAGGTAAAGTTAGTTAACTTTAGATATTGACATACATACACATGTATGTCAATATCTAAAACTACAGAAGTTGCTCTGAAGAAAGCTTTTAAATTGGAATTCAGATGCTACTGTAAACCATCGTAATTCGCTGGAACTTTAATATCATAGAGTTGCAATATTCACTATCTATACTATACGTTCCATAAATGCTGCTTTCTTTACTTCCATTGTGGGAGCTTTTGAGGATTTGTGAAGTGCATAAATTGTATAAAATTGCAGGCAATTAACAGGCAGCATAAACATAAATGGCAAAAGATGTAAACATAGTAAACTGTGAGGGATTTCAGACAGATTGTAGCAGGCTTTACTGAGTCAGTTAGCTGACTTTTCTGTGATGGGCCGCTGCTACACTATGTTTTAGTGCAGTCAGGGTTCAAGCATCAGGTATTGTATTATTGTACTGTCAACCACATTTAACTCACTGATTCAGTATATTTACAGAAAGGCTATAGGTGTTGTGTTCAGTGCCGTTCACAAGGAAACTTCAAGATGTGGACTGGGCAGTCCAGAGGCTTTCCAATCATCTTTCTAAGCCTAAGACCACTGAATATTCAAGCGTTTCACATGATTTTTAAAGAAATAGATGTGTGCTTAGCTGGAGATTCAACATTTGAAGACAAACTTTTCAGTGCTGCTCACAGACATACTGGTTTTAATGATGGTCATTTAAGTTTAACTCTTAATATAAGAAAAATTTAATTTAATATAATTTAATTTAATTTAATTTAATTTAATTTAATTTAATTTAATTTAATTTAATTTAATTTAATTTATTTATTTAGGACAGTGCATGTTAATGAACATAAATGTAAAAAAATTACATGAATGTAAATATGCCAGATTATAGCCAAGGGCTAATTTCCATCTGTTGTCCTTAAACATAAAAAATAGACATAATAATTCATAAAAATTCATAATTCATTCATAATAAAAACTCCATCACCAAACTCACACATACACACCATTCTGTTCCCAAATAAAACATTAAAACTATACAACTTATACATGATCACACACTTGATTTGTCCATAACCAGTTTTTAACCTTTGCCTTAAACAAATTGAATGTAGAGCATTCTCTAATGGATTGAGGAAAAAGAAGTACAAATTCAACAAAACATCTAATTTTGTACATGATGACGTTCTGGTAACTCATTGCCCAGACTATCCTGTATTCATAATAATGCTCTTTTTTGTTTCACCCATATACCCATTGTTACAAAACAGAAATTTCTAAAGTAAATTGTGGAAAAACAGGAACTTTTCTGTCGTTTATCTATTACTTACTATTTGTTGTAGTATTAATGGCAATGTGGGAGGTCTTTCTCAATAGAAAAAGCTATGAAAACACAGTAAACTGTTCAAAAACTCATGCACTCTTTCACGTTTTTCCAAAGCATTCTAACATGTCTTTCCCGGCCCAATTATGGCCCCCAGGCCTTATGTTGGACACCTTTTCTCTAGATTTTAGGTGCTGCGTGTTGAGTTTGACAGTAAATGTGTGTATATAGGTGATAAATACAGTTTCTCATAAAAGCTACATCTGCCCTGTGAACAAACATGGGAGTTGGCTCTGTTGTTCTCATTAGTCATGATTCATTAATTGTTTAATTGTGCAAGTGCAGTGAGTAATGCACATTATCTGTTTTGCTCTCGTTAGTTTGTTTGAGGTTAAATTAACACCACATGCTACACTCATTAGCATTTATCTGTCATCTGATTTGTCATCTGTGGCACAATGGCGCTTCTTTATTTGAGTCGTGCTTTTGTGTTCCTGTGTCTTTGATTGGGACGTCGAAACCAATCGCTGGCCCCGCCTTCTTTGGAGGCAAAGCCGTGTCTGGCTTTCTTCGTCAGGCTAAAAAAGGGTGGCATTGGAGGACTTAAAAAAAAAAACTGCTAAATCACACAAACACACACAATCTCTCACCAGTACTCAAAAGAAGTTCAGCACACAGCTGTGCTCTTTCCTCTCAGCAGCTGGGACATCAGTACACACACACACACACACACACACACACACACACACACACACACACACACACACACACACACACACACACACACACACTTTGTCCTAAAGCTGAAAGAGTGGGAGGGAGAGGGACTGAGTGAGAGAGCAAGCAAGAGCTGGAACACAATTTAAAAGCTTTGGGGATTTGATTCATTTGATAGTTTTTAGATTAAGGAGAGAATTATGGCTGATATTACACACCATGTATTATGTAGAAGATGAATCAGTTATGTATTATACATTATGATTATGCATAATTTAGTTTGTTGTATTTCCTCCTCTGCAGTGGATTTGCGTTTGAACGAGGACAGTGTTTAAAAAGGAGGCAAACAGAAGGTTGTTTCCAGAGAGCTGCAAGGAAGGATGGAAGAGTTGGAAGATGCCTTTGCTGTAAACAGTATATCACTGCAGAGAGACAAGGGCAGAAAAATGGCGGTAAACATCGAGTGAAATGAACGATGAAAAAGTCTCAGAGAGATTAGGAATTAATCTGCTGCTCTGATTGTGTAAGAGGACACATCTCTCCCCTCCTATTCTCATCCCTCCATCCCTTTATCTCTTTAGAACTTCTTGCTGGGAATATGGTGTTTGCTTAATCTCATCCTGTCAACCATTTGTTTCCACAGTTACATGGGTCAGGGAGGCAGCGAACAGATGTATTTTTTTTTCCAAGCCCGGTTTTCTGAGTGTGTCTTTCCAAATTCATTCAGATCCTGTTATTGACATATATCACCCTCTCTCACCCCCTCTGTCTGACAGACACCATCCTGGGTTCAGAGACGTTCGGGGATGTGGCAAACTTCAGCACCTTCTTGCTGGACCGCTCATCGGGCATGCTGTTCCTGGGTGCCAGGGATGCCATACTGGCTGTAGACACCAAGAAGCTCAATGAAAAAAAACCATTAAAGGTAGGCGTAGTGCCAGTGTGTGAGTAACCAGGCAGCAGCATTAAACCACTGAATACAGGGCGTATCAAAAAGAATCATCCGATTTCAAAAGGCTATATGTGTCCCTGTCGCATATGTCCATATGATAGTCAAATTTGTCCCATACTCGTGTGAGCTTGTCTGGAGTCACTGCAGTTACTGTTGTTATGCTACCTACCAGCAAACATGTGAAACTCTTTCTAACAGTGCGTGTTTTGATGCATCCACAGCGGTGTACGGCTGTGGATTTAAAGCACTTTGGAATCAAATGATTCTTTTTGATATGCCCTGTATTTTTGCGCTCTCTGTCAAAGCACATATTACGGTAATATCTTTCTATACACGAAAATCAACAGACTTACTATGTCTGTGTATCTTCTTTCTTCCTGCAGATCATTTGGGATGTCTCAGACAACAAGAGGAAGTCATGTGAGGGAAAGGGAAAGACAGAGGTGAGAACAGTGCATGTGTGCTGCTTGTGTGTTATTTTTGTCTAGTTCAGCCAAACTGGTGGTAATGCAAAATTGTAGCACTGTCTTAAATCTTGCTATTCCAAAATGTGGCTTTGACTTCCCTTGTTGCTGTTTGAACCCCAAGAACAGACTGGAAAACACATCCAGCACTGAAACTTCTACTTCCTGCAGGAACTCAGCTCAGTAGTACCCAGATAAAATCTAATGAACCATTTGAATGTCCATGAACTACACTAATCATTTCTAATATTTATTGAGTTACTATGTAAATGAGAATATCTGGCTTAGTTTCATATCCAAATCTCTTAAAAAATTAAATGTTAGGTTTCCATTTTTCTGTTTATTTAACTATTTTACAAAGATTGTTGGATAAACTTAAACACAGTGGACTAGAAGGTATTAGCAATAAGCTATGACGAATCCCAACCTTTGCAACTGTTAAAAAATCTAATGAAAAGAGGAGACAATGCATTTACCAGATATACCAATAATATGTATAGGAGTCCATTCATACTCCACCCACATATACATGAATGGTGGACATGACTAAGCGCATGGTCCTCGATTGAAGCTGTAAAGATTTCCTTTGATGTTTTGTTGTCTTGTTTTGATGCATGCAACAAAGTCTAGGTCTTCATTAAGAGAAACCACTGTAGACAAAGAGGAGGTTACTGCTTCTACATATATATATATTTAAAAATCACCAAAGACTTAAATGTCATATGTCTCTGCTTTTATTTTGTGCTGTGCCGTACATTTGTGTGTCTTTGTGTGTGCTTTAGAAACCTGTGCTGTTGGGCATTGGATGGGAAGTTCTGGGACTTTTGCCAATGCCCCAGTAGGGGTGCATGTGTGTGTGTGTGTGTGTGTGTGTGTGTGGAGAGAGAGAGATGAAAAACCAGAAAGAAGTGGATGCGGACTCACAGATGTCCAGTAACTGACTACGGAAACTGATTAACTAGAGCGCACTATCCACTCAAGCTGTACATGTCAGCATGTTACTCTGCTCTCACCAAACTGCTCGCAGAAACATACACTTGATCTACATTTCTTGTACCTGACTGATTTATTGGTTTAAACAAAAAGTAACAGACTGAAACAGATCTTTTGCTGGGATAGTGGAGTGTGCGGCCTGACAAAAACACTAAAGATTTCCTTAAATGACTCGACAATGCTCCAAATTGAATCAGACCAGAAGAAAATCTCTCAAATCAAAGATAAACAAAGCCAGTGGAAGGTCAGCGGTTCAAAAGAAAAGGAAGAGCAATTAGTTTTGACCTGCTTTTTTGTAATCATCATCAGCACAGTTTGCTGCTTTCTACTGTAAGGAGGTGATAGATTGATAAAGCCAGGAAAGGGTTGTTTTTTTCTACAAAGGCATTGATTACAAGAATATACGTGAGTCAGAATGTTTAAAAAAAGTGGGGGAGGGGGCGCAGGACGGAAGTCGAACCAATAGAGAGAGAGGAAGTGCAGGGGAGAATAAATGAAGATTGCAGAGACAAGACAATAGACTCAACAAGAGAGTACCTGCCCATGTGTGTGTGTGTGTGAATCATGTGAAAACTGCAGACTTAGAGACAAATAAGGACACGTTAGTAATAGTTTACTCCTATCAGCAGGATGTTACTAACTACAGGATGACAGGAAAAGATGTTGATAACTTACTCGAGTTTAATTCTGTCATCACATTCATCATAAGGTGTAAGAAAACGTCAAAGCTTTAGTAAGTAGTGGGTGTGCATGTATACAGTCATCAGACTTTACTAGTTATTGCTTCACTGATACTAAAATCTAAAATGCTACTTGGGTTTTTTTTGGTTTGTAAGTTTGAATCTTTTACTGTGTGAAACACCCCAACATGTCACAACAGATGGCTTCCTCTTCCTCAGCCAAGTTCTGCTGAAGGTTCTTTCCTGTGAAAAGGAAGTTTTTCCTTCCTGCTGTTGCCGAGTACTTACTCATAATTAGTTGTCTGGTTGTTGGGGCTTTCTCTGTGTTATTGTAGAAACTTGAAGAAACTACTGTGGCGCTATATGAATACAATTGAGTTGAATTGTAAGAATCTTACAGAAATGCCCTCTTAATAAAGAAAATTGGGGGAAATGCAGTAACTTCTCTTCATTGCTGGGTGGGTAACACATACTTGGAAAGACCAAAAAAGCAGCTGGCATCTAGCTGATGCTGATGAGACTGGCTATGAGCCAAATAAGGAAATGAACTGAATGGAGCTGAAAACCAAAACATTCAGCTGAAAGACGCTGAAATGCTGCACTAATGTGGTGTCTTCAGGTTCAGAGGGAGTTTTTTTCTGCTCACCGTCACCAAGTTCTAGCTCAAAGTGGATCGTTGGAGATTCGGTTACTGTGTATAACCCTATAATATAGAGTGGCCTGAGATGACTGTTGTTTCAATCTGGTGCTATATAATTCAAATTAAATCAAATTAAGCTGAGGCTTTGAGGGAAAAAAGAAAACAACCCCTGTCAATCAATATTTACTTAATTTACTTCAGGTACTACAGTAGTATCACTGTATATGCTGCACTGTCAAAACTGTTGTGGATGTGCTTGCAAGGAGAAAGTCTGCAAAAGAGAAGCAGTGAGAAAGAGATAATGGAGGGTGAGAGCAGAGCATGAGGTCAGGAGAAGAAAGTTGGACCATGTCCACTCACACACATACATCAGTAATTACCGGGAGATTGCTTTGAGCAGGTAAATGTCAGCAAGCATGAAAAGCTTTTAGATGTTCAGGTGGCAGGACTTTTATTTCTGCGATGAGCACCGAAGTCATTAAAGTTTTTACTATGAAAGATGTATAATTGGAGGCCATTTTAATCAAGAGTACAAAAGAATTCAATAAAATCAAACAGAATAGAATAGAGCCATTCGAGCCACCCCATGCCAGATTGTGAATGAAGCTTATTAGTATGAATGGGGTTAATTTGGGGCCAATGAAATAGCTAATCCCAGGCTGATCCCTTTGTTACCAGCCTGAGCTCCACTTCTGTCTTTCTCTTGTTCTCTCTATCTCTCGCTCTCTTTTTTGGCTCTCTGTCCAACTCACGTGGAGCTGTACCAGCATGGAGGGAAGGGGAGGGCTGGTTTGAGTGACACGATCTGTGCATCAGAGAGGATCAGGTCTCTGGGGAGGTGAATCAGGCCTGGAGCTCATCCAGGATGGCTCACAGTGCAACACACACACACACACACACACACACACACACACACACACACACACACACACACACACACACACACACACACACACACACACACAGAGCTTAGTAGAAATTGCTTACGTCATGGTTTCTTGGTTACTGGCATGGGACAGTGAGGGTGTTTTTCCATAACAGCTTCTGATGTGTGACAATAAGGAAAGACAAAGTTTACTCAAATATATATGTATGATCTGGTGTCTCTTTAAGAGAGAGGATCACGTTTTTGTTTTTGTTTATTATACATGCATGAGAGTGGATGATCTCAAGTTTCGTGCCTGTTTGTGTGTGTGTGTGTGTGTGTGTGTGTGTGTGTGCGTGTGTGTGTGTGTGTGTGGCCTCAGCAGTGGGAATCTCAGGTGTCACCTCTAGCAGCGAGGCATCTCCAATTTCCTGTTTTGTTGTTCCAAACTGAGTGTCGTTGTTTAAACCTCCTCATGACGAAAACACCTTTTTGTTTGAAAATTCAAAACATTTGCTGTTCAGCAACAAGAAAAAAAAAAGGCAGGAAGTTGTATGTTGAAAATGTATATAAAGTAACTTATTTATACATCAGTGTAGACAAAGCATATTTCATCATGTAATATACGTATTCACTGAGTGAAATCATGCTTAATCCAATGTGAATTTAACTGCTAATAAACATGTAATGATAAACATATTTGCTGTACGTCCTGATTGTTAAACTGAGCTTAAAGGTGATAAGCTATAGCTTGCCTTTTATGTTGCCTACATTTTTTACTGTTTGTCTCCCCCTGCAGGGCGACTGCAGGAACTACATCCGACTGTTGGAGTTCCTGGGAGATGGTCGCATCTATGTGTGCGGCACCTACGCTTTCGACCCTCAGTGTGCCTTCTTGGTGAGTGCGTCCATGCGCTTGTTGTTTAGTGACTGGTGCATGATGATGACCTCTGACCCTGCTTAAACAGACAGACATACAGACAGGTGAACCACAATATGGTTACATAATGGGTTTGCGTTTGCACATGCAGCATTAATGAGTGCAGATGGATCTCCCACACTTGTACCCATAATGCGTTTATACACCGCCTGCAGTGAGGTCTAAAGACTTTTCCAGGCTTCAGCCACACACCTTCTCTCAGTAACTATTTTAGGAGTGTAGCTATTCCCCAAATCCACAATTAAAATTTAACTGATGTGAAAACAGATGATTCTAAAAAGAGAGAGAGAGAGAGAGAGGACATGACATAATCATTTGATCATGACTGAATTGTGAAATAAAAATAAACCTCATTATTGTGATGCATCATAATATACTGCAGTTGCACCTTGAATATCTGTTGACAGTATTATACCTTTAAAGAAGAGGCTAAATTGGGGTACACATTCATTCACAGACTTGGAAATAGAGCAACATTTTAATAGCAACTGTGGAGTGCAAAAGCAAGATTAAAGAGATACTTGATTCTTTTTGTGGGTGTCTGAACATAGGCAGTGTCCTGATATTGCATTTTTATTTTTTTGCATATTACTAAGCATTTAAGGACAGGAGATCATAATGAATGAATTATGAATGAAGCAGTGTACGTTACCAAAAACAATCCGTATGAGATCAGACAGAAAACCCTGTAATTAATTAGGAAATATAAGTCCTGTGTTTCTCTTCTCTGCAGAATGCCACTACATTTACTCTGGAAGAAGTTGATGGAATGGTGAAGATGGAGTCAGGGAAGGGAAAGTGTCCTTTTGAGCCCAGTCAGCATTACACAGCTATTATGGCAGGTAAGTACCACAGTGTGTGATTGACTGATTAAGTTTCCTGGTCAAAATGAAATTTTTAAACAAGAGTTTTTAAGCTGTCCTGATATCTTTATATAAAATAAACATTGTCCTTTCTCTCATTTTTTTTTGCCTTTTAGATGGTCTCCTTTACACAGCAGCTACCAGCAACTTCCTGGGAACACTCTTCGACATTTCCCGGGCAACGGGCCCTGAGCAGGAGCGCATCCGAATTGAACGATCCATCAACTGGCTCAGCGGTAAGACACATTTGCCCACAGTCACACATGTTGATCCCACACTTTCCCACAAGGATAATTAGAACTGTGTGTCTGCGTGTGTTTTTTCTCTCAGACCCAGAATTTGTCAGCTCAGCTTTCATAGAGCAGTCTGCAGGAAACCTGACAGGAGACGATGACAAAATCTACTTCTTCTTTAACGAGGTGGCCAAAGAGTATGACTTCTACACCAAAGTCAAAGTACCCAGGGTGGCCCGGGTCTGCAAGGTAACCCACTGTCTTGACTGAATCATTGATCCCTTTGTTTGATTGAATCCCTGTTAAGATTAACTCTGTCTGTTCAGTCTGATGTGGGAGGGATGAAGACTCTGCAGCGACGTTGGACCACCTTTCTCAAGGCTCAGCTGGTGTGCGAGGACAAGCCCAGCGGCCAGCGCTATAACGTCCTAACTGATGTTTTCACCATGCAACATATTCCAGGCGACCCCAGCAGCACACACTTCTATGGACTGTTCACCTCCCAGTGGTAAGCCAAACAGTAACCAGGGGCAAGAGGCCAGAGCAGAGCCTTGGCCATACGAGATATTGTAACATTGGAAATGTAGTCTTTTGCTGTTGTCGTCTGCTGTCGTAGACAAATATAGATGATCTATCAGTGGATATGGTGTAATACAGGCTCATTCACAGTTTTCAATTGCATAATATAAAAGGTATAAATAAGCATGAAGCTGTTTACTTGCTGTAGCTTCATGCTTATTTTCCCAAAAATTTGATTTGACTCTTTTTCAAAAATGAACTTTTTCCTTCCATACTCCTAAACATTTTTTTTTCCTTTCTCACAGGGAGCAAGTAGACCTGTCGGCCGTGTGTGTTTTCAGCCTGTCTGACATCAGCAAAGTGTTGGATGGTCCATTTAAAGAGCTGAAGAAGAGCTGCGACAACTGGATCAATCATGAGCCGATCCCCTCACCGCGGCCTGGCCAGGTATTAAACTGTACTTTCACAGTTTCTATGATTTACACTGCTTTTCTGAATCAAAACATGGCAGCCTGCAGACGTCACTGATGATTTATGTTTGTTGTAGAAGATTTTACAATCTAAATAATGCTTGGTTTACACTGAACAAACTGAAATCCACATCATTTTTAAAGTTCAGAAAGGAGGAGACATTATGTGAATTTCTCTAGTGGATGTTTTGGAATAATTTCTTTGATCCAAGGCGCAACTTGTTTGGTCCAATATTCTTTTATCCTGCCAAAAATACTTGATCTTTTTGGCATTTAAAACTGAGGTTAAATGATGTTTGTTCATTTTTATTAGCAGTGTGTCCTTTTGGATATGATCCAAAGATACTCTGTTACTCTGATCTTTTCCCAAAAGGTCAGCGTAACACTTAAAAACACAGCTCCTTTAATCTGTGAGAAGTTAGTGAATATGTTTGGTGTACATATATTTATTTTAACAGTTATATTTAACAGGGTGGCACACATGTTCAAAAGTACAGCCATCTATTTATCTTAATTTTAGCCATCTGTTCAAGATGATTTCAAGTACATGCTGATTTTCAATCCTCTGCTCAGATTTTAGCTCCACAAATCTTCATCCAGTGCATTTATAATGTGAACTCTGATGAGGCGGATGCATACACTTTATAACATTTGGTTTTGCAAGAGTTCTCAGCTGTATATATTAAAAAAATAATAGATGAAAATAAATTAAGGTTAAATTTATACCTTAGTTCTTTCTATAAACATGATATCTTCACATTTTAAAGGACACACATATGAAATATTGTGAAGTCCTCTGGAAGTTCAAACTTTAAATGTACCATGCATGCATTTTAATTGACTTTACTGCCATAAACTACTAAGACACACCCTTTCCTGTCTTTATAATAGTGCTTAAACAGTGCATTAAAGGCTGAGGGCTTTGAGTCCTCCCTAAAACTTCCTGACAAGGTGCTGACATTTGTGAGGGACCACCCTCTGATGGAGAACAGTGTGACTGCAGCACCCCTGCTGGTTCGAAAGGGAATCAGTTACACCAAACTGGCTGTAAATCTGAAGGACGGCAGCGAGGAGCGGAGGGCAGCAGTGCTGTATCTAG
The DNA here is from genome assembly GCF_013358895.1 of Oreochromis aureus. NCBI lineage: Eukaryota > Metazoa > Chordata > Actinopteri > Cichliformes > Cichlidae > Oreochromis > Oreochromis aureus. The sequence goes on along the minus strand of NC_052944.1, from coordinate 14,255,494 downwards.
GAACAGGTGAGAGATCAGACAATAGAGACAACAGAAGGATATAGGAATTGTAGTGCATTTAAAATTGTACTTAATGGAGCTGAACTAAGATACAGATAAAGATAATGGGCCTTAGAAACTGAATACTGAAGTCAATGCAAAATTGATAAAAACCTAAACTTTCACATGTTGTATTAGAAGTTGTGACTGAAATGTGAAATAAATAAATAAATATAACAAAAATGTGTTGCAGACCGTGGGGAGCTCCACCAGGTGGCGGTAGTGGGCCAGAATGTCACCTTACTGCAGGAGACTCCTCTGTTCACATCACAGGAACCTGTTAACAATATATTACTGCACAAGGTAGAGCGCACGTGTACATACACATACTATAAGCACAGCCATGCTTCGTTCCATTTCTCAGCGATTCTGCAACTGTTCTCCGTGTTTCCAGGGCCATGCTCTGGTGGGCAGCCCTCTGTCTCTGGCTCGTGTCCAAGCTGAAGGCTGCGCTCTGTATCGCAGCTGTGAGGTGTGCGCCAGAGCCAGAGGACTGGGCTGTGTGTGGAGCACAAAGGAGGAAGCCTGCAAGCAAACAACAGAAGAGTGAGTACTACAGGAATATCACAATGAATTGGAAATTTTCCAGAAAAGTGGAAATGAAAGGCAGGCAGCAGCTGTATAAGGTTATAAAATACCACAGTGACCCATTTTTATTCCAGCAGTACTTTCGTGTACCAATGTTTTCCTAAGGAAAAAAATGGAAATCTATTACAGAAAATTCAGCTATATGTAAGAAGTGTTCATAAAAATACACTTTACACCAAAGACAAAAGCTGAAGTCAGTTCAGCTGCTAAAATGACTTTTTTATTAACTGTTATAATTTTGCTTGTGTGTGCAGGCCCGGTCCCGGTGATGTGGTAGACGCTGCCTTAAAAAAGTGTAATGTAGCAGAAGGTAAGTTTATACTTTCATTTCAGATGACGTGATCGTCGTTGTCCAGTTTGATTGTGAGTGAAAATGCCTCTGCTGTTGTTAATCACCTCTCTGCCGTCTCCGTTCTCGCCCTCTGCTCCAGGTCGCTGCAATCCGTCGCCCCAAGTGCTGCAAGTGTTCCGGGGCCTGCGCCTCTTGTTGCCGTGCGTCCAGCTGTCCCCTCGGCCCTGTAGCTGGGAGTATCCTCTCCACAGACACACCAGGCAGCACAACTCTGACCTGGAGGTGGTTGTTACTGACGACAATCTGGGAAACTATGTCTGCACGTGCCAGGTATGAAGCCACGAAGCAGAGCTGTGTTTGCTGTCCTTTGTCTTTTTTGTTGTTTTTACTATTTTTTTGAAAATAACCACTTTTTTTGTCTGTGCTATTTCTCTCATCTAGGAGGGGGGGCCGGCAATCAGAGACCCCACCCCTTGCCGCAGAGCAGCCTATTACCTGACACTAGAAGCTCCCAGTGTCGAAAAAGTATCAACATCCGAAGGTCGTCATATCCTGGCCTTGTACATATTTGCCATCTTACTCGTTTTAAGTTTTGTCGCCGTCATTATCTGCTTTGTGAAACGGCGGTGTGGGATTGCCCGCAACCTGCCAGATAATTCGTTGTCATCGGGAAAGGGGCGGGACTTGCTTGGTTCCTCTGCCACTCCTCAATCCCCCAGCAGCTCCAGCCTTTTCTCGGATGGATTCCGGATGGCGGAAAAACGGAACGGGACGGCGACCTCGACCACAACAACCACGCTCCTAAGCAACCATGGAAACGGTGGGCACAGTTACAGCGACACTCTGATAAGCAGCAACTCCAGCAACGGCCATGGGAATTCTCTGTACGCCAACTGCAACACAAGCGGCAGTGTGAGGAGGCTTGGCCCTGAATTTCTATCACCAGATATGCTGGACAGAAGGACGGGGGAGCGGGACAGAGTGAGGTCTGAGGGGGGAGAGAGAGAGTCACAGGAGGCGGAAGAGGTGGAGGAGGGTCTGAGGGATGGGTTGGGGGAAGGAATGAAAAGACTAGAAGAGGAGATCTCCAGCTTTACCATGTTTAAATCACCAGCACCGCTGGCTAGGTGTGAAGAAAGTTCGATATGAAAAAGTTCGATACCATTTTGCATCCTCCAAAAAACCTGAAAACTACTGGAATCAGTGCAAAGTGGCTACTGCCAAATGCCTTTGAATATGAGCTGTGACGTGAGAGAGACTTCAGAGATTTATGAGAAATATAAATTTATGTCCAAGGATGTGAGAGAGACCTGTTATGCACAGAGAGAGCTGCAGGACAGAAATCATATGACAGTGTTGGTATAGACTTCTTATAATGAGTAACTCAGGATGAGAGCTGTTGCCGATGTACATATAAATGTAAATATGAGCAGTGTGAACAGGTGATAATGGACATGAAACTGAGCGAGTACATAATTCTAATATTACAAAGAATCAAAGATGAAACGTCTACATCTGTAGACATGGAAAAGCCATATTGTCTTTCTCCTTAACCTTTGTTGTTGTTTGCTCTCATTTGCTTCTCCTGGAAAGGAAAAGTGCACTTCTCTCTCACCGCCTGTCTCTCTTTCTCTTGCTGTCCGTGCTTCTCTTTCTCACACACACCACTTGAATCCCAAAACTCGATGGGTTCAAAGGCACCAAAGGACTGCTGAGCCATAGACTGCCCGGTCAGACTGCACCGGTCCTGGGCCTCAAACAGAGAAATGTCACTGACAGAGATTTAGAACCATTAATTCACTGAGGAGCCTTCACATGGAGTGCAGTGACTGTGACGGGGCTGTCCCTCTCCGCTCTGCCGAAGATGTGCAGAGGCTGATAGGTTCAAGGTCCGTCAGACTTGTGTCACTGTGGAAAAGTGTAGTTGCAGAGAAGACGCGAGAAACTGAATGCTGCTTTCTGTCACTGCTCAGATTCACCATCACTGAGACAGAAGGCATTCAAAGGATATGAAATTCATTTCAGTCTCTAGAAATGGACCTTATAGACTCAAAGACACCATCACCTCATGTTGTGAGTGTGGATTTTAACATAAAGTGTATTGTTTTGTCACGATGTTTTGTAATAAAACATTTAAAAAGTTATTATCCTGTTGCCGTACTGTCTGCTAAAAGCCTGGATGTGGGGACATGTAACAAATAGTGACGTGTCCTTCTTTTGAATGCACAAAGCAGCTTCTGTGCCTCATGTCTGTGTAACTGTCTTCACCGTAGTGTGTATGTGATCCTGTTTGTGTCTATGACTGAGTGTGGGTACCTTGGTACATGAAATACATGGATTATATTACACCGTTGCAAATCCATCCATTCATTTTTCAGTTCTTTAACTATACAGTGATGAGCAGTAAAGTTAATCAATTTCCCACGTGTGGGAGTAATAAAGGTTATCTTATCTTATCTTATCCCAGTTATCTACTAGATCTTTTAATATGGGGTTGAGCTGTGTAGCTGCCAGGGGTTCAGTAAGTCTGTCTGCTGTAGAACTTTGACTTCCAATAATTCATCATTCATACAATAATGTTTTGGGGTTTTTTTTGCTCATATGCTAAGGTTTCAAAATGCTGTACAAACAGTACAGAAATAGAGTTCAGATTTGCTCCATGATATATATTAACCATTAATTCATCTAATGTCATTCGTTTTCTGTATGCTCAAAAGTTTATGTCGCCGTAAAAGATCCTGTACAGCTCCTATGTGAGTTGCCAGTCTAACCATAGGATACCCAGGCTGTAATATGAAAGAGAAAACTTAGTGTCATCTCATCTTTAAGATCCTCCAGAAAAGTCTCTATGTACAGTTATGTCATATATAATTGGACATTGACACAAGTTTTTTTTTTTTTTACATGTTTACTGAAACATATTCAAATTATACTTATATAATGGACATGGACATAATGCGTAGACTCTCAGCTTTCATTCATTTGAGGGTGTCCACACTCAAATTGGATGAAGAGTTTAGGAGTTTCAGCTCCTTAACATCTTCCACCCTCTTTTTAAAGGGACCAAAAGTAATTGGCCAATTGACGTAAAGGATATTTAATGAACACATGTGGGCAATTCCTTCGTCATTATCAGTTAAGCCAATAAAAGGCCTGGGGTTGATTTGAGGTGGGGTGGTCTCTGTGCAGGTGAAATAAGCTGCGAAAACAGAAAAAAAAAACATTGGAGAAAAGATGAAAGCTCTACCAGAATGATGGCAAGAAAAAAGTATGGAGAACAGCTCATGATCCAAAGCATACCACATCATCTGTAAAACACGGTGGACATATGCTTGGGCATGCATGCCTGCCAGTGGCACTAGGACAGTAGAGTTTATTGATGACGTGACACAGGACAGAAGCAGCTGAATGCATTCTAAGGCTTTTAGAGACATGCTGTCTGCTCAAATCCAGCTAGATGCAGTCAAATTGATTGGGTGGCATTTCATAACACAAATGGAAAAAGACTCAAAACAATCCAGAAATTTATTGAAGCAAAGATATGGAGTATTGTTGAATGGCCTGAGCTTAACCCCATTGAGCATGCATTTCACTTGTTGAAGACTACCACACGACAAAAAGATCCACAAACAAACAGCCACTACAGCAAAGGCCTGGCAGAGCGTTAAAAAGGAGCTCAAAACTGTCCATGAGTTCAAGGCTGTCATTGCCAGCAATGGAGAGCTGATCATTTTAAATGAAAATATGAATTTCTATTTAATTTTCAATAGAAGTAGGAGTGAGCCTTTAACCACAGCTTTCCAGTTTTTCAGCTTTCATGACACGTAGTGCAATGATGTCATAATAAAATGCAAATCATTTTCATTTGTGCAGGAGAAAATATACAGTAAGTGCCAAAACAGCAGCATGTCATGTACTGCTAAGTGAATTGCAGACCCAAATGCAGAAGCAGGACACAGAAACTAATCTCAGACAATCAGCTTTAATCACTGTACGTACAGGAAGTCCAAAGAATCCAAAACACATGAGAACAAGATCACAGACAACAAGAGACAACTCGACAAAGTGCAATGGGCGACTGAGACAATATATTACATAAAAAGGTGACTATAGAGACACCCAGGAGACACAGTTGAACTAAAGAAGATGTGGGAAAGTGAAACTTAGTACCAGGCACAAGAAGTGGCAATAGAAACTACAACAAAAAACAAAAAAGATCATACACAAAACTGAAAAACTTAATAATAAAGAACCTAAGAATCATCCTGAGGATCTTTAATAATAAAGAACTGACAGGACCAAAAAACACAAAACACTGGGTCAGCAATCCAGGACCATGACAGCATTGTCAAGCTAAAAGTACTGCCCAACTGACTGATTTGATTCAGCACCAACATATAGTTGTTACTTGACATGAAGCCTATCTGCTCAGGAAAGAGAGCCTGGGCTCTGCATACTCTGCTGATGATCTGACTACTGAGAGTGAAGTGTATGGATGGAGTCATTACAGGAAACTAGTGAAAGTGTAAATAAAGATGCAGCACCCGACTCCTCATTCTCCCTGACAATATTAGCCTTACTTTCCTTCACGTAATTCTTTTTTTTTTTTTTTTTTTTTTTTTTTTTTTTAACCTGTCCCGTTTGGTTCTTTTGCCATCAGAATTATTGTCTAAAGGCGAAGAAAGATGCCCAACGGATTTACTTTACCAAATGGACCATCCCAGCCTTGCCGTAATGGTCCATTTGATTCACCTTTTATTGTTTATTTTATTTTCACTTGCTGAATACGGGACAGACTTGACTGGTGGAAAGAAAGGGGAGAAAGAAAGAGGGAAAGAAAAACAGCTGAGAAGAGGGACGGGGAAAAAGGGCAAAAACCAAAAACCAACAGAATAAGCAGACAAAAAATACATATATCGATCACCTGGATCACCTGTTGAGAAAGAAAAAAGAAAGCAAGCAGAAGAAAACGAGAGTAATAAACAAGATCACAATGATATATGGGAATATGACAGTAAATACTAAATATTAAACATTATGGTGCAGCACGTGAGATCGACAGCACAGTGTGTGCTTTGAGGTAGGAGCCAAAAAGGGTGTAGTTTGTGTGTGTGATCACCCGTGTGTGCACCTGTGAGCATGAACGCGCTTGTTTTTAAAAGGTTCCTTCATGTAATGATCTGCTAGAGGGTGTGGGGGGCCACTGCCCTGTCCTCCAGGGCATGAAGCAGGTATGGAGGAGATCAAAACTCCAGACATCCAGAGGCCCCCAGAACACAAGAGACCAAGGAAGACCAACAGAGGGGCAGCCGCATGCTATCCCAGAAAGAGCTGAGGAGAGTCCCAGATGAGGGGTCACTCAGCAGCCGCGGAGCAGAAGCCGGGGGCTGCAGTGGCGTGCCCGTGAGCTCCGCCGGCAGCCAGCTGTGCCTGAGTGACCGAGCCCCGGGCCGAGAGGCCAAGGGCACCCCATCCCAGTGGCCCGAGCGAGCCCCAGGCTCCATGCCCGATAAGCAGCCGCCAAGGAGTGAGCCGGTGGGTACCTGGGCGCCACCCCGGACACAAAGAACCACCAACGCACCGATGTCTGAGGCGTCTGCCACCGGCAGGGGAAGTGGTGGGGAGATGGGCCTCAAACCTTGGAGGGCCTGAGATGTCCCCAGAGAGGTGGCGTCTGATACCCAACCTGACATATAGACACAGACAAACAGGCACACACAGATACAGACATCCATTCCCACCCTCATGCTCTCATATACAATTACTCAACACTCACCCAACGTGGAGACAGACATAGAGACACTGTACACACAATCACACTCCCCAAGCGTACTCTAAGCCCCGGGTCTAGGTACCCTTGCCCCTGGAGGGGGAAACTGCGCCCAGACCCAGGTGGTGTTACCCTTTTCCCTGCGGTGGGGAGAAGCAGACTGCCCCGACTCCGCAGCAGCAGGAGGCCCCACATTCAGACCCCAGTCGGACGGCCAACTCCTCCTCCTAGCCCCCGCTCCAGCAGGCCGCAGAGAACGGGGGTGTGGGAAGACTCAAACCTCCCTCCACCCGCTCATATGTAGTGTTGATGTATGTGTGTTCTAAGGTGCATTTAAAACCCAGGAGGGCATGGAGCTACCTGCCAGAGCAGCAGGTAGCGTATAGCCCCTCCTGCTAGCCCTCAATGTCTACGTGTATTTAAAATTGAGAGGTGGGCAACGACGCCAGGGGTGAGGTGTACACCCTGATGGTAATTTGGAATCCGTGTAGCGTGCCCACCCCAAGATCCTATATGTATGTGTAATGAGAGTGTGAGTAATGTGAATGTCTAAGTTGTGGGATAAAATTGAGGCAGAGGCAGCCAGAAGGGGACAGAGGGGGGATGTCTCCTCTGCACCCTGGTGACACACCCCTACCCCAAGGCCCTGCATGTGTGGGTGATTGTGGTGGAGCGGGAAGAGGGAGGCAGCTGGAGATGGGGAGGAAGGAAGGAGGGGCGAGTGACCCCTCCTGGGGCCAGCTCCCCGCTGACCCCAGTAGGCACCCCATACTCTGCAACCCGCCAGGGAAAGGGGGGCCCAGGCCCATCCGGACCGGGGCCCAGTGCAGCAACGCCGCCCGCCCCACAGAGCCCGGGACAGTCCACCTGACCCCACCACAGAGAAAACTGCACCCACCCCATCATCCACTCATCTTCCAGACTACACAAGACAATAGACGCCCAGGCTGAGATCTTCCTCCACCTCTCCTGTATCTCCCCTCCTGCAGAGAGAGTTCCTGAAGAGAGGAAATCTCCTGCAGGATTTGATAACCTCCCCACCAGTTGAAGAGCCCCCAGGTGGTTCGATGCACAGGCGGCACCCTGCGCCAGGACTGGGCCCCCATACACCCACCCGCCCACAACTCCGGCAACACACCAACCAGGACCCAAGCCCCTGAGGCTTGGCCAGGGCCCCAGCCCAGAGACGGAGTGCCCCAGAACCTCACGCCCATCCCGGACCCACCCAGGGGCAGCCAGGCTACCAGGTCAGTAACTCACGTCCGTCAGCACAGACCCTCCCTAGCCCTGCTGCACGCAGCCACGAGGAAACCGTCACCTAAGAGCCAACAGAGCCCCTAATTGGCCATGACCGCTACCCCGGTTGAGCCCCCAAGGAAGATGCTCCCGGGAACCCCTGATGCCCTAAGCCTGTCCCTACCCCCACACCAATCACAACAGTGAAGGTGGGACCAAACTAAGACCCCCACCCCACTAGGTGATGGAGCTGATCAAAGGAGCCCAGAGCAATTGATCTGATGTGGTGGCAGAGGCTGTATCAAGACTAATGTAATCTAATAGATAATTTCTATATTGGTTAGAATTAAGATTATTTTTATTTTTCCAGTTCATGAGGACTGTTTTCTTGGCTATGCATAGGGCAGTGAAAACCATATGGGCTATATTCTTTTCCGGAGTGACATTATCTAAGCTGCCCAACAAACATACTAAAGAGGAAGTTGGAATGTTACATTTCAGACACTTTGATAAGTCTTCACATATCTCGCGCCAAAACTTCTGAACTGGTGGACAGAACCAAAGAGCGTGGATATAATTGTCCGGTGAATTGGTTTGGCAGTGTGAGCAGTTGTTGGTAGACGTAAAGCCCATCTTGAACATCCGATGACCTGTATAGTGCACTCTATGTAGTATTTTGTATTGAATTAATTGAAGACTGGGATTTCTAATTAGATGAAAGGTTTTAAGCAAATCTGAGACCAGAAGTTTTGGTCAAAGTTAACTGATAAATCCGCTTCCCATTTTGCAATAGGAAGTGATATTGATTCATCTGTTTTAGAAAGCATTCTGTATATTTTGGATAGTAATTTGGGGTTTAAGAGTAAGAAATTGAACCACACTTGGTGGCGTTTGTAGTTCAACTAGACCCGGTTTAAATCTCTTTTTTATTATGGATTTAATTTGTTGATATTCTAAAATCTTTTCTTGTTGATCCCATATTGTGTAACTAGTCTGTCAAATGAAATAAATTCTGTTCCTTCTAGTATATGTTCTAAATATTTGATTCCTTTACTACTCCAATCTGAAAAGTTTATCATATTATTGTTTTGTAATATGTCAGGGTTGTTCCAGATAGGTGTACGTTTGCATGGGATTAATGAAGACTCAGTCAGCTTCAGAAACTCCCACCACGCTGTCAGAGAAGAGCTGATGTTGATGCTTTTGAAGCATTGATGTCGTTGGATGTTTGAGCTGATAAATGGTAGATCTGAAATCTCTAGATTATTGCAAAGTGCTTGTTCTACATCTAGCCAAGGTTCATCTAAGAGGGTATGTTTTTGCCATCCTGAGATAAACTGAAGCCTGTTGGCTAAGAAGTAGTGCTGAAAATTAGGTAGTTCTAATCCTCCTTTATCCTTAGTCTTTTGTAGTGTTTTTAAGCTTATACGTGGGGGTTTATTTTTCCAAAGGAATTTGGACATATATGAATCTAGAGATCTAAACCAATCTTGCGGCGGTTTAGTTGGGATCATTGAGAATAAATAATTTATTTTTGGTAATACCATCATTTTTATAGCGGCAACACTTCCCATGAGTGATATGGGTAGATATTTCCACCTAGCCAGATCACCTTCTACCTTCTTTAAAAGTGGGATATGGTTTAATTTAGTTAGATCTGCAAGCTTGGGAGAAACATTAATACCTAAATATTTTATATTTCCCGATTGCAGTGGAGTAGAAGAGGAATTATGGAAGGAGCAATTAATCGGAAGGACTGTAGATTTTGACCAGTTAATTGAGTAATCTGATATTCTTGCAAAAGAGAAAGAGGATCTTTAATAATAAAGAACTGACAGGACCAAAAAACACAAAACACTGGGTCAGCAATCCAGGACCATGACAGCATTGTCAAGCTAAAAGTACTGCCCAACTGACTGATTTGATTCAGCACCAACATATAGTTGTTACTTGACATGAAGCCTATCTGCTCAGGAAAGAGAGCCTGGGCTCTGCATACTCTGCTGATGATCTGACTACTGAGAGTGAAGTGTATGGATGGAGTCATTACAGGAAACTAGTGAAAGTGTAAATAAAGATGCAGCACCCTACTCCTCATTCTCCCTGACAATATTAGCCTTACTTTCCTTCACGTAATTCTTAATGTTTTCCATAAATGTGTCAATTCAAGGAAAACCATCAGGTAAAATTTTCGCAGATTTCTTCAGTCACGCCCCAGTGGATCAGCAGGTAGCTGATCAGTAGTGTTTTTCTTTCTCTCTCTCCCCCTTTCTCGCCTGGGTGGAACACATTGCAGTTTCACGTCCTCGGCCCACGCACCTGTGAAGAGGAAACACCTGTGCCTCATTATCGCTGTCAACATTTAAGCCAGAGGATGGCAGCTACTCATCGCTGGATCGTCGTGTGACTAGTGTCAGTGTAGCCCCAACTCTCAAAATATAGTTGATAGCTCTTGCTGGTTCTGTGCCTTTGTGCTAATGTGTATCCTCTACATAGATTTCCTGGATCCGTCACTGTGTTTCCTGAGAAGATTCTTATTGTGAGTGATTGGAGAGTGGCTGGCAGCGAGCAGTGTGTGACCGAAGAGGAGAGAGTGTTTTTTCCTGTCTTCCCCTCTCTGGATTTGCCAGAGCCCTTGCCCCTGTCACAGGTGTATATTGCACTATTCCCTGCACTCTTTGTACATACACCTGAAGTGTTTAATAAATCCCAGTGTGTTCATTCCAAGCATCGGAGTCCTCAGTGAACTGTCATCAGTGTGATCAACTGGTCCATAAGGCTCAAGTATTCACTCAACTGTTCGGAACTGAAGTTCACCTCTTCCTCACGCTGAGCCTGATGAGATAAAATTTAACAGTTTCATATTACATGAAGGCAGTTTACTATGTTGTAACGTTATATTTGGTCATATATGTCCGCAGTTCTCTGAACATGTACTGACCTTCAGTCTGTCCGTCTCTTGTTTTATGTTCTGATAGTTTTCTTTGAGTTGTTTCTGAAAATCCAGCATATACAGGTGGTTACACTTAGAAAAAAAGTTACACCAACAACTTTGCTTGTGATGACTTGCAAAATTACTGAAGGTTAAGAAAAAACAATTTACCAATCGGTCCTTGTCCGTCAGTGCACTTGAAAGGCAAACCAGAAACAGCAGCGTGAACATGAGGAACAAGCCTTTGGCGGTGCTGCAAACAGTCACTGCCGCAATCGCTGTTCTGAGTAACTCTTTCTCTAAGTCAGAGTTGCACACTGTTAAGAGTTCAACTGACGGTTTACAAACTACAGATGAACGTCTTCATTATCCAGTGGAGTTATCATTTTAAATTTTAAAAAGTGCAACTTTAAAGATTTACAAAGAATCACAATTGAAAAACTCAAATTACAACTCAATCTAAAACGTTTTAATTTCTTTATAAGAAAATGTGAAGTCTGCATAAACCATGTTATAGTGAGTTACTTACCTGCAGTGATAGGAATAATGGCGTTACTTTTTTCAGTAACGAGTTACTAACTAATTACTATTTCTATCGTTACCGTTACACCGTTACGTTACTGACAAGAAAATGCGGTGCTGTCGCGTTACTATTTTTCAACAAACAGATGGTTAAAGCTGTGTTCAGCTTACCGCATCAGCTGCACGGAGGTAGCTGTCTACGTAAGTAATCTGGGTGCTACAGCTTTAAGCAGCTGCGCGCGCTCCCGTTACAGTCACTTTTTGCCCGACGATCAGTTTTTGGCACAACACCTGGAGCTAAGGGGGAAAACAATCGCAGGAGTGTATGGAGTTAAATCAGGGCCATAATGTTTGTGTAGTTAAAAGAAAAATTTGAAATCGAAAATATGTAAACTGGAAAGCAAAAGTCACATTTTTAGAGTGAACTTTGAAAAAGAAAGAGTTGGATTTAAAATAAAATCAAACGTTTTGAATATTTGTATTAACTGAAAACCCAATGGTTCTTTTATCTATAATTTCTCTGAGTAAACTTTATTTTAAAATTTTCATTAATCTTTTTTTCATTATTATTATTTTTAAGAAATCTATTCAGTCTCAGATTACATTTTTCAGATTCAGATCTTTTAAATTAATGTACAAAAAAAAAAATTCTTCAGGTTCGGATTTTTCGCTCAGCTTCAATTTTTTTTTTTTCACTTTCAGATCTCTATTTTTCAGTTACAGACTTTTGGCCCTGTTTTGGCCTGGTGGGCGTGGCTACACAGAGAGGGGCGGGGAATCATGAGTGACAGCAGACCGCTGCAGGCTCAAGATGGTCCATTTTTCATGTTGCCTTCAGGAAACCTGGGAATGAACATAATTTATCAAACACCTCCTGCACTGTATTATTTGATAATGTTTAGAAAACATGTCATGCATAACTGCTAAAACTCAGTTACTGTTATCGACCATGAGATGGTCCTTTTAAGATCTTTGTCCGATCAGGTTGAGATCCCTCAAAGTATTATAAATGCTCTGATAGAGCTGTCAACTGTGCTCAGTATGGAGGACGTCAATGAACAAACCCCCTCTCAGATGTCAGTGTCAGAAGGAAAGCTGGGACGTCCAAATTACAATGTATCGCCTGTACAGCTCCAGATACTGACAGAAATGTTCTTATCAATCACCCAAATTGCAAAACTTCTTGGAATATCTGTGAGGACAGTGAAACGTCGTTTGCATGAATATGGCATTTCCATAAAGCAGTGCTACAGTACAACAAGTGATGAAGAGCTGGACAATTTAGTAAGATCTATAAAGACAAGAACACCTCATGTTGGATACAGGATGATGAAAGGGATGCTTCAAGCCATGGGCCACCATGTACAGTGGAAGAGAGTGTACTCGCCGATGCACCGTGTGGACTCTGCTGGTATTTTCTCAAGAATGACAAGGCTGGGATTTGTGGTCCGAAGGACATATTCAGTGCAAGGTCCTCTTTACTTGATGCATATAGACACAAACCATAAACTAATAAGGTAGGATGAAGTCTGACAATACTGCTAAATACTGAATTATGTTTTATACCTGTTAATGCCCTAGTTGTTGTTTTTTTGTTGTTCTTTTTACAGATTTGGCCTGGTGATATTCGGAGGGATAGATGGGTACTCAAGAAAGGTGATTTTTCACTTTCAAAATTGAGCTGAATGAGATGTTAATTGAAAAGTGAAATACTTGTGTTTTGGTCTACCATAAAACTTACCATATACTGTAATATAGAGATCCTTCTGTAGAACAAAATGTTCCTAATCTGTTTATGTTTGTCAGTATTTGGTGACTATAAATGCTTCGTAAACTAATTCTTCAAGTTGCTAAAAGGATTTTTTTTTTTTACCCTTTGCATTTGGGTGAATAGTTGATTACAAGTACTGCTACATCTCATGACAGCTTGCTACCTTGGGGATTATGTAGCCTGCTTTTTTTCTTGTACTTATAAATATAAAATAAATGTACCAAGCTACAATACCTGATAAACATGTTTCTATCTTTAATTATAGTAACTTGACTTGACCAAGTTTCCACTTAATGATATTTACATCTCTAGATCATGTACCTGGGTGCTGCTGCCAACAACAGAGCATCAACTGCACTTGCTTTCTTCTTGGAGGCTGTACAAAAGTATGGCTTTCCATTGAGGTAAAATCTACACAAAATTAATTTTCACAATGATTGTGCAAATGTGTAAATATGATTCCCCCATATGATCAGTTGTTTATACATCCCCATACAGTTGTTTAAATGGTTCAAACATTTAGAATTCTTGAAAGGTGTGCTTATACAGAGCTGCACACTGTTGAATGACCAAAACAATAAACTTCTAATAACCAGTCTAAAGTAAAATTATATTAAAAACACAAAGGCTGCAATAAATTTTAAGAGTGACATGTTTTTTTTAGATTTAAAACAAATTGTACTGTCGATGTTTAATTTTGTTTCAGAGTTCGAGGGGATCAAGGGGTGGAAAATGTTGGAATAGCAAGATGCATGTTCACCATCCGGGGCTGTGGAGGAGGAAGCTTTCTGTCAGGCAAGAGTGTTCACAACCAAAGGTATGTGTAGTATTTGTATAAATGTCCCATGGAAATAAGAAAAATGTTCTTATATATTTTTCAATTCAGTGAATTTCTGGGTAAAATTCTGAAAACGTTGCCATATTTTGATGTTGAACAGAATAGGCGCTTGTGGCGAGATGTGTGGATGGCTGTTTCAAGCGTGCACTATGAAACCCTTCACAACCTCGAGGATGAAGGCCTTCTGGATCCAACTGATGGTGTCCACATGTTTTGTGCCCAACATACATTTCTTCCACGTCTGCAGAGGGATCTGGATGTCTTTAGACAGGGTTGGGATAACCACCCTCTAAGGACAGAGAGGAATCTGTCCCCACAACAACTGTGGACACTGGGACTCCACCAGAATCCAGTTGATACTCCAGACACAGTGGAGGTACTAAAACAAATCTAAATTATACAATCCCTCTTTAATCAAGTTTCAAAAAGTGCACTTGGAGATGTTGAAAAAAACACGGTGTGCTGTCACTGCAGACTATCAGCTTTAAGTTGAGGGTATTTGCATCCAAATCAGTTAAAAGTTGTAGGAGTTACAACAGTCTGCATGTGTACCCACTTGTTAAGTTACCAAAAGTAATGAGACAGAACATTAATCATAACTGAAACTGGACCGCAGAGACTTCAGCAGATGTTGGGCTTCATACCTGCTGATGCTCTGTCAGGCCTCTACTGCAACTGTCTTCACTTCCAGCTATTATTGAGGCATTTGCCCTTCAATTTTGTCTTCAGCAATGAAACACTGCTCCGTCAGATTCAGGTCAAGTGATTGACGTGGCCACTGCATAACATTCCACTTCTTTTAACTATTTGTTTTTTTCTGCAGAATGCTTTAAGTGATTGTCCATCTGGACCATCAAGTGCTGCCTCATGAGTTTCGAAGCATTTGGCTGAATATGAGCAGATATATTGCCCAAAACACTTCAAAATTTATCCTGCTGTTTTGTCAGGAGTTGCTTCACTAAATACAAGAATATCACATCCCTGGCCATGGAACATCAGAGAAGCCAATTGTTCCATTACTTTTGGTCCCTTAAGTGGAAGGCACATATGAAAACAGTTCAAATACCTCTGCAGTTGTAGCCAATCGTGTTAGTTTCATTTCAAATCCATTGCGTGGCATATAGAGCCAAAAGTAGAATTCCCATGTTCCAATATTTATGGAGCTGACTGTTTGTCTTGAATTTCCCAACACTGTTTTTGAATTGTCATTTGAAATATCTTTTTTTTTTAAATCATCACAGGAAATCGAGGATGCGTACTTGGATGTCAACTCTATTGGTGAGCTGGATGGGAGCAATCCTGGAGTAATTCTTCCATCTGTTGAATGTCCTCTATCTGAGGAGGACATGGCAAGACTAAGAGACACTGTCAATGTAACAAGGCCCTCTCAGTCACATGGCCGAGACATTTATTTGGATGTACTTAACTTTGTACTAACTCATCGTTCCTAGGCGGCAACATTTTTATTTTGAATTTTCAACCCAGAGAAGGTTCATGAATAGCTCAGACTTTTATTTGATGTGATATACATGTAAAATGAACCTGCCAGGAAATTTTATGTGAACACTCAAACATCACATTACAAACTATTTTTTTGTCTCTGGCACATTTTTCAACAGTAAACCTGTATGTTTTTATGCTTCATGCCACTCATTAAAGAACTCTGGCTGTCAATCTCCAACTTTGAAATGTGCTTCCTGAACATTAAATGGAAGGAGCAGCATTTTGAGTTACACCTCAAAACTATTGATAGACAATGCTATGCTTTACACATTGTTAAATTCCTGGCCAAGATGAAAAGCCTCCAGCAGAACCATTCTGAATTGACTATAGGACTTCATATGTTTCACAGGCAGGACAATGGTCTTAGCACAGGATGACACAACAGGATAGCAGATGCTGTGATTTCCAAAGTCAGCTTCACAATTGTGATTAAATTTTACCACCACAGCAAAGTCCTTCTTTTCTGAGGGAGGAGAGAACATGGCCTTGACCGGTGATCCGTTGCAGAAACCTGGCAGGTGTGATAGATCTTGGGCCATCTTCGTCAGCTACATGTTCTTGACCTTCTGTTAGGATAAGAGTGAATTTTAAGATGTTTTGAAGAACCCTGGCCTTTTGGACAAAAAAAATATCTAAATATTTGAATTCGATACAAGTGTAACTTTTGTCACAAAAACCTTAGAATATAATTTTGGAATGTGACAACTATAAACTAGACAAAAATAACCATTTACCTTCTGACTCATAAAGCAAGTCCTGAATGAAGTTAACCAGGTCCAGCTCAACCTGATGCTTGGAGGTTCCCTTCTCACTCAGCTGAGGGTGAATGGACGCCATGACAAACTCGGCATTAACCTATGATGATATTAGAAAGCAAAGCAACCCAACGGCTTGATTACTTCAGGGCTGCAGTATTTGGGCCCTAGAACTTTTCCACAGTTTGTCACATTATAGCCACAAACATGAATATATTTTATTGGAATTCAACATAAAAGACCAATAAAAAGTGGTAAACAATTGAGAATTGTAACAAAATTCATCCATGATTCCAAACATTTTTTTTTACAAATAAATAACTGAAAAGTGTGGTGTGTGTAATTATTCAGCCCCCTGCAAACTGCAAATAGTCCACATCGAGGGGTTGTCTGTGCATGACCTGGGAAACTTTATGCAGTAGTCGCTGAAGCATCTCTCTTTTTAGCTGCTCCTAAATTAAATACAAAGAATTTTACGTTACTTCACTAACTTTGTTGTTCTCCAAGCTTACAGATCAACTAGGACGTAAGTTTCAGCCGAAAATGATAGCGAGGCGTTTCTGTTGAGCTAGCATTTCAGCAAAAAACGTTATAAAATAAAAAAACAGAATAGCCGAAAAATTAACCGTAACAATAGCCACTTCTTAAATTCGTAGTATTCACAGACTGCAGTGTAATTGTTCCAAACTTAAACACTCACCTGATTGTTCGCGCCAGCAGTGTTGTTGGAAGACGACGCCATCGTTCACTGAGGGACAAGTTAACAGCAGCCCCCACCCGATACAATGCGCGCTACTTTGAGAGCATGGGAAATGACCACTTCTCACGTAGTGGCTGGGAAAACGTCTCATAATTGATCAGTTACGGCGTAATTTGTACACATTACTGCTTGAAAGAGCTTTAGTAACTGAGTTTTAGCAGTTATGCATGACATGTTTTCTAAACATTATCAAATAATACAGTGCAGGAGGTGTTTGATAAATTATGTTCATTCCCAGGTTTCCTGAAGGCAACATGAAAAATGGACCATCTTGAACCTGCAGCGGTCTGCTGTCACTCATGATTCCCCGCCCCTCTCTGTGTAGCCACGCCCACCAGGCCAAAACAGGGCCAAAAGTCTGTAACTGAAAAATAGAGATCTGAAAGTGAAAAAAAAAAAATTGAAGCTGAGCGAAAAATCCGAACCTGAAGAATTTTTTTTTGTACATTAATTTAAAAGATCTGAATCTGAAAAAATGTAATCTGAGACTGAATAGATTTCTTAAAAATAATAATAATGAAAAAAAGATTAATGAAAATTTTAAAATAAAGTTTACTCAGAGAAATTATAGATAAAAGAACCATTGGGTTTTCAGTTAATACAAATATTCAAAACGTTTGATTTTATTTTAAATCCAACTCTTTCTTTTTCAAAGTTCACTCTAAAAATGTGACTTTTGCTTTCCAGTTTACATATTTTCGATTTCAAATTTTTCTTTTAACTACACAAACATTATGGCCCTGATTTAACTCCATAGGAGTGCTGCTGTTTGACTGAGGAAGAATAAAGTAGCCGTGGTAAGCCAATCACATGACCACTTTAAGATGACAAAGCAACAAGGTGATATATACCAGTTTTTAAATTGTGTTGATAGGCCACGTAAAACCAGAGTCATGATAAACAATATATACGCGTGTTTTTTCCTCAATAGTTTCGTCACGTTTGCTGTCTAAGGACAGCGCTAGCAAGCACTCTCTGCTTATGACCAAAAAATAAACAAACAAAACAAAACACAGCCCGTTCGTTTTGGTGGAAAAATGCACCATGTCAACCAATCAAAAACTGATATGGCAACATAATATTTGGTTGTTTAGAAAAAGGGGCTAGTTTTAGAAGTGATGGCAAGAGAAAGAAAGAGCAGAAAAAGAGAGAGAGTGAGTTTTGAGGTGTGAGAGATTTGTGATGTTTAGCGTGTTTGTAGTGTGCAGTTAATGTGTTGTCTTGTGTAGTTCATGTGTTGTGGATAGTTTTGTGTTGTGTGTCAGAACAATGAGGTGACTGCTGTCTCCAGGTAGAGAACAGGAGTGACACACCAGCTGCTGTCAGGCCTGCAGGTGTCAGGCTGTGATGTTCTCCTTTATAGTGGACAGAAATAATTTTTTTGAAGTGGCAAAAATAATTTGTGTGGCATCTTATTTAATGTAGAACACCGGCTAAACAAACTCTCTAAATCAGTTTCAATTGTGTACTGATGAACACAACAATGGACATAAGGGGCTTCTTTCAAAGAAAAAACTCAGGTAGATGTTATTTTATATATTATGCTTTGCATGTTGTTCAGTATATTTCTATGCAAAACAAGAGGAATTTCAATACACAGCAGTATATTCACAGTTTAAACCAGATATTTACATACACTTTAGGGAAAACACAAGAACATTTTTTTACTGTACAACATCAATTCAGAGTAAACTTGTTTTGTTTTAGATAAATAAATATTGAAATATCTTTTGAATTAGTTAAATGTCAGAATAAAGTGAGAGAGAGCTGTCTATTTTATCACTTTCATCAAATTTAGGAGTACATGTATACTAAGTTTATTGTTAATTAATAAGAAAACTCCAGATGATTCCATTCTGAACTTAAGAAGCTTCTGATTGGTTGGTAGAGTCCATGTGAGTAAATTGGTGGCACACCTGTGGATGCATATAAGGCACGCCACATGGGAAAATCAAGAGATATCAACCAAAACACCAGGAAAAGAATTGTGGAGCTCCATAAGTGTGGCTCAGTTTTCAATACAATTTGGTGTCATTTGCAATTAAGAAATACAGACGATTTCTCTCTTTACTCTTAAATTTAACAAATATGTTTTTATATTTATCAAACTAAAAATTAAACATTTAGTCTGATTTGATGTTACAATTAAAAAGTGTTTGTGTTTTTATCTGAAGAGTATGTAAATATCTGGTTTCAACTGTATATTTGATGATGTTGGTGTTTGGCTTGATTGTTAGCACATAGAGAGAGAGAGGGGAACAGAGAAGGAGAGAGAGGGAGAGAGAGAGGAGCAGAGAGGAGAATGAGGACAGAACAGAGATGGAACAAGAGCAGGTGAGACACACATGTTAGTCAAATGGTTGTTTGCCAAAACTCATGAGAAAATGTATCTAGTACCTAGTGTATCTTTTTAGATACCATTTGTTACTTTTCAAATTCTATATTTATTAAGTTTTGCAGGCTTTTTTGTGCAACAAGGGTAAATAATTATATAAACTTTTCTGAATCTAAATAGTGTACTTTGGTAGAATTAAAAAATGAGTGTAGTGCAGGTCTATGATGATATTTAGTGCTACTATCATGTAGTTTTGATTCTGGTTCTGTTTTGGTTAAGTCCTAAGTAGTCCTGATTTTGAAGTGTTGTAGTCCTGTTTTAATTCCGGATCAGTTCTGGGTCTGGTTGAATTGGGGTTTAGTCCCTGTGTCTTGATACAGCCCCGACTTTGTTCTGCCTTGCTGCTTAATTAAAAAACTAGTTTAAGGTGTCCTGCATATGTGATATATATATATTTTTTTTTTCCTATATGAAGTCATTCTTTTTTTAACAAAACTCAAAACAGAGCCTAATAATCTTTCAGTCATTTCTACCCTCACTAAATTTCCTTTTGCTGCTCAGCTCTCACACAGTGGCTCAGCTATGCTCCAATCCCTCCATATTGTGGCCAATCACATGCGAGGATATAGGATAATATCATTATGTGAAAAACAGAGAGGGTGATGGACGCGACAGTCAAATGGAGCGTGCGTCTGTCCTCTCAGTCAGTGAGTGAGACAGTAGACAGCGGTGAGGAGGGCTGTGCGAAAGCAAAAACACATAAATATGCCTGACACCCGTAAACGAAGCAGCATCTGGCTGCAGTTTAAAGACTTTTTTGTCTCGGTCTTGGTCTTGGTCTCGTCTCGACTTGGTCTCGGTCTTGGTCTTGTCTTGGTCTCGGTTTAGGCGGTCTTGACTACAAGTCTATCACAAGTTCAAAACTTGAATAAGAGTCAGTTAAGAGTTGTTTGCATGCAAGCTTCTTCCTAAAAACAGCCTCCACTCCACCACCACGTCCTGTCATCTCACAGTCAGAAGGTAAAAGTTCAGTAGAACAGCTGGACTCACCGGCTCTCTGCCAGGTTTCCAAGCATTAGATCCAGTTCCTGATTAGTGAAGAAGTCCTTAAGAAGAAAAGTTTTGTTTGCTAGCGATCAAGTATTAACAAGACTGATTCTTAGTGGTATCGGTGGCTCATTGGCCGATGTGGGTGCCCGACCTATCGGCCGTAGGTTCTGGGGGTTTACTCCACCTGAGCGTAGACGGGGAGGACGCTGGGCGGGGTTATTGTAGTACGCCCAACAGGTGTCAGACAGGTGTAAGCCATATCCAGAGAGCGCCAGTAATTGATGCGGTCGAATCCAGTCGGGTTAGGCTGAGGTGTTTTTCCAAGTCGTGTCCAGGTTGCCTTCATTTTCACCAATAAGCCACTGCATTTCCCACACCGTCTACGACGCCCTCTCAGTTGAGGTGGCGCCGAAGCACAACGGAGACAAGCTGGAACTCCTGACAGGAACGGTGCAGAGAAGCTTCCCTGATATCCACGATTGCAATAAACAGGTTTTAAATGAGAAGATCTTAAAGCCAGCAGCATTTGGTGATCATATACAAGCAGAGAGTTTGCATTTTTTAAGACAAATAAAAACTAAAACACTGGTACAAACAGAGTCGGAAAGCAGGCCGTACACACTGCTGCCATCTTGACACACACCTGTCATAATGTTCAGTTAAAATGTGGAATATATGTAACCAGTGAACTTTCTTTCCTACACTGGTGCCAAGATTTCTGCCGTTTATGAAAAGCCTTCACCTCATGACATATGGCTCCTTATTGTGTAGGTGTGCCTCATACAAAAGGGAGACATGGGTCATACTGTCTCATGTTTCATCTCAAACTGACTGGCAGTTTTCTTTGACATAAAATAAACACAAATCATTACACTAGTGGGTTTTGAAACATGGGCCCAATCTCTATCTCTCTGATTTAGACAGCTCATTACTGATGTTTTCTGTCGCAGTTTTATCTGTAACCGGATGGCTCCCCGTCCTCAAGCGGGCGATGGGGGTATGTGGTGGAGCGTGGTTTATGGTGCCATGCAGGGAAGGCGGACGCGCCTGCGCAGCATCCGCAATTATGCCCGCCGACTTAAATAAGGGGAATTAGGGTTTGTGTTGCTGTTGTGGCGTAAAGTATGTGCAGCTGGTAGCTCGTGTCACATAAAATGGCTCTGAAATCTGACATGTGGACTCGCCGTGCCTTATTCACACCACAACCAATTTGGCTGATGCACTGATGCACAGACAAAGGACAGATTACTATACTTAAAAAACATATGGCTGAAATAACTGTTCACCAATTCTCAGTGTCATACATGTAATTGTTTTTCTCTTTTTAGGAAAGTGCTCCTTTCCATTCCATTTTGAAACACTCCCTGTCAATCCCTGATCAAAATATCTCATATATGCATATATATCAATCATTGTCAAACACATTTCACTGTTCACTATTCCAGTCTGGTTTTCGTAAATCACACTCCACTGAAACGGCTTTACTTGAAGTATCTAGTGATAGCTTGATAACAGCAGACTCCGGAGAGTACACAGTTCAGGTCCTGTTGGATCTCAGCTCTGCCTTTCATACTGTAGATTACAGTCTCATGATAAACAGGCTCAAGAACGTCTCTGGGATTGCTGCTGTTGTTTTAAAATGGTTTATGTCATATTTATCTGAGAGATCTTTTACTGTTCGTATGAATCAAATGATGTCCAAATCAACTCATTTGTTGTTTTTATGTTGTATGTTATTGTCACATTGTTATATGTTGTATTCTTATTCTTTGTATTGTGAAGCACTTTGTGATTTTATTTTCATTTGTGAAAAACAAAATAAATACATTTTATTAGCTTTAGTTTGTGAATAATTTAAAAAATGTTGATCTGAATTCAGATAATCAGCTCTGATCTGTTCGGCTCATCTTCATTTGTGTACAGATGAGCTCATCAAATCAACAGTCCCTATTATGTATCAGTCTACTTCTATTATAATCCAGTGGCTGCCTGGGCCATTGTTAAAGCTGGTGTTATTAGGATTAATGCCTGTTTATTTATTCTGTTTATTTATGATTGAATAGAACAAACTGTTGTATTGTCTGTGAAGGTTCTCAGTCATCCAGGTCACTGTAGTCTAAGAAGCTTGGAAAACAAACGTCTGGACTTCTTTGAGTTGCTGGAAGACATTTGTCATCTCTCATCCAAGAACCTTCTTCAACTTTTTTTATTGTGCTTTTATTCTAACAGTGTTTCTGTTCAGCAGTGCTTTCAGTTTGGTTGTACGTCTTTGTTTACAATGACGATAAAGCTCATCTTTGCTCTGTAAGAGGCTGATCTTTGTCACAGGCACTGAATGTAGTCTTGTTCTTTTTTGTAACCGGAAAGAGGAGGTGCAGGTCTGTACATAAGAGGAAGTGTTTGAGTCAACGTCTCATTTCACAACGAGGACGAAAACGAGGTAAGTGCTGCTCCACATTCTTGTTTTTCTGCTGTCAGGGTGTGAGTGAACTGGAAGTGGATATCAGGAGCTCTTTATTTGGAGCTGAAGGTTTAGCTGTGTGTGTGTGTGTGTGTGTGTGTGTGTGTGTGTGTGTGTGTGTTGTTCTTGGTGTTCAGCTGGTCTGGGTGTGGTTTTTGGTCAGACTTGGTTTTAGAGGTTGGATGAAGGTGCACAGGGATGAGAGAGGGGCTGCTGGTGGTCAGGTCAATATTTCAGGATCTGCATGCAGCTCTGCAGGTACAGACGGACTCTACTGTACTTCATGTTTCTGTATCTCAGTAGCAGAGGATCAACTTTGAATCGGTTTCTGCTTCTGAAGTGACTCTAAAGAGTTTTAGCTCCTCCTCTTTGTGGTTAGGTCAGGCATCCTGGTTTTCACACTACTCTGACAAAAAATAATAACAATAATAAAATTATATAATATATATGATGATAATTTGGAAATAGCACTGTTTAGAAAAATAGTGCTCTGACAAACCATTAAAAGCAGATCTGTAAACTGAGACTGAGAGGCAGAAAACAAACAAGCTTCATTTTAGTTTCATCTAGTATGACCTGGCTCAAAAGCCGCAACAGAAATAAGGAGACGAAAACCAGAATTTCAGTGAGAAGAGGTTTTATCTTAAATACATAGCAAGTTGGCTAAAGTAGCCGGTACTACCAAGGCAAGGGCTAGTGAGCCTCCTCCTGAAAGCCTCATGTCAGGTATACTTTTATTCAAAGCTGACTCGGTGTGGCCCATCGGCACCAGCTGAACACACTGAGGAGATTAGTGGCTGCAGAGGGGCCTAAGAATCTTTAGAGAGAAGAAAACACAAACAACAATATTAATAAAAGAATTAAAGCGATAAATAAATTACAACATTAAAAACATCAAATGACACAGAGCTGGGAGTAAGTTACACAGGAAAACATGCAGAAAGAAGAAAGAGAGAAAAACAAATGAACAAACGGTGCTGTGCAAAGAAGAAAGGTGGACAGTAGAAATACAGCAGTGGGTGAATGCTGGGCCTCTGCAGATGATGTTTGTTGATCTGTGAGCAGATGTGGAGCCAACACAGCAGCTTGTAACAACTGAGCCTTTTTCCTGAAACTAATGCTTTCTGGATTTATGGATCATGGAGTTTAAAAGAACAAAAGGAATTCCAAAATATTTCTAAATACCATTATTATTTTAGATTTTAACATGGATTTTAATGTTTTTAATATTTCAACACATTTTACTGAATTAAATTTTGAACATGATTACAGACCAATACGTTGATTAACTAAAATAAATAAACCAGTTAAAGACAAACAGGAAAATGTAAAATAACCCCCCAAAAATGTCATTATGATTGTTTGGAGAGGTTAGAGAGGATAATTTTAAATTTTAAAATCCTATGCACAAGTTTTGCAAACAAAGTTATTTGCAGCCATTTACCTTTCACCCTTTTTTAAAATAACCATTTCAAACTATTTACAGAACAATCAGCTGTTCTGCATTCAATAAGATGCCACACAAATTATTCGTGCCACTCCAAAAAAATAATTTCTGTCCACTATAAAGGAGAACATCACAGCCTGATGCCTGCAGGTCTGACAGCAGCAGGTGTATCACTCCTTTCTCTACCTGGAGACAGCAGTTGCCTCAATGTTCTGACACACAACACAAAACTATCCACAACACTACACACTAACTACACAAGACAACACATTAACTACACACCCCAAACATGCTAGACGTCACAAATCTCCCACATCTCAAAACTCGCTCTCTCTTTTCCTGCTCTCTCTCTCTCTCTCTCTCTTCGTCAATCTTAAAACTTCCCGTTTTTTTAGGTCACTCTAGATTGACAGACGATCTAGAGTGAGAGAGCTGCAATCGATGTGTCAGTGCTAGCGCTAACGTGGCGAAATTATTGAGGAAAAAACGCAGCTTATATATTGTTTATCATGACTCTGGTTTTACGTGGCCTATCAACACAATTTAAAAACTGGTATATATCACCTTGCTGCTTTGTCTTTAAGTGGTCATGTGATTGACTTACCACGACTACTTTATTCTTCCTCAGTCAAACAGCAGCACTCATGCGATTGTTTTGCCCCCTTAGCTCCAGGTGTTGTGCTAGACAGTGATCGTGATTACCGTCCGCAGGAGTGCGCAGCTACTTAAAGCTGTACTTACGTAGTCAGCTACTTCCGTGCAGCAGATACAAGATGCGGTAAGCTGAACACAGCTTCAACCGTCTCTTTGTTGAAAAATAGTGACGGACCGTATTTTCTTGTTAGTAACTGTAACGGCGTTGTAACGATAGAAATAGTAATTAGTTAGATTACTCGTTACTGAAAAAAGTAACGGCGTTACTAACGGCGTTACTTGAAACGCTGTTATTCCCATCACTGAAGGTGAGTGTGGTGAATGGTGTGGCTACCTGACTGTAGTTCTTTATGAAACGGCGATAGAAGTTAGTGAAGCCCAGAAAGCGTTGTAGCTGCTTGAGAGCCGTGGGTGTGGGCCATTCCTGAACTGCCCGGATCTTGGCTGGGTCCGTCTTCATCTGCCCTCCAGCTAAAACGTATCCCAGAAATGTGACAGAAGGTGCATGAAACTCGCACTTCTCAGCCTTGACGTAGAGTCTATTTTCCAACAGACACTGTAGCACGGCCCGAACATGGACCTTGTGTTCTTGGAGGTTCCTGGAAAAGATTAGAATGTCATCTAGGTAGACGTAGACAAAGCGGTTCAGAAAGTCCCGTAGCACATCTGTTACGGCCCTAGCAGGGCCTCCTGAAACTACTCTTGTGTGGGTGTGGTGTTTTCTCTCCGCCTCCTCTTCTCTTGCTCCACCCCTGTCTCTCTCTTGCTCTTCTCTCTCCCCAGGACACAGCTGCTGCTCATGGGCCTCATTTACCACCTGGGCCCAGTCAGCAATCACCTCTCTGAGGTCATATAAGCTGGGGATGAACTGGATGTAGGTGGGTGGTTTTTCTCTGGTGTTCCCACATTGTGTGTTGAAGGTGTCGGGAGAGATCCTATAGTGTGGAGTGGTGGAAGCAGTGTGCAGTGTAGCTGCTCTACGTGAGTAGTGTGGGCCTGTGGGCCTCGGCAGCAGTAAAGCTAGCTGCTGCTAGTGACAGGGTGAGCTTGTGGGCCCCTGGAAGTGCCTCCTTGTGGTGTGGAGTTTTTGTTTGGTTGTTGTGTTCTTTGTTGTTGCAACCCTTTTTTCCTTTTTCCAAGTGTTATTGGTCAAACGGCGTTGCCGGCTCTTTATGTTGAGATTATCTATAATAAAGACTATTTTATTTACTGAAAACACCTGTCTGTTCTCCTTTCATTCAGTTCTGGACTCATTTGTTACTGGTGCCCTCACTCGCATGCCTAGACCCCTTCGGGGGGACGTAACAACATCATTGACCAAACTTTGGAACACGGCTGGAGCGTTGGTTAACCCAAAGGGCATGACCAGGTATTCAAAATGGTTGTTGAAAGCTGTTTTCCATTCGTCACCCTCCCTGATGCGGACCAAATGATAAGCATTGCGGAGATCTAATTTAGTGAAAATAGTGGCCTCCTGCAGGGGCTCGAACGCAGCACTGATGAGTGGCAGGGGGTATTTGTTCTTGATGGTGATAGCGTTGAGACCTCTGAAGTCAATACATGGATGAAGGCTCTTATGCTTCTTAGCCACAAAAAAGAATCCTGCGCCTACAGGAGAGGATGAAGGCCGGATGATCCCTGCTGCCAGAGAATCATGAATGTATTTCTCCATTGCCTCTCTTTCGGGCTTGGAAATGTTGAACAGGCGGCTGGAGGAAGTGGAGCACCAGGTAAGAGATCAATGGCACAGTCATATAGTCTATGTGGCGGAAGCGAAAGTGCTTTGTCTTTACTGAACACCTCTTGGAGGTCATGATACTTGAGAGGGACTGTGGTAAGGTCTGGGATGTCGATGTGGGAGTCATTTTCCTTCATGGATCCAGGTGGCAGGGCTGACACAAGACAGTGGGCAAGACAGAACAAACTCCAATTGACAATTTTATTCCCTAACCAGTCTATGTGGGGATTGTGTTTCTGGAGCCAGGAGTAACCTAAAATGAGTGGCGACTCCTGGGAGGTGAAGGGGAACAGTGCAAGAGTTTCTCTGTGATTACCCGAGGTGAGAAGAGTGACTGGACCAGCTCAGTGAGTAATGTGAGAAAATACTTGGTTGTTTAAGGCAGTGACCGGAATAGGAGGATCTAGCGCCTCAAGTGGCAAGTGGAGGCGTTCTGCGAGTCTTGACATCAATTAAGTTCTGTTCAGCCCTGAGTCGACTAAAGCCTGAAGGGGGTGAGAAATGTGACCAAAACATAATGTGACTGGCAACAATAAACGGGGCTTAGCACTGCACAGGGATCCGCCGACCCGTAACCCCGAATCTAGGGCGAAACCTTTTGGCCGCACCGTACATTGATATGATCAAGCGCGACACAGTAAAAGCACGCCCCGGAGCGGCGGCGGCGCTCTCTTTCCTCCGCGGTGAGATGCGAGCGGATTTGCATGTGCTCTGGTGTGGCATCCATGTTGACGCAGCCGCCGGCGGATGTTGCCGGAAGTGGCGGAGACAGTGGGCTAAATGCTGACTTGCGCGCCGAAGGCTTCTTCTCCACCTCCGTCTTCCTTAAACGATTATCAATCCTTAAGGAGAGGGAAACCAAATCTTCAAATGATCTTGGTTCATCACAGGAGGCTAACTGATCCTTTAATTCCTCACTTAACGCATGGCGAAAAAATGCTTCATAGCGCCCAATCCGCCATTTAACCTCGGCTGCTGCTGTGCAAAATCAATGATGAATTCAGCAACGCTTGGTTTCCCTGTTGGAGTCTTAACAATCTCTCCTCCGTGCTGCCTTCGGCTACCGGGTGAGCAAAAGTCTTCTTAAACTCTCCCAGAAATTCATCGTATGAGCAGGTTGGAAGAGGATGGACGGACAGGTATGCCTCGGCCCACGATAATACTTTGCCCTGAAGCTTAGCTACCAGGTATGCTAACTTCACCGAGTCTGTGGTGAACGTGTGAGGTGAGTAAGTGAAAGCAAGATCACATTTTAACAAGAATGTTCCATAAGGACCCGGCTCACCGGAATATGGCTCTGGTTCTGGAAATGCCGCCTAACGAAACATTGGGCGTGGTGGTTCTGCCGGAGATTGAGCTGCGCGTGAAGGTGCCCCCTAGGGGTTAGCTGCCACGGTTGGAGGAGCGGCTGGCAGGGCTTGCACAGCTGGAAGCGCTGTTCGAATCTCCTGTAAGGCAGCTAAAAAATTTTCTTGGGTGGCATGTAATGACTGATACTGTGCTCCGAGAGCTTGTGAACCCTGCTTATGGGCACCCAGAATGGCCCCTTGCTTAGCAATCACAGCCTCTACTCGGTCTGCTGAGTCCATGGTGTCTGGCCAGTTCATACTGTCACAATGGCCACGGCCCGAAAGCTAGATTGGACTCAATTGCAGATAACCACAAACAGAGACGGCTCAAACGTTTTGCAGTGTTTATTATTTAGTCAGCAAGTGGATACGTGACAAGGTGTTGCTAACGATGTAGCCGTGGGTCAGTGGGGGTGAACGGCGATTTAGCTGGTTGCGACAGGAACGGAGCGGTTGCGTCTGGGAAGAAAAGAGAACAGGGTTAAGAAGGTGGCAGGTGCAGGGTATCCTAGCAGAGGTGAAACTGACTGATAGCGCTTACTGGTGACCGGCGTGAACCTCGCTTTGAGGGAGAGGCAGTGATAGTCCAGGGGAGTAGTGGAAAGGCTGGGAGACCTGAGTTCCGCTGTGTCCAAGGTGGTGAGTGAAGCTGGAGGGTAGGCAGGTGAGGGTCCTTGTATTCTTCCTGAATATGAAGATAATCCAAGGAGAGCTGGGGTTGAGGGTGATAGCAAAGAAGGTCCAGGAAATCTGAAGCACATGAAACCAAAGTTTATCTTACTATCAGCAACATTACATGTCAATTATGATTCTGTGTTTAATCATTAATGTTGGGTTTAAGTCAACCCTGCTGGTAAACAACCCTTAACCCTTTAAAGCCGGTCGGAGCGGACACGCTCCATTTTGCGTAACTATTTTTAAATTCCGGTAGCACTGCAACCATGTAAGCTAGCGCAATAATTTTTTTTGCATACGAAACCGGAGGAGTTGTACTTAAATCTTATGCCATCAGCTTGTCCTAGGTCACAGTTTCCTTCCACATATAGCTTTGCAAAAACTGCATAAAAAGCACTTGCAGCAACAAAAACATAATATTCCAGAAACATGCCTTGCCGATCCGATCAGCCGTTCATAACACTTCCTACGTCCATTAGCACGAACTATCGCATGTCCGCCGTGACCTGCCCGAAACCGGAAGTGACGTCATTTTGCGGAAATGTAGTTTTTTACCATCGTGGCCTTGTGAGCCTATACTTGTGTTTTTAAAAGTTATGTTTGACTTTCTGACTTTCTGTGTCGTTTCTGGGATGCTTAGGACTCATATTGCACTGCTGGAAATAGTTTATTTTGATGCATATGCTGTGATTTTGCAAATTTGCATTATAATATTTATTTTCGTTTTTCCTGTAGTATATGAAAATTGGTGTATTTCAAAAATAAAACTAAGAAGACACTGGTGGGAAACTAGTTTGTGCAACTTTTTTGTATTTACAGTTTTGAGGGATAAGCCTCTTAAATTTCTCTAACTAGAAATATATGTTAAAAAAAGAAAAACGATTTTAAATTTTTTTGTACTTTATTGCACTTTTTTGCAATTTATGTAATTACTATGCACTTAATGCATACATATTATTAAAATTTGAGCTATAATGGTTGTATTGATGTATATCAACTTGAAATGCTCGCAACAATGGCACTACAACATGTAAAAATATAATATAAGCTCTGGCGGACTTGGTTCTATGGTAGGTCTTAAAGGGTTAATCACAGTTTTAAGCAGGCATGTGTGTGTGTTTCCGGCCATACAATACATAGACATATGACCTTTCAATGAACTTAAACTGTGTGCATGAGGTATGCAGAAAAGCAGAAAGAAGCGTCTTGCTAAAGTATAAAAACAGGAACTTGCGGGGGCGTGGTTATGTTGCTGAACTAGGCACACGTATTTTTGTGAGCTCCTGGCGATGTTTCAGTAAGTTCCTGAAAACTGTCCTTTAACTGCGTGAACAGTGATAACTACTGCTTGTAGCGAGTTATTATCGACATTATGCCGGCAAAGAAAGCACAAAATAAATCTAAAGCACACTCTTCTCCGAGTGAGGAAGACGACGTCTCAGGTGCTAACAATCAAGCTAACTCTGCAGGTGATGCTAGTTCTGTTTGTCTCTTAGACGTGAGTGTTGGAATGGCCCACAACTTGGATGTTATTCAAATACTCGACGGGATCAGAAGTGACTTTTCCACAAAAATTGATGTGGTCCTGACAGCGATCCAAGATGTTAAAAGGGACGTGCAGGACTTCTCGATGCGCATGGAGGGGGCAGAGAAGTGCATTAGCAGCGTGGAGGACACCATTAACTCAGAGAAAGGCAAGACAGAGGCGCTAGTTAAACAAGTGGCTCTCCTTACGAACAAACTCGAGGACCTCGAAAACCGTTCTCGTCGATCCAACCTACGACTAGTTAATGTGCCGGAGAAAATAGAAGGAAATGACGCGGTGGCTTTCCTGGAGAAGTGGCTCCCCGAAGCGCTGGGACCAGCGACATTCCCAAGACAACCTCTCATCGAAAGAGCTCACCGGTTGCCTGGCCGGACGCAACCCAATCGACCACCCACACCGAGAGTCCTCATCGTGAAGTTTTTAAACTTCCAAGACAGAGTTCGGGTGATGCGAGCGGCTATGACCAAAGGGAAAGTTATCTGCGGGGGCCAAGAGGTCATGTTCTTCCCGGATCTTTCCACAGATCTCCACCGACAAAGGAGGGGCTTTGACCGGGTAAAACAGCAGCTGAGGTCGATGAACTTACGTTACGGATTAATTTACCCAGCGAAGCTACGAGTGTCATCTGATGGACATACGCATGTCTTTGAGACCCCAGCAGATGCGGAAAAATTCATCCAAGGTTTGCAGAACACAGAGATATAACGGATTATCTATGGGAACGGTCTAATCCTTTACTATCTGCCCATAACAACTGTAATTTGAAATTGTTGGATTTACTGGCCAATATTGCTTATCCTTGCTGTTAAATTTTTTGGGGAGAGTATTTTATTTATTTTTTTTGTGTTTACTTTGGTTTACCATTCCTTCATTCTCCTCAGATGTAATGGGCATTTTATTTACCCCTTATAGATATATGGCCACGTCCACTCGTTGTTTGGGCTTTCATTTGTGTCTTGGAGTGTTGATTGTTCGCCATACAGTCGGCTCTCCGGGATGAGAGCTATGCTGCAAGAAAGTTTGTAATGATCATTATATGCATACTTGTTCATGTAGAATATATATTTTCGTCAGGAGACGCAATTATCCAGGTGGTTTGGTTTGTTTGAGCATAATGTCAGCTCGGTTCGGTTTAGCTGCTCCCTTGTTTACGATGGATCAGCGTGTGCACTTAACTGCACCCCAAGGTCAGGGGAGGGTGGGGTAAGGCGAGGGCTGTCTCTTTCAGGTTGACAGCTAAGGGGTTCATTTATGGCAGATTTTATGTTGTTTGCTTGTGTTTTGTATTTTTCACAACTTGTTGCTTTTTACTGGTTTACTCCCAACACAACAGTTAGGGATACTGAAAGGTTTTCCAACAACCAAAAGATGATACTATGTTGCACAATCTGATGTATTATTAAGAATGAGGATTTCATATAAGAATTTTAAATTTATTTCTTGGAATGTGAGAGGAATGGTAAAAGTGGTTAAACTAAAACAGGTTATTACCAGGCTTAAACAACTTGAGTCATCAATAGCGTTTATCCAAGAGACCCATTTACTCAGAGAGGATCTGGTGAAAGTACGTAGGAGATGGCCAGGCAAAGTGCTAGCATCCTGTTGCCCTTCTCATTCGAGAGGGGTTATGGTGTTAATTCATAATTCAGTGCCTTTCCAAGTAAACAACACTATTTATGATAAAGCTGGCAGATTTTTGGTGGTTCAAGGAACTCTCTTGAAAGAAACTTTTAATTTAGTTAATGTTTATGGCCCTAATGATGATAACCCTTCATTTTTTGAGAATTTATTTCTATTGATAGCTACCCTTCCTGGTAAGATAATATTGACAGGAGATTTAAATTGTACTTTGGACCCGAAGCTTGACCGCTCATCAGGGATAGACACTTCACACTCTCAAACAAGGAAAAAAATACAACAATATTTGAAAGATCTGAACCTTTGTGATCCATGGAGAATTCAAAACCCTAATAAACGAGAATTCTCATGCTATTCAGCAGTATTTAAACCCTACTCCCGAATAGATTATTTTCTAATTTCCTCATCTTTGCTACCCAATATAACTAAGTGTATATATGACAGCATTGTATTGTCAGACCATGCCCCAACCTCACTATTTTACAAGGTAGAACAAGTGAATAGCCGCTCAAACAAGTGGCGCTTACACCCTAAATGGATACATGATTCTGACTTTATAAAATTTGTAGGAGAACATATTGATCTCTACTTCTCAATTAATACAACTCAAACAACTGCAGCCATTAGATGGGAAGCTTTTAAAGCATATATTAGAGGACAAATGATAAGTTTCACCAGCTCTAAATTTAACAAATTTAAACAGACAATGAACAAATTAAACAATAAAATTAGAGAATTAGAGAGAGAAGTTACCACAGATGATTCAACACAGAAAAAACAGGAATTATTGACCCTTAAAGCTAAATACGAGGAGCTGTCTATGCTTAAAGCTGAAGATGGTCTAATAAGATTGAAACAGACGTTTTATGATCAGGGAGAAAAGCCGGTAAACTGCTAGCTTGGCAGATAAAGAAACTTGAATCTGACAGAGCCATTAATATAATTAGGAACGATCAAGGGAATTATCTACGGATCCCACAGAAATTAATAACACCTTTGTCTCATATTATAAAACCCTATATAATTCTGACAGTCCACTAGACCTGGTGAACCAAAATACTTTCCTAGATAGATTGGTCTTTCCTTGTATTTCTGAGGGTATGAAGAATGAATTGGAGAGAAAAAAATTTCAATGACGTTTCTGATGCCATTACGAACATGAGGGAGGTAAGGCTTGGGGTCCTGATGGGCTTCCGATAGACATTTACAAACTACTTAAAGCAAAATTAATTCCCCATTATTAGATGTTTATTTGGAATCCTTTAAAACAGGTTGCCTCCCTGCTACATTACGTAGTGCCCTGATCACTCTCATTTTAAAACCAAGCAAAGCGCCAGCCGAAAAGCGTTCTTACAGACCCATATCGCTGTTAAATTCTGACTCCAAAATCATAGCTAAGGCTCTGGCTATGAGGCTGGAGAGGGCTCTTCCAGCAATTATACATGGAGATCAAAATGGTTTCGTTCAAAATCGTCAGGGGTTCCACAACGTGAGGAGAGTTCTCAATATAATCCACAAATGTGATAGGGTCACCTGATACTGCAATACTATCACTCGATGCGGAGAAGGCATTCGATCGAGTTGAATGGCCCTATCTAATTGAGGTGCTTAAGCATTTTGGATTCGGTGATCACTTCCGTAGATGGGTTGAAATTTTACTTGCTGATTCGGTTGCAATGGTATCTACCAATAATCTCATCTCTCATCCTTTTGAGCTATTTAGAGGCACCAGACAAGGGTCTCCAATTTCACCTCTGCTTTTTGTACTAGCCATGGAACCTTTAGCAATAGCAATTAGATCACATCCTTCAATCCATGGTATTAAGATTGGGGAGACGCTACACAAAACAGCAATGTACGCTGATGATACTATTCTGTTTCTATCACACCTCGCAGAATCAATACCATCTCTCCTGAAGCTATTTGATCAATTTGGCAGTTTCTCTGGGTTCAAAGTGAATAAAGAAAAATCATCCATTATGTTTTTAAATGTAAATGAGAGGATGAAACCAGTTGTGTCCCATCCATTTGTGAATGCCACAGAGGGATTTAAATATTTGGGCATCAGAGTAACCCCAAAGATAAGCGATCTTAGTTCAGGCAATTATGAGCCCATGGTAATAGAGGTGTCGGAAGAGATCACTAGATTAATATCATTGCCTCTTTCTTTACTGGGAAGAATAAACATAGTAAAAATGACTATATTACCTAAATTTCTATATATCTTTCAGTCAATTCCGCTGGCCCCTCCTCCTTCTTTTTTTTCCAAGACCAGAAAGCTCCTCTCTAATTTCATCTGGAACAATAGGAAGCCAAGACTCAGACTCTCCCTCTTGTATTTACCATATGATAGAGGAGGGCTACAATTTCCAAATTTAGAATGGTATTATTGGGCTGCTCAGCTGAGGACCACTATGTTTTGGTTTTCAAACGATATTTTCCTTCCCTGGTTAGAAATTGAAAAATGTCCTCAAAGGGTTTGTCATTACATAGCTATCTATACTCAGCACCCTTTAAAACTTTAAAGAAAACTACTACTAATCCCTTTGTAAAAAACACTGTTGTTGTTTGGCATGAAATACAAAAAATGTTGAATGACTCTCCAAGGTTGTCCTGTTTCTCCCCAATTTGGGGTAATGAACTCTTTGCTCCGGCTAAGAATGACTTGGGCTTTAAAGAATGGCTTAACAAGGGTGTTGCGAAATTACAGGACTTATATGAGGAATACTCTCTAATGTCATTCAGTGAATTAAGGGCAAAGTTTAATATACCGCAGAAACACTTCTTTAAGTATTTACAACTTAGAAGTTTTATTCTGGCACACTTAAACAACTCAGTGCATTAACCCCCACTCTCCATCCTAGAAACTCATGTTACAAAAAACTGTTTTGGTAAAAGACTGGTGTCCCAGTTTTATAGCATGTTAGTTGAAAACCATAAGGACAACTCTGATGGTAGAAGACGGGAGTGGATTAATGACTTACAAGAAGATATTTCATCTACTGAATGGAGTAAAATATGTTTAAAAGCACACACTCAAACCATTAACACTCGTTTGAGAATGATACAATTTAACTGGATAATGCGAACATACATATCCCCTGTGCAATTGAATAAATTTGATCCTAATATAATTGATCTATGCTATAAGTGTAATAGACAACAGGGTACACTATACCACTGCCTGTGGAAATGTGAAGAGATTCAAAAATTTTGGAGCTCAGTGTTACAATATATCTCTCAGATCACAACTTCCCCTGTACCGCTTTGCCCTAAGTTATGTATTTTAGGCTTGTACCCAGATGACTGTACTCTGTTGTGTGAGGAAAGAAAAATGGTCGATCTTTGTTTGCTACAGGCCAAACGCTGTATTGCATTATGTTGGAAGAATGTTGGTTGCCCCTCCTTTAACCACTGGTTAAACAACTTAACATCGAGTTTAGCTCTTGAGAAACTGACTTATATTGTTAGAAAGAAGGCTTCTGAATTTTACAACATTTGGAAGATATTTCTAGATCTACTGAGGTGTGGGGATTTGGGGGGGGGCGGTGGGTGAATAAGATAACTAGATAATGATGAATAATGTCTGAATTGTTGTTGGGCATATACTGTGTAACCTACGTTATGATTTTTTTTCTTTTTTTTTCTTTTTTTAAATTGTATTTATTTGTATTGTTTGCTATCTTAATTATTTAATTATTCACTTATTTTGAATTCCTTTAGGATTAACATTTCAATTATCATTATTATTATTATTATTATTATTATTATTATTATTAGTATTATTTTAATACCTGCTATATGTTCATTATATTTTTGTGTTGGATACTGTTGAAAAAAAAAACAAACAAACAAAAAACAAATAAACATATGTTTAAAAAAAACAAAAAAAACAGGAACTTGCAATAGGACAATTAAAGGTGTGAAGTCTTAGACTTTAAGAAACAGAACAGTCTGGTTTCTAAAGCTATAATGGAAATAATAACGTTGAGGGTGTATGGTGCACAGAGTGCACACAGATTTGCACACATGCACAAATGATTATATGTTTCTAAGCATAAATGACAATATAAAAAATATCAATCCTAAAAATTAATACCCTTTTTAAATTAAAATCATGCTTCATAAAGGTTTGGCAGTTTCTTATCATTCCTGCAGACACTAATCTGCCAAGTTTGAAGCTGAATCATGTGTACTCACACAAAATCCAGACATTAGAATTTAAACTACATTTCTTATTTATTTTAATAATCAAACTTATAGTGTTATTAAATCTTTGATTAAGAACAAAGATCCTTTACTTTCAGGAACAGCAATGCTAATAAACTCTTTCTGTCCCACCTCTCTGGGAATCCACGACCTGCATACTCTGCCCTACACTGTCAGCACATCTGCCCACATGTGTTGACCAGTCTCTCGGTCCCTGTTATGTCAGTCCCACTCTGAACACTGATACATGTTAAGCTTAATTTATTAAGAATTTGCTTACAACCTAAAATGTCTTTGCTACCTTGGTTTTCTTAATGTTAGAGGACTTCATAGTAAACTAATTTTATAACTTGAAATCAGCCTGATTTGATATTTTTGAAATAAACATCATCGAGGTCTGGAGAGGACCATCTTATTTGTGAATTATACTCATCACATGTGAGTCAGCACAGAGAAAGTGGACAGGGTGGAGGTTTGGCTGCAGTTTTTCCCAACAGTTTGAAATGATCCACTATTAAGGTGGAAATGTGTGTAGTTTTGATGTGCTGGTGTGAAAGGTCTGAACCCCTGCTGTCTGTGCAGTTATCTACCTACGAAGACCAAATAAGAGTCGTTGAGCTGAACTCTCACATTTTAGTAGAAGCAGGTTAAACATGAGCTTGGAAGGTTGTCTTGGTACCGATCCAGGGTGTACTTGGCCTCTGGCTCCATGTCAACTGAAATATACTGCAGCCTCGTAAATTAGACAAGTGGAAAAAAAATGGTTGGAGGGTATTTGAAAAATTAGGTAGAGGATCAATAGGGGGTCCATGGCCCTATTGGTGACACTCTCATAGGGCTTAAAATCTGGGACTCTCCATCAGTTCCTCTTAGAACTGAAGAAGCTTCTCAGGTGAAACTTCTTGAAGCAACTCAAAGAAGTCCAGACGCTTTTCTTTCAGTTCAGTTTCAGTTTCAGTTTTATTTGTCATATGCAAGTTAGCACAGGGTCAACATTGCAATGAAATGTGTTTGACGAGCAGCAGTCACTCAGCAGCATGGTACAGTAGAAGAAAATAAAATAAAATAAAATAATAAAAAATAAATAGAAAAATAGTAAAGAGCAAAATATTTGAGAGACGTAGTAAAAGTGAAAAGATGACTAAATATACAAGTATATATAAATATATGTACACTAGTGATTAAATAAAGAAAATCTTGAAAATGAATGTGACGGGGGGGGCAGATGGGATATTGCACAGGAATGAGCAGCAGTACAAACTGAACAGTACAAAGTTTTTTAGTGGTAGTAAATTATTACAGTATTGCACTTTTTAAATATAAATATCAATAAAGTGGAGTAACCAGTGCAGATTAAACAGATTACTTGTGAAGCTGCAGGGTAGGTTCTCAGTGCGTCCTGTGGAGTGCGTTGTGTGTGTTTAAGTGTTGTGGTTGAGGTGTCGTATGGCCTGGTGGTAAAAACTGTTTTTAAGTCTTGTAGTCTGAGCAGACAGACTCCTGTAACGTCTGCCAGATGGTAACAAGGAGAACAGCTGATGTGCTGGGTGGCTGTGGTCCTTGATGATGCTGTGTGCTTTACGGAGGCATCGCTGAAGATAAATGTCCTGAATGGCAGGAAGCCT
Source organism: Oreochromis aureus (assembly GCF_013358895.1). Classification (NCBI taxonomy): domain Eukaryota; kingdom Metazoa; phylum Chordata; class Actinopteri; order Cichliformes; family Cichlidae; genus Oreochromis; species Oreochromis aureus. The sequence continues at coordinate 14,217,761 of NC_052944.1, read as the reverse complement.
CATGCCAGTGATGTGCATCTTCCATACCAAACTGTAATGCAGCTCGTCAGCAAGCTCTCAATTACACACCTTTAGAAATTTGAGGTGATGTTGGCATTCATGCCAAACTTCCTCAGCCTCCTCAGGAAGTAAAGCCACTGGCGAGCTTTCCTGATAGCAGTGTCTGTGTGAACGGTCCAGGAGAAGTCCTCTGTGATGTTGACTCCAAGGAATTTGAAGCTGCTGACCCTTTCGACCTTGACACCGTTGATGTTGATGGGTTGGTGTTCACTGACTGGTCGTTTCCGTGAGTCCACTATCATTTCTCTAGTTTTGCTGATGTTGAGAGTCAGGTTTTTTTCCAGACACCACTCGTACAGTGCCATCACCTCCTCTCTATAGGCCGTCTCATCGTTGTCCGTGATGAGGCCTATGATGGTTGTGTCATCCGCAAACTTGATGATGATGTTGGAGTCGTGATTAGCAACACAGTCGTGTGTGAACAGGGAATATAGGAGGGGGCTAAGCACACAACCCTGTGGCATACCTGTGTTTAGGATGAGTGGTGAGGAGGTGTGCTTACCAACTCTCACCACCTGGGGCCTGTTTGTGAGAAAGTTTAGAATCCATCTGCTGATTGGTGTTCCCAGCCCAAGGTCGACGAGCTTCGTGGCAAGTTTTGAGGGGATGATGGTGTTAAATGCCGAGCTGTAGTCAATGAGGAGCATCCTTGCATATGTATTCCCTTTTTCCAGGTGAGTGAGGGTGGTGTGCGTTGCCAGGGCGATGGCATCCTCTGTGGCTCTGTTTGTCCGATAGGCAAACTGAAGAGGGTCCAGTGCAGGGGTGGGCAATCTCAGTCCACAAGGGCCGGTGTCCCTGCAGGTTTTAGATGTGTCCTAGACCAACACAGCTGATTTAAATGGCTAAATTAGCTCCTCAACATGTCCTGAAGTTCTCCAGAGGCCTGGTAACGAATTAATCATGTGATTCAGGTGTGTTGACCCAAGGTGAGATCTAAAACCTGCAGGGACACCGGCCCTCGTGGACTGAGATTGCCCACCCCTGGACCAGTGTGTCAGAGAGGGAGGAGCAGATGTGATCTTTGACCAGCCACTCCAGGCACTTCATGATGACGGATGTCAGTGCAACAGGACGGTAGTCATTCAGACAGGAGACCACTGATTTTTTGGGAACAGGAATGATGGTGGATGCTTTGAGGGACGTGGGGACCACTGACTGCCTCAGGGAGAGGTTGAAGATGTTGGTGAACACCTCTGCCAGCTGGTCGGCACACACTCTGAGAAGCCGGCCTGGGATGCCGTCCGGTCCTGGAGCTTTGTGAGGATTGACCTTTTTAAAGGTCCATCTCACAGCTTCCGTTTTCAGAGTTAAAGTTACAGCCTCACTGTCTTCACTGAACACTGACAGTGTTGTCCTTCTTGTAGTCAGTGATGCAGTGCAGTCCATTCCACAGTCGCCTGGTGTCAAAGCTGTGGTAGCTGGACTCCATTTTGTACCTGTAGTCCTTTCTGGCCTTTTCTATGGACTTTCGGAGGTCATACCTGGCTGCTTTATATGCATCAGCATCCCCGGAGTTAAAGGCAGAGGTCCGCACTTTTAGCTTGGCACGAACGTCTTTATTTACCCAGGGTTTCTGATTTGAATATTTGCGGACGGTGGTTTTAGTGATGGTATCATCCATGCACTTCCCAATATATCCAATGACAGAGTCTGTGAGTTCATTGCCATCAGCTGCATCCACAAATATCTGCCAGTCAGTTGTGTCAAAGCAGTCCTGTAGGACCTCCTCAGCCTCACTGTCCCATTTGTAGATGACCCTGGAAGCTGGTTTTTCCTGTTTCAGTCTTTGTCTGTATGCAGGCAGCAGCAGAATGGAACAATGGTCTGCCTTACCAAAAGCTGGGCGGGGGAGGGGTTTGTAGCACTCTTTGAATGGAGTGTAACAATGGTCCAGTGTTTGATCACCTCTTGTGGGGAAAGAGATGTGCTGATAGTATTTGGGGAGAACCTTCTTCATGTTGGCTCTGTTGAAGTCTCCCAGCACAATAAAGGCAGCTTCTGGATTTTTGTTCTCAAGTCCAGTAATGATGTCATACAGTTCGTCCATAGCCGTAGCTTTATCAGCATGTGGGGGAATGTAAACAGCTGAGAGGAGAACTGAGCTGAACTCCCTCGGGAGGTAAAAAGGCCTGACTTCAATGGTCAGTAGCTCGACTCTCTGAGAGCAGTAAGTTTTTAAGATACACACATCTCTAGCCCACAAAGAGTTAACCATAAAGCACACCCCTCCTGCCCTTTTCTTGCCTGAGTCCTTCGTTCGGTCTCCCCGGTAAACAGTGAATCCATTCTGCATGATGCCGCAGTCGGGGACGCTGGGCTCCAGCCATGTCTCTGTGAAGGCCAGAACGCAGCAGTTCCTGATGTCTTGTTGGTGTTTAATCCGTGCACGCAGCTCGTCAAGTTTGTTGTCAAGAGCCTGGAGATTCGCGAGCAGGATGCTGGGGAGAGGTGGCTTGCTGTTTCTCTGTCGCATTCACCACAAAACTCTGGCGCGTTTCACCCTCTTTGTTTTCCCTCGACGTCGTGCAAGTAAACAAAGGATCCCAGGCAGCAGAGCGTCCACGGAGTCGAAACTCGCTGTAAAGTCCGAACTGGCTGACGAACGTAGCTCCAAAAGCGTTTGTCTGTCATACCGAGTGTATGATCACGCTGTGTGCACAGAAATAGAAAGCAGTACAAAATAAATAATAACATTTTTGCTGAGATGACTGGGAGCTCTCGTCGGTGCAGCCATCTTACGGCGCAACCGGAAGTAGGTTCATCAACTGTCAAACATGGAGGAGGAAGTGGGAGGTCTGGGGCTGTTTGCTGATCCAGAGTCAATGACTTGTGCAGAGTGAGAGGCTCCCTGAACCAAAACAGCTACCACAGCATCCTGCCGCACCATGCAGGACCCTCTGGTCGGTCAGAGGTTCATCCTACAGCAAGATAATGACCCAAACATCAGTCCAAGCTGTGCCAGAACTACCTCAGGAACAAAGAACAAGGTGGTGAGCTTGGAAACATGGAGTGTCCAGCACATTCTCCAGACAAAAACCCCATCGAGCTGGTTGAACTGGACAGAAGGGTGAAAGCAAAGCAGCCTACAAGGTCCACATTTATGGGACCTTCTGCTACAGATATGGGAGAACATTTGATTTCTATTGTAGAAAGAAGCCACGGGTGTGTTCAGTCAAAAGTTTAGAATAAACTTTGGTGTATAAATGTATTTCATGATTTATTTTAACTCCAATTGCTTATTTGCACTATGCTTTCATTTCAGAGTGCAATGAGATATTAAACTGGATATGTTCAATAAAACTGTCATGATCCTGGGTCTGTGACTCAGTGTTTTCTGTTTTGTATTGTTAATCTTTGATTTCATGATGTATCTTTGTTTATTCTTACGTTTTGGTTCTGTGTTTTATTGTACCTCTAAGTTCAGTCTATGTATTTCCTGCTTTGTTGTGAAGGTCCGTGTGTAATGTCAGTGGGTTTAGTTTGCATTTCCTCTGTCTCGTCTTGTCAGTCACTCCCAGCTGTGTCCTCCTCCTGTGTCTAATTCCCTCATTATCCCTCTGTGTATTTAAGCCTTGTGTTTGCCTCTGTTAGTTGCTGCTTCTGCGTATCTCTCTCCGTCGTCTCAGGTTGTCGCTCCCTGCATCTGTTTTTTTTCTGTTAATTTTCCCACTTTAAGTTTTTGCTTAGTTTCCATGCTCACCCTTGCCATTTCTGTTTGTATCACCATGTGATGAATAAACAACTTGCATGTGTGTGTGAATGGGTGGATGACTGGATATGTAAAGCGCTTTGGGATCCTTAGGACTATTAAAGCGCTATATAAATACAGGCCATTTACCATTTACCATCTGAGCTGCCTGCATAAAGGGTCCTTTAATAATTTACACACGGTTTGCCCCGCAAACCGTGACAAAAACACTGGAAAAATTGGGGTGTTCTAAAATGTTTGATGGGTAGTGTATATATTTAGTTTATATGTTTTCTTTATTTATATGGTTTATTTTATATTGTATCCAAGTGTTACTTGGATACTTCTCTATAATGCTTCTTTATGTGCAATTTTGTTGCATTCTGAGCCTTAGAAATTTATTGGTGGTAGTTATGAACTGCTGTTAGAATCATGTTAAATTCTGATAAATCAGACAATTACCTCTCCAGCTGTTGTTACAGTCTTTGTGTTTATCGGATCTTTACAGGGTTAAAGATGACGACACCTAAAGAAATCCTTCTGGAGACTTTGGAGCATTTGGGACATGATGACTTTGAAAAATTCAAGTGGCATCTGAAGAACAATGGGTCTGTAGAAGGTTTACCAGCAATCCCAGAGACTAAACTGGAGAATGCAGAGAGGACGGACATAGTGGATCTGATGTTTCATACCTACTGTATCAACACTTTTGAGGTCACTAAAAATCTTTTGGGGAGCATAAACAGGAATGATCTGTTGAAGAATTTAAATAACATCATCCCAGAACCCAAAGGTAAGTCAGGGAATGACTAAACATAGAACACAAACAATAAAAACATTAGTTAATATTACACAGGTGCCATAAGCATCCATAGGATCAAATTAATTCAAAACACACTGAATATATACGTGCACTTTCAGGAGTGAGAGACTGCCAGGAGAAAGCCAACAGTTTATATGTGTTTTATGCATCTGCACAAATAACCTCCTGTGTACACATGAATATTTGCTCTTTGGGTTGGTTTGATTAAAATGGGACCAGCAGCAGGTTTTCTGTCCATTTTACAGATTTATATTGTCAGATTGGTTTTAGAGCTATTTTATCAACATAAATGAGGCGACGACAACAGTTTGGGACATGTCACAAATATGATCAAAGTGCTTTTTCTTAAATCTATTTACCAGTTGAAGGAAAGTTTTTTGTTTTTTTTTTAAAAACTGGTGCCATTTCTTTCTGCTGTTTGGAGACCCAAACAAAAAAAAAAGCCCAGACAGTAAATGCCTTTTATTATGGTTGATAAACAGGACACTAAGGTGATTGGTCAAAAGTTGGAGGAAAGCAGCAGTTCTCCTTATTTGACTGAAATCCAGCATTTCAGCTCATGTGTTTTCTTCTGCAGCTTTCTGGGAGATTCCACTTCAGCCTTCTGCTGGCAACACTCCCATTACCATGCTTCCCTTAGGCAGCATCATTAGAAGACATAGCATACATTTACACTGCTGTGCAGATGACACCCAGCTCTATCTGTCCATGAAGCCAGGTAACACACACCAATTAGTTAAACTGCAGGAATGTCTTAGAGACATAAAGACCTGGATGGCCGCTAACTTTCTGCTTCTTAATTCAGATCAAACTGAGGTTATTGTACTCGGCCCTGAAAATCTTATAAATATGGTATCTAACCAGATTCTTACTCTGGGTGGCATTACCTTGGCCTTCAGTAACGCTGTGAGGAACCTTGGAGTCAATTTTGACCAGGACATGTCCTTCAACGCACATATTAAACAAATATGTAAGACTGCTTTCTTCCATTTGCGCAACATCTCTAAAATTAGAAATATCCTGTTTCAGAGTGACGCTAAAAACTAGTTCATGCATTTATTACTTCCAGGCTGGACTACTGTAATTCATTATTATCAGGATGTCCTAAAAACTCCCTGAAAAGCCTTCAGTTAATCCAAAATGCTGCAGCAAGATTCCTGACAGGGACTAGAAAGAGAGAGCAGATTTCTCCTGTATTGGCTTCCCTTCATTGGCTTCCTGTTAAATCCAGAATTCAAAATCCTGCTCCTCACATACAAGGTCTTAAATAATCAGGCCCCATCTTATCTTAATGACCTTGTAGTACCATATCACCCTATTAGAGCACTTCGCTCTCGCACTGCAGGCTTACTTGTTGTTCCTAGAGTATTTAAAAGTAGAATGGGAGGGAGAGCCTTCAGCTTTCAGGCCCCAAAAAGAGAGTTGGGTTTTTTCTGTTTTATTATTGTAGGTTCTTTACCTTACAATATAAAGCACATTGTGTGACTGTTGTTGTTATTTGGAGGAATATATAAAACAAAAAACTTTTATACTTGAAATTCTTTCATTTATTCTACATATTTATTCATTACTGGCTCCATAGTGTCGTTTATGTAATATGTGAAATGTTGCTAGTATTGATTTGGTGCTGTATAAATAAAACTGACTAACTAAGAGGTCTTACGTGGCTGCAGGTGGAGATTAGCTGGAGGAGGAGATGAATTAAATCTGGGTACAGAGTGAGGTGTGGGTGTACAGGGAGGCAGGCAGGTGAGGATGGCAGTTTGCAAGAGTGAGTTTTACCAGCAGTGGCTGGCTAGAATCCTGAGGCGTGACTTATGGCAAGAGTTGGAAGATATATCCAGGTGCCGACTAGGGAACAGGAATAGAGGGTTAAGCAAAACACACTGAGGAGCACAAGACAAAATGTGAGGCAGAGAACCGACAATCTGATGAAGGTTCATTGTGAGTGCTGGTCATAAATACTGCCGGAGTAATTGCCAACAGGTGAGGAGCAGGGAGGAGGGAGGAGGGCTCCACCCAGGGGAGGAGAGCTGATGCTGTGGAAAGTTACTCAGACTCACCCAGATTATGACACCAAGAGTCCAGTGAACTGAACACATAACCACAGTAACCAGAATGCAGTTTTCTCATTTGTGTCATTTGCTGTATCTTCATGCAGAGATTCTCCTGAGTGTCAGCTCAAACTCAAGTCAAACCTGAAGAAGAAGTTCCAGTGTGTGTTTGAGGGGATTTCTACAGCAGGAAACCCAACCCATCTGAATCAGATCTACACAGAGCTCTACATCACAGAGGGAGGGACTGCAGAGGTCAATGATGAACATGAGGTCAGACAGATTGAAACAGCATCCAGGAAACTAGACAGACCAGAAACAACCATCAGACAAGAAGACATCTTTAAACTCCCACCTGGAAGAGATAAACCAATCAGAACAGTGCTGACGATGGGAGTGGCTGGCATTGGGAAAACAGTCCTAACACAGAAGTTCACTCTGGACTGGGCTGAAGACAAAGCCAACCAGGACATCCAGTTCATGTTTCCATTCACTTTCAGAGAGCTGAATCTGCTGAAAGAGGAAAAGTTCAGCTTGGTGGAACTTGTTCATCACTTCTTTACTGAAACCAAAGAAGCAGGAATCTACAGCTTTGAAGACTTCCAGGTTGTGTTCATCTTTGATGGTCTGGATGAGTGTCGACTTCCTCTGGACTTCCACAAAACTACAATCCTAACTGACCCTAGAAAGTCTACCTCAGTTGATGTGCTGCTGATAAACCTCATCAGGGGAAAACTGCTTCCCTCTGCTCGCCTCTGGATAACCACACGACCTGCAGCAGCCAATCAGATTCCTCCTGACTGTGATGGCATGGTGACAGAGGTCAGAGGGTTCACTGACCCACAGAAGGAGGAGTACTTCAGGAAGAGATTCAGCGATGAGGAGCAGGCCAGCAGCATCATCTCTCACATCAAGACATCACGAAGCCTCCACATCATGTGCCACATCCCAGTCTTCTGCTGGATCACTGCTACAGTTCTGGAGTTTGTGATGAAGAACAAAGAGAGTGAAGATCTACCCAAGAATCTCACAGAGCTCTACCTACGCCTTGTGCTATTTCACCTAAAACAAAGGACATCAAGTATGATGGAGGAGCTGAGACAGATTCATGCAGGAAGATGAATGAGTCTCTGGGAAAACTGGCTTTTGATCAGCTGCAGAAAGGAAACCTGATCTTCTATGAATCAGACCTGACAGAGTGTGGCATCGATATCAGAGCAGCCTCAGTGTACTCAGGAGTGTTCACACAGATCTTTAAAGCTGATAAGTGCCACATGTTCAACAACGTTGTTTACTGTTTCGTCCATCTGAGCATTCAGGAGTTCTTTGCTGCACTTCATGTCTATCTGACCTTCATCAACTCTGGAGTCAACCTGCTGAAGAAACAATCTCCTCTCTCTAAAATCTTCCAAAAAAAACTTACTGTAAAAGACTTCTACCAGAGTGCTGTGGACAAGGCCTTAAAGAGTCCAAATGGACACCTGGACTTGTTCCTCCGCTTCCTCCTGGGTCTTTCACTGCAGACCAATCAGGATCTCCTATGCGTGTTGACACAGACAGGAAGTAGCTCAGAGACCAATCAGGAAACAGTTCAGTACATCAAGAAGAAGCTCAGTGGGAATCTGTCTGCAGAGAAAAGCATCAATCTGTTCCACTGTCTGAATGAACTGGATGATCGTTCTCTAGTGGAGGAGATCCAACAGTCCCTGAGATCAGGACGTCTCTCCACAGATGAACTGTCTCCTGCTCAGTGGTCAGCTCTGGTCTTCATCTTACTGTCATCAGATCTGGATGAGTTCGACCTGTGGAAATACTCTGGTTCAGAGAAGGCATTTTTGAAGCTGCTGCCAGTGGTCAAAGCATCCAAGAAAGTGCTGTGAGTGAAACTATGAACAAATATGTTTAATAATGCTAGATGAATAAAAGAATATGTCTCCATTCTTCCTCAGGCTGAGTTATTGCAAACTCTCAGAAAGAATCGTTGAAGCTTTGTCTGAAATTCTCAGCTCCCCATCCAATCATCTGAGAGAGCTGGACCTGAGCTTGAACAAGCTGCAGGATTCAGAATTGGATTTGCTGTGTGTTGGACTAAAGAGTCCTCACTGTAAACTTGAAACTCTCAGGTAAGGATACAGACTTTTTGACACTTTTTATTCTTAAATCTGTAAGTTTATCTTGATGCGCACGTTCAAAGTCAGCACAATTTTCCTTTTAAGTTCCTGAGTTTATATTTTTGACTGTCAGGTTGTCTGGACAGATGTGTTTATTTTATTTATTTATTTTTACTTGTGCCTAAAGTCAGAACTAAACCCCCATGTAGGTGACTTTCTGTTACTGGAGCAGCCTTCCTGAAGACAGCAGTGTCTTTTCATGCTTTTAAAGCCAAACTCACCTTTCTGACCTGGCTTTCTTTTATTATCTATTTTTATTTGTTAATTATATATTTACTTCTACTGTTTAACTACTGCTCACATCTTTTATCCTCCTTTTTAATTGTTCATTTCTTTTTACCCAGTGTTTGTATATTGCACTTTATATTTGTCATCTATATTTATCATGTACTGCTTTGCTCATTTATTGTTTGGTTTTAATGTTACCTGGTCTCAGGTTTGTTTGTTTGTTAGTTTAGCTCAGTTCTGTTTTTTGGTTTGTTTGGGTTTTTTTTTAAGTTATAAAATTTGTAACTGTAGTGATTTGTGTGTGTGACAGAGAGAGACACTGCTAGGGATTTTTGACACAAGTTGTTCTTGTAAAATCAGTCTGTGAAGGTTCTCAGACATCCAGGTCACCGTAGTCTAAGGAGCTTGGAAAGAAAAACACATCTGGAATTCTTTGAGTTTCCTTGAAGATTTTTCACCTCTCATCTAAGAAGCTTCTTCAGTTCTAGGGTCAAATGGTGGACAGTTCCAGATTTAAACCCTGTGGGAGTGTCCCCCCAAGACATGGACCAGACTTCATAATCCACACTTTGAAATTGGCTCCGATTATTTCCTCCTCTGTTACAGTGAGCTCACCCCAACAGTTAAACACACAAGCATTTATTTTCAAAGCGTTTTATTAGAAACACATTTTAACTTCTACTTTTAACATCCCAGGAAGCACAAGTAAGCCTGCAGGCTGAGAGTGCAGTGCTCTGTGAGGAGAATAAGGGATTAATAATAAGAATCAGCTCATATTAGATAATAAGGTTCATTCCAGGAAGCCGCTTCCGATCAGAGTCAGGTCAATCAGCTCTGAGCATGCTCAGTGTGAGTTATGATTGTAGGCAAATTTGTGGGAGTGGAGCAGTCAGTAAAGGGCAATGGTGGTGGCTCAGGGTTTGTATGTTTGGGGGTTCAGAGGAAAAGGTGGATGCAGGTGTGGAGTTAGTGTGTGAGAGCAGGGAGTGAATTCAGCATCTTGACAGCCTGATGGACGAAGCTGTCTCTCAGTCTCCTGGTTCTGGCCGGGAGGCTCTTCAGTCTCCTTTCTGATGGCAGCAGGTCCTGACAAGCATGTTGTCAGGACCTGGGGCTTTGCTTGTGTTGATCCTGGCAAGGGATCGCCACACACTGTCTGGGGATAGTGTCACCACCCGATCGTGGGGGGGGTGGAGTCTTCTGTGCTTGAGTGTAGTTCTGTGCCTCAAAGCGAGAGAAAATTTCACTTAGCTCTTGCGGTAATGTGGTGGAACCAACAGCGATCTGAGGAGTGGGCTTGTAGTCTGTGATGGTCTGTATCCTTTGCCACAGCCTCTGAGTGTCTCTGCTGTCACTGAAGCTTTGTAAAATCCTCCTGGAGTGCTGCCTTTTTCCCTCTCTAATGCCGCGTGACAGGTTTGCCCTTGCTGTTCTTAGGCTGACCTCATCCCCAGCTCTCAAGGCTGCATTTCTCACCCTCAGGAGCCTGTAGACCTCACCTGTGAGCGATGGTTTCTGATTGGCCCGGATAGTGATGGTCCTGGTCTCTATGACCTCATCGATGCATTTTGAGATGTAGCCAATGACAGTTTCTGTATATTCCTGCAGGTCTGTGGTGTTGTCATGTGTGGCTGCCTGTTTAAGGATCTCCCAGTCTGTGGTGGAAAAGCAGTATTGCAGGTCCTTCCAGCCACACACGCACTACCTGCTTGCGAACTTGTTTAGTGACTTTGACCAGGGGCCTGTATGCTGGCATTAGCATAACAGTGATGTGATCAGAGGCACCGAGGTGGTGGTGGTGGTGGCTTTGTAAACTCCTCTCTGGGTGGTGAAAACATTGTCCAAAATGTCATTTCCTTGTGTGGGAAATTCAATGTGTCTATGCAGTAGTAAACATAGGGGGCGTCCAAATTCATGGGCTGCATCCTCCTGAGGCCGCATTTGTAGACCGATTAGGTCACAGCGACGCGCCGAAGACTGTCCAAATTCATAGAGTCCTCCGAATGCAGCCGACCAATGCGTCCTCCTTTTCTTCGAATTTGAAGGATGGGTCGGTGTGTCCTTCGTGGCCCACCATATCCCAGAATTCATAGCGCAGCCAAACTCCAGTTTCCGCAATGGCGGCCGCTACTAAGCTTTGAATATTACTCTTTCTGGGTCATAAAATTAACCAAATACAGGGCAATCTTGGAAGAAAACCTCTTTGAATCTGCAAAAAACTTGAGACTGGGGCGGAGGTTCACCTTCTAGCAGGACAACGACCCTAAACATAAAGCCAGGGCAACAATGGAATGGTTTAAAACAAAAAGATATCCATGTGTTAGAATGGTCCAGTCAAAGTCCAGATCTAAATCCACTCGAGAATCTGTGGCAAAATCTGAAAACTGCTGTTCACAAACGCTGTCCATCTAATCTGACTGAGCTGGAGCTGTTTTGCAAAGAAGAATGGGGGAGGATTTCAGTCTCTAGATGTGCAAAGCTGGTAGAGACATACCCTAAAAGACTGGCAGCTGTAATTGCAGCAAAAGGTGGTTCTACAAAGTATTGACTCAGGGGGCTGAATAATTATGCACACCCCACTTTTCAGTTATTTATTTGTAAAACATGTTTAGAATCATGTGTGATTTTCGTTCCACTTCTCACGTGTACACCACTTTGTGTTGGTCTTTCACGTGGAATTCCAATAAAACTGATTCATGTTTGTGGCTGTAATGTGACAAAATGTGGGAAAGTTCAAGGGGCCCAATACTTTTGCAAGCCACTGTATTAATCCCCGGTCGTTTTCACACAGCTGAATAAACGTCAAACAGAAAACTGATTAAGCAGAAGTGTGAGACGGTCGAGAGTTTACACCAATGTCCTTTTATATTTTAGATATCAAGGAGCAGACAGCTGAGTTTATTAAACTCCACCGAGACAGCGGTGACACAAATCTAAAGGCTAGACCGTCCAATTTCACAGCCGTTTACTTCTGGCCTACCCGACCTTCTGAGGACCCAGCCCACGTAGATCCCGGAGGCTGGGTCCTCAGGAGATCTGAGTCCATGAATTTGGACACGACCAAAGTAAAAGTTAATGGCGTTTGACCAATGACTGTAGAAAACATGGACGACGCGACAGCTTCCCAAAAATGAATCCAAAACGTCTCTGTCGCCCCCTGGTGTCTGGCTGCAGTATAGGTCATAAACCCCGCCTCCTCCATGTTAGCAGATGTCCCATCTGCTAACATTAATTTATTTTAGTCTGGGGTCAGACTAAAATAAATTAATTCTCCTTAGATAATGTTTTTCCAAAGATTCTTTTTTTTTTGTTATCAATAGTTCTCACCACGCTGATTGATGTCCAAGGGGTCTCCTCTCCCATAAGTTTGATTCTAATTCCTACCACGGGGATGTTAAATTGGGGTGAAACGTCATCATACCAACTTTGACTGGCAGCTGCAGTCATGGAGAAACTTGTGTATCTCTGTTCGGGAATAGCAGATAGAGCGTAGGCTCTGAGAGGAGGGCCAGCATTTACGCTACGAAAACACGACCGGCTGTTTTAACCTGACACCCTCAGGTGTTCTTCGGTAAACTGGACTACCTGACAGAAGGACCCGAGGCTCCACTGCACTTTTTCAGTAAGTTAAATGTGTTTGTAAGCTACTCCGTAACTACCGTCCTTAGCTAGGTCCTGAGCAGTGTTGCCAACTCCTCAGTAAGGAAAATCGCTATTGGTTGTCCTAAAAGTCGCTAGAAGTCGCTAAATGACGTCATCACCTAATTTGCATAATTGGTCATGCTAATATAATTGTAACCTATGTTGTTGGAGAGAGAAATAACATCGTGGAAGAGACATAAAGTGAGTAAAAAACGTCCTAAATGCATTTAGAGTTTATTTAGAACTACAAATTAAATTTCTTTTAGCAATTATTGTTTTTTTTAATGTCACAATTCCAACCCTGCTCCTTTACCCGGGCTTGGACCGGCAAAACTGACCCGAAATAGGCACTCTGGTGGAGTTACTTTGTGTGTGTGTGTTTATAAGTAGTTTTAAACCTTGTGATCCACAAAACAGCATAAGAGTAAAAGAAGAACTGACTGCGTTACAGCACCCGCTGCTTGTTGAGAGTAAAAGCGATACACGCTTTCACGTCTTTTTTTAGCGACTTTCTTTAGAAAAAAAGTCGCTAGGGGGTCTGAAAACTCGCTAAATATAGCGACAAAGTCGCTAAGTTGGCAACACTGGTCCTGAGACCTAGCTAGCTAAGATGAGCACTCGGCTGTCAGGGTTCGTTTAGCTAATCCGTGCAGGTGAATGACTTTACCCTGACTAAAGAAATCAAGAGAAACGCCCCGGGCTGCTCAGTCACTAATTACCGTTACTGTACTTTTATTACAAGTATTATACTGTAAAAGCAACAGGCTGCACCCTGCTGCAGCTCCTGTGCAGAGCTGAATATTAAATATCTTATTAAACAGCAGCATGTTTTCAGTCTCCATATCTGTAAAGACAGTAACACCAACTTTAAAAAACCTGGCACTTCAGTAACTCCTCATTAATCTGGAAAATTTGATCAAATAGCAAAGCCCCATGTTTATGTACTGAAACCAATGACTTCCTCTTGGCAGCTTAAGTTAAAATGTTTTAATTTTTCCACTGATTAAATTTTTTAACACTGACTGTGTTTTTTTATACTGAGTTTGTAGCAAGTATTCAGGTTAAAAAACTGTCTGAATTATTGTCGATGAGTGTTACGAAAACAGTTGCACCCCGGTTATTTTTTATTCCTCGAGCATCCAGAGACAGCACCGGACTCAGTAGTCATTTTCACACAAACCTTTATTCATCTTCAGCCATCTTCATTTAAGCATGCATCTTCTAGAAGGGGAGATGTGCAAGGCCGGTGGCCCTCTGCAGATCCTCCACCTCTTTGTTTGTTACAGTCAGCTTTATAGAAGCGACCCCATCATAAAACCCCTATGGTGTGCTGCAAACTCTGTGTCTGTGTGTGTGTGTGTATGCACGAGCACGTGAGTGCCTGTGTGTGCGCGTACCCGTGTGTTTATGTGAGTGCACGTGAGTGAGTTTGCATGTAAGTGTGGGTGTGTCGTAACAGTCAAAGCACTGTGTGTGTGTCTCTGTATACGTGACTTCCTGGGGGTCATAAAAGTAATCTCCTCACCCAAGCTACACCAAATTCCTCTACACAATATAGAAAACAGAGTTGACATATTACAAACACTGAGACCCCCACTCTGCATCCACTGGGCCATTGGCCTCTTATTGTCTTACATTTACAGATAAGGTGGAGAGTCTCCTGCAAACCTACTTCTAAGTTTATAAAAATTATGAGTTTTTATTAAAGGTACAAGCCTCAGCATCAGCAATCCCCAACTGTAGCTTCCTGTCTCCTTTTATGACAGCATACCCCCAGTGTCAATAAATTCCTTTCCCTCTAAACAATTACACACATTCTCAGGCCTACAGCTAAGCCAAACTGAAACACAGACAAATCCTTCCCTATTTATTAACCTTTATTTAACCAGGAAGATCCCATTGAGATTAAAAACCTCTTTTTCAAGGGAGACCTGGCCAAGATGGGCAGCAGCAGGTCTCTCACAGTTACAGAAATTACTCAAACTCAGGCAGCAACAACAACACACATGCAACCATAAGTGAAAGAATACAAATAAAATAAAATTCAATAAAATTCAAATAAAAATGAAGTCAGTCAAAATGACAATCAATTTAATTGAAACAGTTGCATGTTATGGACTTGGCCTCAAGGATTCGTAGTTTAGATTTAAAAGCACTTAATGAAATGAATTCAGTCATTTTCAATTCCTTCTGCAGTTTGTTCCAAGCCAAGGGTGCTGAATGGACAAAAGCTCTTTTACCAAATTCAATTCGGGCAAATGAAACAGAAAGCAACAAGTAACCATGCGGGTGAAGAGAATACCGACCAGCATGTTTCATTGCAAGCAGGGAACATATATAAGAAGGCAGCAACCCAGGTATCGCCTTATATGTAAAACTGTATAAATGAGAGTTCCTCCGACTTACCAAAGCAGGCCATCCTACCTGAGAGTATAACTCACAGTGGTGAGTCTGAAATTTACGGTTAGTGATGAACCTCAGAGAAGCATGATACACAATATCAACCATTCGAAGACATTGAGCAGAAGCATTCATATATAGAATATCACCATAATCCAGCACAGGCAAGAATGTTGCAGCAACAAGCCGCTTCTTTTTATTAAAAGAGAAACACAACTTATTTTGAAGATAAAATCTCAGTTTTAACTTCAGGTTTTTCACAAGATTCTCTACATGTGGCTTGAAGGTGAGCGAGTCATCAATTAAGATTCCCAGATATTTATAGGTGTGAACCAACTCTGATTGATATTCAGATAAAATGGCATTGGTGTAAAAAACTCCTTTAACTGCTCACACACAAGAGCTTTAAGAACTTTGGCCAGCACAGATAGATTAGATATTGGTCTGTAATTAGTTAACACTGCTGGGTCTCCCCCTTGTAATAGCGGAATAACAAAAGCTGATTTCCATACTGAGGGAATTTCATTCGTATCCAGTGTGAGGTTGAAAAGTGTTGTGAGAGGCTCTGCCACAAAATCAGCTGCCAGTTTCAAGAAGTAAGGATCTAGTAAGTCTGGCCCTGGAGATTTTCTAGGATCTAACAGTTTAAGAGCTTTACAGACCTCCTGTACAGAGAAAGGAACAAAGTTAAATGGCTGACCAGTGTACACCGGAAGATTTGTGCCAGATTTTACAGAGACTGGGTTCAGAGAGTCAAACAAAGAGCCAGAAGATATAAAGTGCTTGTTAAAGCAATTCATAATCTCCTTCCTATCATAAACAGGAACAGAATTCTTAAAAACATAGGTGGGTAGAGCGTGGGAGCTTTTACTCACTGAAAGAGACTTAATGATTTTCCAGAACTTCTGTGGATTATTTAGGTTCTCAGTGGTGACAGACCGATAATATTCTGTTTTAGCTTTCTTTTCTTTTCTTTTTTTAAACTTTTTATTTATTTAGGAACATTTTTATGCAGAAAAAAAAAAACACAAAACATGAGATCATGAGAAGACAATATATGCCCGTGTATACAGCTACACATCCACACATACATATATCAATACTTTGGTATTGCAAGTTCTATGCATTAAAGAGTGCTGCCACAATGTGTAAAGCCCAACCATTTTCTCCAACGCCTCCTTCCCAAGTCTCCCTGAAGTCGCAGGGTGAAAGTCATACATTCCATCAATTTGATATCTTCCACTATAGAGGTAAAAAGTATTATAGTGGGAGGGTCTTTACAAAGCCAGCGTTTTGTTATAGCCTTTTTCGCAGATGCCAAGAGGATTCTCAGGAGATAAACATCATCTGTAACTAAATCTTCTTCAAAATATCCCAGATACAATGATGCAAATGTACAAGTCACATTGAATCCCAGTACCTTTGTGATTATTTTTACAACTTCCATCCAGAAGGGCCATATAGATGGGCAGGACCAGAATATGTGTCCGTGGTCTGCCATGACTTCCCACAGTTTCTCCAACAAAGTGCAGGTGTAGCACTGAATTTAGACTTTTGTTTAGGTGTTATGAAAAAAGCGTATAATGTTCTTCCAACAAAAGTCCCGCCACATGTTGGAGTTAGTTGTGGTAAACTGTGTTTCCCAAATCCTTGTCCACCCATCTTCTGTAATCTCAATGTCCATTTCTTTTTCCCATTTCTGTTTTATGTACATTGTTGAGTCCCTCTTGAGCTTAGTCATACACTTGTACAGTTTACTTATGGGCTTTGTTACTCCCAGAGTCGTAAGCATCAATGAAGATGTTGACAATCGAGAAGTCCCCAGGGACACAGCTGTTTATTCTTTTGCCAATATAGTCACGGAGTTGCAAGTATCGGAAAAAGTCTTGCTTCTCAAGGTCGTAAGTCTTGCATAAGGCATCAAAGGCCATAATTTTAGATTTTACGATAACTGAACACACAGCAGTAATTCCATGCAATACCCATTGTCTAAATCTACTGTCGTGGGAGGCAGGTCAAAAATCAGGGTCGTATGCTGGCCACCTCAGAAGTTTTATCTCTTCATGAAGTTGTGCTTGCTTGACCACTCCCCTCCATACTTTTAATGTAAAATTGACCCACTGGCTGGTTGTCAAGATATTGTTTAACTCAGAAGCTGCGTGACCAAGTCTAGACTGGATCGGTGTGTCCGAGAGAGACATCTCAATTGCCCTAGGGTGGTGCCTATGGGTCCAGCTGGCAGTACAGGCCCTGGTGTGGTGCAGATGGCCCCAGCCAGCAGCACAGGCCCTGGGGTGGTGCAGATGGGTCCAGCCGATAGCACAGGCTCTGGTGAGGCTCAGTTGGTTTATGCTAGCAGCACAGGCCCTGGTGTGGTGCAGATGGCCCCAGCCAGCAGCACAGGCCCTGGGGTGGTGCAGATGGATCCAGCTGGCAGCACAGGCCCCGGTGCAGTGAGATGGCCTATTACTCTGATCTAAACAAATTTAAAACATTATATTGTAATAATTGTTTTCTTATAGTCACATGAGTTATGTTCACAAAATCACATGTGCAGAACTCTGTACAGCTCACATCCTTTAAGAGAAATAATTTGAAGCATTAATATTTCTTGTTCAATACCACTGCTGATAACAGTGCTGATAACACCTCTGTATGTTGTGACCACTTTATATTTCAGATTGTGATGATTGTGTTCTCGTTGTGATTACAGGAGCTGCCCTCAGATTCAGACCTCAGCACCACCCAGTGACAGCAGACAGATCATCCTATAGCTTCACTCTTTGTAGTAACTCCATAATGAACTGATGAAAACAGTACAAAGGTTAAAGTACCACATGTGCTGTCAGTGAAAGCTGCAGCTGTTTAAAGATAAAGTTAAAAGGATGAATCACCCATGTAACTGTGTCACTGTATATCAGCATCAACAGGACCTGAGTTTGGTGTTTCAGAGAGCTGTTGTCTAGGTCTGTGTGCTGTTATTGCTCAGTTTGACCGGACGATGGACAGACTCAAGTTTGACTTTGAAACAACTGTGTTGTTAAACAGTTTCATGGTTCAAAAAACAAAACAATCAAAAACACTTTTTTCATACTTGTGTTAAGTTTTGTATAGAAATGAGACAAAATTGATTGTGAGGTTAAATGTGATAGAAACAGCTCACACTGACATCCATCCTGATCAAACATGAGTGTCATGAAGCCTGTTTGCAGTTATTTGCACTGCTTTCCACTCTGGATGTTGTTTCTGTTCAGCTGTAAGTATAAAAGGCTCCACTCTACAACCTGTTTGTGTTATTTGTTCAATAGAAACATTATTTTGTGCTGTTGTTGCACTTCTTTTATTCACAACCAAAGAGTTTTTTAAAATCTTCATCAAATTGCATTTAAATGACTTTTAAATATTACTTTAAATATTTAGATTTAAATTTCTGATAAACGTTTAATTACAAGTATCAGTATTGTCTAATGTTTTGGCTGCAGTGTGTTTTTGCAGACAGGTATAACAGAACAGCTTTAGTGTTTACATTTTTTAAACTTGAGTATGAACTTATACAAAATGCAGCAAGATATTAAAAAACAATTTGATTATAAAATCGACTATATGGCATTCATATCGATATTGGGCAAAAAAAAGTGGCATCGTTCCATCTCTAGATTTATTACAGACACAGCTCAGTGTTTTCCAATTTGGCATCATTTTAAAAAGTTTACATTTCTTCAGTGTTGAACAGCAGACATTAGACTTTCCTGTTGGAAGTCATTTTTTAAAATATGAGGTGTGTAATAATAATCAACAGAAAAATGCAGAAACAGATGTTTGAAGCTGTTCTTGGAGTACACTGAGAGAGAGAGAGCTGTGCAGGCAGTAACAGCCAAAGTCAGAGAGAATTCATGAGCATATTTATCAAACGTGAAGCAGAGTTTGGATCTTCTTTTGCTGCTGGTTCACTCAGTTTTGGTTGGAGACGGATGAAACCTGCAGCTTCAGGATCTGTGAGCTGTCCACTTTCGGCCCCGACGGCGTGTCCGTGTACGTGCCGTCGAGTGAACGATCCACGCTCTGTGTTTCCATCTTTGTGTGTTTAGCTGCTCTCATTGACTGTTTTATCTGTTTGCTGCTTGTTGAAATAGTTTGTGAGTTTTAAGCTGAGATTCTGGCAAAATACATTTGTATTAAACATCGATTCAGGATTGAATGAATCAGCATTGTTTTATTCAAATTAAAACCATTTAAAGGGTAACATTAATTTTTTACACCCGCCTCTAATGCTGGGTAATGTCAGCTGGTCCATGTG
Source organism: Oreochromis aureus (assembly GCF_013358895.1). NCBI lineage: Eukaryota > Metazoa > Chordata > Actinopteri > Cichliformes > Cichlidae > Oreochromis > Oreochromis aureus. The sequence continues at coordinate 14,198,395 of NC_052944.1, read as the reverse complement.
CAGCTGGCTGTGAGGCTCAGGGAGCGTCTACAAAGTGCAACACTGAAAGAACATCATCCATAAATATTGAGTAATAACTGGACTCTCATACAGCGAGACTCAAATGCCTTTAAACATCAGCTTATCCTGCTGATCCAAGTCCAACACTGAGTTTGTAAAAACATGTTTGTCAATCATTTTGTTTGGTTTCTGAGGAAAATGATTCAATAACTTGCTGCTAATACACAACATTTCATCATATTTCCTCATAACCCTCTTTTGTCTGACCATTTGATCCCATTTGAATTTGCAATAAAGGATCCACAGAGTTTGGTGATGATAATGACAGTAGATGTTTGTGTGAAAGTGCTGGAAGCAAATGAGTGTGTGATGTTCTTTCAGTGTTGCACTTTGTAGACGCTCCCTGAGCACTGGTCTCACAGCCAGCTGCAAATAGAGACCAGTGTTGTTAGTCCAGGTCAGAAGATGACTTGTTGGAATGAAAATGAGCTTGTAGTTTGTCTGCTTTAATCATGTGACTGGAAAAAGGTGTTGGACTTCAAATATGTCCATTTCTTTCACACTTCACCTTTAAAAGTGAAGCCATGTGGTTCCTTGAAGGAAAAACACGACTTTTTCAAGTCTTTCTCCTGTTTTTATGAGAAATGTTCGACTTTAATGTGAAACATTCAGAGTTTTTTCTCTTGTTGTGTTTGTTTGAAGCTGCTTCCTGTTGGCTTCAGCTGTTTGGAGTTTCCATTTTCTAAACTTCTACATTCTGAACCTTCTTCAGCTCTGAACAGATGATGAAACACTGAATGATTTCAAGCTCACACTTTGTCTAATAAACTTACATCTTTCATTCTTTATACAGATTGGAGCGCTGTGGTTTGTCAGAGATCAGCTGTGATTATCTGGCAGCAGCGCTGAAGTCCAACCCCTCCCATCTGAGAGAGCTGGACCTGAGGTCGAACAACAACCTGCAGGATCCAGGAGTGAAGCATCTGTGTGGTTTCCTGGAGAGTCCAGGATGTGGACTTGAAACTCTGAGGTCAGTCAGCATGTTTTAGTTGTGCTGAGATGAATATGATGTGAAAGTTGTGCTGACACTAAACTGCAGACATCAGGCTGATATTATACTGATCCACACTGAGGATCTTCATGGTAAAGTCTGTTTTCTTCTTCTCTGGTTTAGTCCATTGACTGTAGCAGAACAATGTTCACATTTCAAACAATGATACTCAACGTATGGCCCGCGGCCCACACGCGGCCTGCCCACCTTTCCTGATTCAGAGAGAGGGGACCCTGATTAACTGTGTAGCTTCTTCCTCACAGTTCTAAGTATCAGACACAACAATGAATAATGCACAGCTGACTCTCTTTAGCAGGTCAAAGGTCACGGCACACAGCAGACAGTCAGAAATATTCTAACTCTGATCATTTATCAGTTGTGACACTGTGAGACTTGATCAGAGGTGTGATCATCACAGCAGAGGCCTTTGTGTCAAAGTCACTGAGGATCAAACAGAAACACATGAAGCAGATTTTCCTCTTCTGGCTTTTTATAGCAGATAACCTTCAAAATATTCTGCAGTCGATCAAAAACTGAAGCAAACCATGAATCAACATGTGAACATGAGCTGATGCTGCTGAAGTGAAGCAAAGTTACAGAGGTTTGATTTAGAGATGGACCGATCCGATATACTTTATTTGGTCCATCCTGACCTAAATTACTGGATCGGATATCAGGGAGGAAAAAAAATGTGACTTGATCCATTAACTATCACCAAAGTGCCTCACAAACTTGTGACATGGTGTAAGCAGGCAGTGACCTCAGCACGTGGGAGCAGTACGCGTCACATGATAGAGCAGCTGTGGTGTGCCAGATGTTGGCAGTGTAGAGTTACTTCTCACTGAAAGCATCTGGAGCTTTGCTACGTGCTGCCAAAGCGGCCTCTCTGAGCAAGCTGTCCCAGAGACTTAAAGCAAGTCTGTAAGTTTATCTGTGAATGTTGGTAAAGGATCCCTACGTTAAGCTTAACAACCGATAATATGGAGCTCAGACGTCTGTGTGCTGTCATTGATAAGTCAGACCGTACGATGGACAGACTCATGTTTGACTTTGAAACAAACTGTGTTGTTAAACAGTTTCATTGTTCGAAAAATCAAAAGAAGGAAAAACACGACTTTTTCAAGTCTTTGTCCTGTTTTTATGAGAAATGTTCGACTTTAATGTGAAACATTCAGAGTTTTTTCTCTTGTGTTTGTTTGAAGCTGCTTCCTGTTGACTTCAGCTGTTTGGATTTTCCATTTTCTAAACTTCTACATTCTGAACCTTCTTCAGCTCTGAACAGATGATGAAACACTGAATGATTTCAAGCTCACACTTTGTCTAATAAACTTACATCTTTCATTCTTTATACAGATTGATGGACTGTGGTTTGTCAGAGATCAGCTGTGATTATCTGGCAGCAGCGCTGAAGTCCAACCCCTCCCATCTGAGAGAGCTGGACCTGAGTAGTGGCTACTCCATGTCTTCCACTAAGAACAACAACAAGCTGCAGGGTTCAGGAGTGAAGCATCTGTGTGGTTTCCTGGAGAGTCCAGGATGTAAACTTGAAACTCTGAGGTCAGTCAGCATGTTTTAGTTGTGCTGAGATGAATATGATGTGAAAGTTGTGCTGACACTAAACTGCAGACATCAGGCTGATATTATACTGATCCACACTGAAGATCTTCATGGTAAAGTCTGTTTTCTTCTTCTCTGGTTTAGTCCATTGACTGTAGCAGAACAATGTTCACATTTCAAACCTTCAAAGAAGAAGAAAAGTCCTCCATTGGATAGTTCACTGTGAAACTCTCCAACTCTTCATTCCACCTTAAAGTCTGTCTGACACTGAAATCCAAAGCAAAATGTCTGTTTGCTTTACAGACAGCAGTCCAACACAAACATACACACATCATCCAAAACACAGTCCAACATCCAAATCTCCTCCACTGCCAGCATGAAGGAGGAACACTCTGACATTCAGGGTTAGAATGAGTTTCATAAAGCAGACTGTGAAGATCAAAGCTGCATTAGAAGCTTACATGAATGAATGAGTGGACAGAGATCATCTGAAGCACTTCAAAGGCTTTAAATCAGCACATTTCTCTTTATTCTTTATCAATTCTGTTAGTTTCTCTCAGTTTTCTGTGGAATGAAGCTAACAGCAGGCTAATAAGATGCTGACCAATAGGTTTCTATTAAAGGTTGTAATTTGTATATGAAAAAGTGCTTTGGCTCAGCAGGGATCAGCTTACAGGTAGAATACAGCTGCTGGATGGGATTAGCATGTCATAGCTATCTACCAAACTGCTAACTGGGGAATTTCAGGCCATCTATGGATCATTTTTGCTAACTGTTTATTCAGCTTAGGCTCACAGGGCTGCAGCCTGTGCCCTAGCTGTCATAGGGCAAGAGGCGTGGTCCACCTGCACAGGTGAGCAGTCCATCACAGGGCCAACAGAGAGAGACAGAGAAGCACTCTCTCACATCCACACCTACAGCCAATTTAGAAGCACCAATGAACCTAAGCAGCATTTCATTGGACTGTGGGAGAACATCCAACCTCCACAGAAAGGCCCAGCTGACCAACAAGCTTCAACCTACAACCTTCTTACTTTAAGGCACTAGTGCGAACCACTTTTCCCCATTTTAGCCCAAATCCTGCATCTTCCTGTTTCTGACTACAGGCCAGCTCCACTAACACTTTCTCATCAGACACTGCCACCTAGTGGAGGAAGTCTTGGTTCCATTTGAAGCTTCAGATTACAGTTAGTTCCTTTACAAAGAGGTGGAGGTGGTGGGGCCACAGCACCATCATCACTGAGTGCCATAGGACACTTAACCTTTGTTTCCATATGCTGGGAACTTCCTGTTGTTCTAAGGAGGACTGGAAAATGTGTGAAAATCTCCCAGTCAGTTCCTCACAGCACACCCCAATCATTTCCCTCCCACAGCATCAGGACCAGGGCTTTTTCTCTCTTTGGTCCCACTAAGAGATTTCCACACAAACACCTCATCAGTGGGACTCTCGGAGCTACCAGCCCTTTGCTACAATCACAAAGCTCTTCATTGAAATCAATGATATCAAAGCTGGAATCAAATGAGTCCAAGTCTTCTGCTGATTCAGCATCACATTCATCTTTGCTCCTTGTTCTGCATCCCAACCATGGATTTCATTCCTTTCCAAGCCAGCCTTCAGTGTCCTTTATTCAGCTCATCCTCTGCTTTACGTTTACACCTGATTTTAGCTGCTTTATCTCAAGTTTCTGTGCCTCAATCTTTTTCTTCTCTCCCTCATAACAAGACAGCTTCTTCTGCCTGGGAACATGTTGGAGTGATTTACTAATCCAGGGCTGCTTATTGGAGAAAATACTTCTTGTTTTCAAAGTAATCCCCATTTTCCCCGAAAAAATGTAAGTAGAAATCGATGATCTAAGTGAGAACATGAGCCTTTAAAAGTCCCAGTGGGTGCAGTCAAAGCAGTCCCTCAGTTCCAGTATAGAGTCTTTGGTCCAGACTGGAACAACTGTGTGCCCAGTTTGAGCTCTCTTCAGTCCTGTGATCTGACAGACCCAGAGGGGCCATCACATCACATTTAGAAGCTCCCCTAATGGAGCCACAACACATCTCCAATACTTAGTCTGTCTTGTTGGACCAACTGGAAGAAATGATTCAAGGACTTAGTCACAGAACAGAGATTCAAATCTCCAAAATCCAACTGGCTGCATCGGGCATATAGTCTGAAACTCTGCACAGTTTCCTGTTTGAAGCTGCTTCCTGTTGGCTTCAGCTGTTTGGAGTTTCCATTTTCTAAACTTCTACATTCTGAACCTTCTTCAGCTCTGAACAGATGATGAAACACTGAATGATTTCAAGTTCACACTTTGTCTAATAAACTTACATCTTTCATTCTTTATACAGATTGTGGGGCTGTGGTTTGTCAGAGATCAGCTGTGATTATCTGGCAGCAGCACTGAAGTCCAACCCCTCCCATCTGAGAGAGCTGGAGCTGAGCTTCAACGAGAAGCTGCAGGATTCAGGAGTGAAGCATCTGTGTGGTTTCCTGGAGAGTCCAGGATGTAAACTTGAAACTCTGAGGTCAGTCAGCATGTTTTAGTTGTGCTGAGATGAATATGATGTGAAAGTTGTGCTGACACTAAACTGCAGACATCAGGCTGATATTATACTGATCCACACTGAAGATCTTCATGGTAAAGTCTGTTTTCTTCTTCTCTGGTTCATTTTTATTTTATTTTACATGATGAAACACTGAATGATTTCAAGCTCACACTTTGTCTAATAAACTTACATCTTTCATTCTTTATACAGATTGGAGAGCTGTGGTTTGTCAAAGGTCAGCTGTGATTATCTGGCAGCAGCGCTGAAGTCCAACCCCTCCCATCTGAGAGCGCTGGAGCTGCAATCAAACAAGCTGAAGAATCCAAATGTGAAGCAGCTGTCTGATCTTCAGCAGAGTCCAGACTACAGACTGGAGTGGCTGGTGTAAGTAGAGTGATGGAGTGAGTGGGTGGTGCTGTCAGATGTTTGGATGGAATTCCTCCAGTTAACAGCTGGAACCGTCCATCTGGATTGTTGGGCTTGATGTTGGGGTTTCTACAGAGCTCACAGTGGACACACCAAGGTTCTTCTAATGAATGAAAGTCCAAACTCAAACTAGGAGGGAAAAACATTTTCATCAACTTCAATAAAAATCCAAAGATTAGAAAAAGTGAAGCAACAATGAGTCCTAGTACAGTCCCAGCACTGAAGTCCCTGCTGCTCTTTATACTGGATGTGCCGCATCACTGACCGACAGCTGATGAAGAGTCTCTGGAAACACTCGTTTATCTCCTCTGCTCTTCCTTCTTCTCTCTGCAGGTGGGACTGATGATGTTAAACAGGACGGTGTGTGTGCTGAGAGAGGAGGAGCTGTGTCCTGATGATCCAGAGAGGTTGAAGCAGCAGCAGCTTGTGTGTAGAGACGCTCTGACTGGGCCATGTTACTGGGAGGTGGAGTGGAGAGCAGAGCTTCATCCAGCAGTGACTGACAGAGGAATGAAGTGCAGATGACTGTCAGTGCTGCAGAGTGAACTGCTCTGAGAACAGCTCCACTGTCAGACACAATGTAGAGTCCAGCATCATCCCTGTGTGTCCCTCTGGATCTGACAGAGGATCATCAGTGTATCTGGACTGCTCTGCTTCTGCTCTGTCCTTCTACAGTCTCTGCACAGTCTCTGTCTCACTCTGGCTTCAGACCCTCCTGGATCAAACTCACCTGGAAAGGCTTTCAAACATGGCTGAATATATTTGATATATACTGTAGATGTACTGTAGAGTGCGATACTGCAGTTTGTCACTTGTAAATACAGTCTGTGAGCAGCTATGAGCTGAAAGATCTTTCTAGAAACACAAAATGTTTTCACTCTTCTGTTGCTTTTTCATATATTTCCACAACATTAATATTGATCCCACCTGTCTCACCTGTTTCATGCTTTTATACATAATAACAGGACACGTGTGATCTGAGCGCTGTTGTGGTTTCTGTGCTGCACGTCTTCATTTACATAACAGAGACATCTAGTGGTTCAGAGGGAGAACTGCAGGAGCTGGAGATGTGTTTTAGCATGAAAAACCTGTTTATTCTTATCTTTTAGGCGCAGATACAAATATGACAAATATCACTGTAAGATACAAAAGGTCAAATCAATTAGCAGAGGGAACAGTGATTACACAGCAATGTAAGAATAGAAACATAATCATGAATATGGACGTGTATACAGATGGAAGCAAACAAACAGGATGTAACAATAAATTAAAGCCACAAAAAAACAAAACAAGGGGAGATAATTTGATCTCAGGAATCCAAATCAGGTGATTTCAAGTATCAGAGAGTTTTTCTGGTTTGTTTTCTTGAAGTCATTTTTTCTATAATTTCAATTCCTTGAGTAAAACAACAAACTTAGGGGATGATTTTGTAATCCGACTTTATGTATGAAAGATTTGACTAAACATAAAACAATCTTCCAACTCAGTCGTCATTCTTATCTTGTGAAATCAAACCAAATGTTCTGTTGTCTCTAAATCAGGGATTGATGAAATTTTTGGTTTCAGCCATTTATAAACATGTTTCATGTTAAATTGGAGTCTAAGGCATTGTTTAGAGCAGAGGTTCCCAAAGTGTGGAGCCTACACCCTAGGTGGGGTGGATGTTGTTTTGGGTGGGAAATTTGAAACACATTGTTCTGTCTGTTAATGAAACTTTATGAAGTTTATGTAGGATGTTGTTCCTATTTTGTCTTCAGGGGAATCATTTCTCTGTAAAACTGTCAGGGCTCTGTGTGCAGGCAGGCAGAGGTGAGGATCTAAATGCAGGGAGACTGAATGCAACTCAAAAACCACAGCATTATTGCTGGCAGAAAACAAAGCAGAAACCAAACCAGGGAAAACACAAACTGGAACACAAAGGCAAAATCTGAGGGTACAATGCGACCCTGAACACTGCAGGACACACACAATAAACACACAGGCAGGAACATGAGGGAACGAGGAACAGGTGTGAACACAGCCGGGAGAAATTAGACTTAACGAGAAAAAAAAAAAGACTTAACGAGACAGAGGAAGCGAAACTTGAAACGCATAAGATATGAACCTTCAAAATAAAACAGGAAATCCACAGACTGAACACATAACTCTGACAGGGAACAGAAGGAACACAGTACAGGGACCAGAGTGACATCAGGGGCAAAGGAATACACAAGCTAAGAAATACAGAACGGAACACAAAACACTAGCAGTTAGTGATGGGTAGATGAGGCCTCGTGAAGCTTTTCAGCACATTCCCCAAACTGTATTGATACTGTGTCGACACAGTGTTGCTGTTTTGCTCCATACTGACACCTGCTGGACCTTAAATATCATAAGTGTCATACTTGTACACTGTAAGGTATTGTACTTTCCATGGAATCATTTTATATCTTTTACATTTCAAATATTGTAGACATCTATAAAATATATTGTGAATGACACTAAGTGAAAATTAAAATGAAAGTATTGTGAATGTAATATTACCCATTTGACTCAGAGTTTATCATAAAATTCTATTCAGAAAAATAAGTTTATCCAATGTTTTTGCATTCAGTCTATTGCGTTTTTTTTTACACCATTTCCCCAGCTTTGGAAAACTCACAGGCACAGATGAAGCTGGGGTACACAAAAACTGTAAAGCCAGGTGGAAAAAGTTCTGATAAGATGTCTTCCTATTCCCCCAGTACGTTAAAGGATTCTCTGATCTTGGAATGTTTCTCTCCGACACTCTCCACAATACTAAGGGGTTGGCTGTCCCTTATAGTAAAATTCAGGACTGCCTGGTCCAGAACAGTCTTCCTAGATGCTTGATTTCAAAATAATAAAACACATATTAATAAAAAAAACAATGATGGTAAAGCTGTTCAGTGTCAATACAGGCCTACCTGTGTTCATTCTCGGTGTGTTTGTCTCCTCATTTTCATGTTTGGCTCTGTAATGCCTAAACATTGAGGAGGTGCTTTTGTTTGTGTAAGAAATGCAGAACAGATGCGACATTTAACCTGCATAAAATGAAATAAATAATTTACACTTCAACTCACATTGCTGTTTTTCCTATTCTGATAGATTACACTGAAACAAAGACAGACAAACTATTACCTTATTTGCAGTTAAAAGATCAAAATGATCCCACACAGCAGAAACATTTCTTTTTCTTTCGGGCTCCATTTTGTTATGGAGAGATGTGTTTTTTGTTTTTTTAATCTTTGCGAGAGTAATTTCGTGTTTTTTTGTGGCGACTCATTCCGTTGACAGATGCGGATGCGGTACTTTTTAAACACAGTTTGGCGCGTTGGCAATGAGCGATACAGCAGCTGTATCGATCACGTGACTTTTTCTTAAAGCGACGCACGCACCGATACAGGCTTCACAGGTGAGCTTGATACAAGCGTCGGTGCGTCAGTGTTGCAGGACCCATCACTACTAGCAGTTATAAGCCAAGGACCAAAAGGAAAACAGACCACTAAAAAATAATATAAAATCAAAACACTGGGCCACCGGCCCAGGACAGTGACAAAAACAGCTTCTTATGACACTGGGGTTTCATTGAAGTCTGAAGTTTAAAGGTCAAAGAAATGTCAAGGTTTGATGAAGGAAGATTGGGTTTATAAAGGTTAAGAAGAAAAATGTTTGAAAGGTTCCAATAAGGTCAGGATAAATCAGGTTTTCTTCCGGTTAACAAGAAACTTCTACCACAGGGGTGGGCAATTCCAGGCCCCGAGGGCCGGTGTCCCTGCAGGTTTTAGATCTCACCTTGGGTCAACACACCTGAATCACATGATTAGTTTGTTACCAGGCCTCTGGAGAACATCAGGACGTGTTGAGGAGATAATTTAGCCATTTAAATCAGCTGTGTTGGTTCAAGGACACATGGAAAACCTGCAGGGACACCGGCCCTCGGTGCCCACCCCTGTTCTACCACAACTCACATTTGTTGTTGTTGTTCCTTCAGTTGCCAGCAGGGCATCAGCTTCAAGCAGGCCATCACTAGTAAAGAGTCTGAGAGGACTGAGTTGCCATTTACACACACAGTAGTTCTCTAGCATATCGAGACTGGTGATGCGCGAATCATGAATGAATCATTCAATACTCGAGAATCACTTTACTGACACGTGAATCATGATACACAAGCCCAACTGACTCACTGACTCATCCCTGTTGCTCTTAGCAAACTAATTTCATTAGTAGAAATATATCTAGCTGATAATTAAAATTGTGTGGAAAAAAACAACAGCCAGTTTCTTAACAAAAACTGCTCTGAACAGGAAGAAAAAACCCTGAGTAGATGCTCACATTAAGACAATAGCTCCTCGGTTCACAGTAGCATCGCTCTGCTAACATGCTAACAGCACATTTTAGCTACTCACCCCCTCCGTTCCTGTGGTGAATCCAGTGTTGCAAACTCCTCAGTAAGGAAAATCGCTATTGGCTGTACTAAAAGTCGCTAGAATTCGCCAAATGATGTCATCACCTAATTTGAATAATTGGTCATGTTAATGTAATTGTAACCTACGTTGTTGGAGAGAGAAATAACATCGTGCAACAGACATAAAGTGAGTAAAAAATACCCTAAATGCATTTAGAATTTATTTCGCCCGCCGCTTTGGCACGGGCGAGGTGCCCAAGGCAGCACCCGCTGCTTGTTGAGAGTAGGAACGATACACGGTTTCACGTCAAAAAGTCGTCATAATTAAGTCTCCAATAACACAAGAAAAAGTCGCCAGATTTGTCGCTAGTCGCTTTTTAGAAAAAAAGTCGCAAAGGGGGTCTGAAAACTCCCCATGTGATGTCTATGTTGTGTGTGTAAGGTCGGGGGCCGGGTTCATTTCACTGCAGGGCAACCTGCCACTGCATGTGGCGAATACAATTTGAACTTGAACTTGAATATGAACTTCACAAAGTCGCTAAGTTGGCAACACTGGCTGAATCGCAGGGTAAGCGAATCACTCAGGACTCGCTCACCCCCTCCCTTCCTATGCTGAATCATAGCGCGAACAATTCACTCAGGACTCACTCACCCCCTCCCTCCTGTGCTGAATCGTAGCGTAAGCGAATCACTCAGGACTCACTCACCCCCTCCCTTCCTGTGTTCAATCATAGCGCAAACAAATCACTCAGGACTCACTAACCCACTCCTGTTCTGATTTACTGCTGGCCCCTACCACAGCGTCCCTCCCATGGCTCCGCCCCTGTGAGGCCTGGGCTGGTGGAGGTTGATAATCAGGTGGCGGATGTTGAAGAAGCTTTCATCCTCTCCTCCAGTGTTGCCCACCTGTCCCTGGGCTCCCCCCTGCTGGTCCCCAGGCGCAGTGTCAGGCGAGATGGGTCTGTTCAGCTCTTGATTGGAGCATGCCGGGTGTGGGAATTAGCCCTTCCTGAGGTCCCATCTAGCAGAGTGGACCTCATTGTTGTTGCTATCACGCAGCCTCAGCGCCTAAGGTGCCGCTGCTGCCTGGTTGCAGGCAGTGAGTAAATGAGCCCTGCCTCCCGGCGTTTATGATCCCCTGCCCGCAGTTGGATGCTGCAATGCATGGCGGAAGAAGTTGCCTTTGGCCCCTCCCCCGTTAGGCCCCCTGGTCCTAGGTGCCCCTTCGGGCCTTCCCTGGGCAGGGCAGCGTGCCCTACAGGGCTGTGTGGGTTGCTTATGCTCTCCTGGTGGCCATTTTGTCGCTCCCTCTATGGCAGGGGTGGGCAATTCCAGGCCCCGAGGGCCGGTGTCCCTGCAGGTTTTAGATCTCACCTTGGGTCAACACACCTGAATCACATGATTAGTTTGTTACCAGGCCTCTGGAGAACATCAGGACGTGTTGAGGAGATAATTTAGCCATTTAAATCAGCTGTGTTGGTTCAAGGACACATGGAAAACCTGCAGGGACACCGGCCCTCGGTGCCCACCCCTGCTCTATGGGATGGAGCTTGACACAACAGCTGCAGGCGGGCTGGGCATGGAGAGCCTGCCCCAATCCTGTGCCTCTCAGGCTACATGAGGATGATGGCTGCAGCATTCCCTCCCATGGCCCCGCCTCTGCGAGGCCTGGGCCGGTGGAGGTTGATTATCATGAGGTGGATGTTGACGAAGCTTCCATCCTCTCTGGCTGCCACTGGCGTAGGGTCCAGACAGGTGAACCCATGTCTGGGTTGCCTGGTTCTGGGGCCCTCCCACGGCATTACCTCCCATGGCCCCGCTTCCTCGAGGCCTGGGCTGGTGGAGGTTTGATTGTCAGGAGGTTGATGTGTATGACGCTTGGCGTTCAGTTAAGGCGGGGAGGACTCGGAGCCTAGATTTAGCTGTCCTCCAACTGCCCTCCTCCCTCCTGGCGTCCTTTGAGTTGGGCCTAATGGCCAGCACTGCTGAAGGCTGTGTCTCCTGAACTATTGCCCGCGCTTAGCCGGTTCATACGCCTGTCGGACCTCCTTACGTCTGACGGCTCGGCCAGTGGTTGACAGTTCTCCGGCCTGCGGCGCTGGCTCACTGTCTGGCACATTGCCCAAATGTTCGGGTCTACAGGGCAGGCAGGGCCCGCTCAGTGAGCTGACATCCCCTGCGAGTCACGTCCCTGGCTGCACTGCAGCTCCAGGCTGTCTTCCCCTGGCGTGTTGCCCGCATTGGCCGGCTTACACGCCAGTTGGACCTCGCTGCGGCGAGTGAGCGTTCTCCAGCCTTTTTTAGCTGGATTCTCTTTGGCATATCAGCTGCTGCAGCTCCTGGCTGTGCTCCCCTGGCGTATTGCCTGCACTTCGCCGGTTTACACGCCAGCCAGGCCCCGCTGTGTCTGATTCTTCAGCCGGCGAGTGAGTGTTCTCCAGCCTGTAGCGCTGTGCACGAGTGTCTCATTCTCGAAGTTCACTCTTGCTGCTCACCTGTCTGCGGACAGTGCTAGGGACCGCTTAACCCTGGGGCAGACCTTCGGGTTAAATCCCTGCTTGGCCTTCAGTGGGCTAGACTGCCAGCCCCCCTGTCTGCGGACGGCTGGGTGGCTCCGTGGTTGGATGGACCCTTCTGGTTGCTGATAGGTTGATAGCATATTCATACCTATTCGCTGGAACGTTCAAGACAATTCAACTACACAGCAAAAAGCATTGAACACCAAGCAAAACCCTCCGTGGAAAGGGTGTTGGATCCAGTTATCTTACTGCTGTTATGATCCCAGCAGTCTTCAGAGTGTCATCGTATGCATAGTACAGTGACACAGCATTAGGTGATGTTCATAGAAATTGCTGCCATCACCACCATAGCTTCTGGCTCCTGTGCTTTTCACAGAATCCTGATGCCATCCTTGGACTCCCTCTGCGCTGTAGATGGAGCGTGGCATGCTCCCCTCATCCTTCAGGTGCCCTTCTGTCGTCCACAATCTCCTCTGTTGGCCTTTGGCAAGCCCCCTTGGCACAGCTCTCATTCCAACGCAGCTTCATGGTCCTTGCTGTGGCTCCGGAATCTGATCTCATGATGGGCCAAAAACAGCTCGACCTTTGACCTCAACCAGTGCCTGGGCTGTCAGCTATGCCTGGAATGGTTCTTGTTTCTCACTGGGCCTCTGAAGATTTCTCAGGAGATTCCTTTCAGCAATACTCTGACTGCTGCACCTGTATTTCCTTGCTAGGAGGAAAAACTTCTATTTGGAAAGCATGTCAACAATCATCAAACCACATTTCTCTTTAGTTCAGTGAACTTCACTTATTGGCCATCAAAGCCTCATCTGAACCTGGATACACCACTTGCATAGGTTTAATGCCTGTAAATGAATTGTTAATCCCACATATCACTGCAAAACAATAGAAACCATGATAGAAACCATAGAAAACATTATTTCATGTTCATCCTGGACCCCTCCTCTTGACGCATGGACAGTCCAATGAGTCAACTCATCAAAACTAGACTCCTGTCGTAAAGAAAAAGGTTAGCTAGATCACGTCCCAGGCAACCTCAGGGCGTCTCCTCCTCTGGAGCAGCACCACCCCGGACCTATAACCCTGCAATAAAAGATGTTAGCGTGTTTTGCATATTAAGTTTGCTTAAAATCTGTCTCTGCCAGGAGCCTAAATACACACCATCATGGCCTGGAAAACAAGATCTGGAAATGAAATCACACTTCACACTTGTAAACAATTGTACCATAAGAGTGATAAAGCATTCAGCATCAGCAGGCCAAGTATCATGTGCAGGTTTTCTCAAATCAGTAAACTACAATTATTGCCATAATTCCCCCCAGACATGGATCATCACATGTATTTAGTCAACATTACTGTAAGGGATGACTTTCCTTAAGCAAAGTCACTCCAGTCATTTATCACTATGATCTCAATAGTGGCCAGCTAATGAGCCCCATATTAAACTATTCCATAAACACTGCATCTCTTATTTGTTTTCTCATGTCACTTGTCTGCCTCTGCTGAATCCTCTACATGCACTTTTAGAAAAAACAAACATTAGCAACACACATGGACAATCCTGGTGGTCAGGCGCAGGTCGACAGGTTCCAGAGGTGCTATAAAAAGACCATAATGTTAGCCATCCGCAACTGTGAAAAGGAGTAACACGGAAATGTCTCACACTATATTCACTTCTCCCCTGTAATATTCAACATTTTCCCAAGAACACAGTGTAATAGCATAATCAGTCCTGTAGTAGAAAAACATTAACCAGTTGTGTCCTGTTATAAATCACATGATCAAATCACATGAAGAACTGTAATGCTGTAGAAAAGAATGTAAATGTTAGCACTGCGCAGGTGTATACACACTTTCTCTCACAGTGATCTCCGTGAGCAACACAAGGTAGTGAATAACACACCCTGGTAGATTCACAGACTCAGAAAGTGCCATTTAAAAGGTTAAATCATTACGGCCCAAAGCTCACGCAACCTAGGATGTTGCTGTCATCTTTCTGCTCCTGTAAAAAGAAACCCACATACATTCATCCACCCTTTTGTCATTTCTAGGTGGAGGTTTACCTTGAGTAGTGGTCAAGTCAGTCAAGTCTTGTCAGCTTTCACCAGTCCTGTCAGTTCCCCATTATTATTTTTACTCATTTTTCATTCATTCATTCATCCATTCATTCATTCTTTCTTTGCTGATAGTGGAACCTATCGTCCCATTTCGTTTCCACCCTCAGCAAAATTACGTCATTTCAAAAAGAAGAACTTTAGATCGGATTACCTCGCTGAATCCTTTTTGGGCAGGGACTCATTTTCTAATTGTCCCAAATAAGTGGCTTTCTCCACTTATTTGCAGTTTGCTGGAAACACAGTGCCATTCATCCAATCAGTCAGGATGATGGCTTGCTCTTCTTCTGTGATGCTGTTTGTCCACACTGCTGCTGCTTGCTGCGACTCTTTGCTCAGGACTTTGCTGCTGTCTCTTTATCTGCCATGTTATTGCTCTTTGGAACTGCATTCCTTGTCTTCAGGGAAGAATGAGAGCTCGCTTGTGAGGTTGAGGGACACATGGCGCTGTAAACCAGTCAGCCAGAAACTTGGCCTGAACGTTTCCAATGATGTTAAACTATAACTTTCTTCCGACCGCTGCATGTGGAAAACTGATTCAGGTCTGCTTTTCATCTGAAAGTGACAAACTAAGACTTTCCCATTATTATCATCACTGCTTAACCAACACATCTCTCTCTCTGTTTTTGTGAACTCTCCTTTCGTAAAAGCAGAAAATGAGATTGTAGTTGTTCTTAGCTGAAAAACAAAACCTTTTTCCTATTATTATTTTTCATCTACAATGTAAATTTTGTCTCTTTCTTATTTTTTATTTTCCCTTTACAATCGCTGGTGACCTGCAGAATCACCGCTCTCACAATTGGAGGCAATTACTTTTACACAGCACACACACACACTGCAACGTCAGGCCCATTCACACTCACTTTTTTCATCTGCATAAATAAATCATATGGCTGATGATATGTGCCATGGTGATCCATAAGTATGATCACAAGCTTATGTAGTTATTTTCAACCCAACAAAACAAATAAACAAAAACATGTTTTTGTTTCTCTCTCTCTCCCCCTCTCTTGCCTGGGTGGAACTCATTGCAGTTTCACGTCCTCGGCCCATGCACCTGTGAAGAGGAAACACCTGTGCCTCATTATCGCTGTCAACATTTAAGCCAGAGGATGGCAGCTACTCATCGCTGGATCGTCGTGTGACTAGTGTCAGTGTAGCCCCAACTCTCAAAATATAGTTGATAGCTCTTGCTGGTTCTGTGCCTTTGTGCTAATGTGTATCCTCTACATAGATTTCCTGGATCCGTCACTGTGTTTCCTGAGAAGATTCTTATTGTGAGTGATTGGAGAGTGGCTGGCAGCGAGCAGTGTGTGACCGAAGAGGAGAGAGTGTTTTTTCCTGTCTTCCCCTCTCTGGATTTGCCAGAGCCCTTGCCCCTGTCACAGGTGTATATTGCACTATTCCCTGCACTCTTTGTACATACACCTGAAGTGTTTAATAAATCCCAATGTGTTCATTCCAAGCATCGGAGTCCTCAGTGAACTGTCATCAGTGCGATCAACTGGTCCATAAGGCTCAAGTATTCACTCAACTGTTCGGAACTGAAGTTCACCTCTTCCTCACGCTGAGCCTGATGAGATAAAATTTAACAGTTTCATATTACATGAAGGCAGTTTACTGCCTTCATGTAATATTAAACTGCCTTCATGTACTATGTTGTAACGTTATATTTTGTCATATATGTCCGCAGTTCTCTGAACATGTTCTGACCTTCAGTCTCTCCGTCTCTTGTTTTATGTTCTGATAGTTTTCTTTGAGTTGTTTCTGAAAATCCAGCATATACAGGTGGTTACACTTAAAAAAAAAGTTACACCAACAACTTTGCTTGTGATGACTCGCAAAATTACTGAAGGTTAAGAAAAAACAATTTACCAATTGGTCAGAGCACTTGAAAGGGAAACCAGAAACAGCAGCGTGAACATGAGGAACAAGCCTTTGGCGGTGCAGCAAACAGTCACTGCCACAATCGCTGTTCTGAGTAACTCTGTCTCTAAGTCAGAGTTGTACACTGTTAAGAGTTCAACTGACGGTTTACAAACTACAGATGAACGTCTTCATTATCCAGTGGAGTTATCATTTTAAATTTTAAAAAGTGCAACTTTAAAGATTTACAAAGAATCACAATTGAAAAACTCAAATTACAACTCAATCTAAAACGTTTTAATTTCTTTATAAGAAAATGTGAAGTCTGCATAAACCATGTTATAGTGAGTTACTTACCTGCAGTGATAGGAATAATGGCTTTACTTTTTTCAGTAACGAATTACTAACTAATTACTATTTCTATCGTTACCGTTACACCGTTACATTACTAACAAGAAAATGCGGTGCTGTCGCGTTACTATTTTTCAACAAACAGATAGTTAAAGCTGTGTTCAGCTTACCGCATCTTATATCAGCTGCACGGAGGTAGCTGTCTATGTAAGTAATCTGGGCGCTACAGCTTTAAGCAGCTGCGCGCGCTCCCGCGGGCGGCAGTCACTTTTTGCCCGACGATCACTTTTTGGCACAACACCTGGAGCTAAGGGGGAAAACAATCGCAGGAGTGCTGCTGTTTGACTGAGGAAGAATAAAGTAGCCGTGGTAAGCCAATCACATGACCACTTTAAGATGACAAAGCAACAAGGTGATATATACCAGCTTTTAAATTGTGTCGATAGGCCAGGTAAAACCAGAGTCATGATAAACAATATATATGCGGCGTTTTTTCCTCAATAGTTTCGTCACGTTTACTGTCTAAGGACAGCGCTAGCAAGCACTCTGCTTATGACCAAAAAATAAAAAAACAAAACAAAACAAAACAAAACACAGCCCGTTCGTTTTGGTGGAAAAATGCACCATGTCGACCAATCAAAAACTGATATGGCAACATGATATTTGGTTGTTTAGGGAAAGGGGCTAGTTTTAGAAGTGATGGCAAGAGAAAGAAAGACAGCAGAAAAAGAGAGAGAGCGAGTTTTGAGGTGTGAGAGATTTGTGATGTTTAGCGTGTTTGTAGTGTGCAGTTAATGTGTTGTCTTGTGTAGTTAATGTGTTGTGGATAGTTTTGTGTTGTGTGTCAGAACAATGAGGTGACTGCTGTCTCCAGGTAGAAAACAGGAGTGACACACCAGCTGCTGTCAGGCCTGCAGGTATCAGGCTGTGATGTTCTCCTTTATAGTGGACAGAAATAATTTTTTTGAAGTGGCAAAAATAATTTGTGTGGCATCTTATTGAATGTAGAACACCGGCTAAACAAACTCTCTAAATCGGTTTCAATTGTGTACTGATGAACACAACAATGGACATAAGGGGCTTCTTTCAAAGAAAAAACTCAGGTAGATGTTATTTTATATATTATGCTTTGCATTTTGTTCAGTATATTTCTATGCAAAACAAGAGGAATTTCAATACACAGCAGTATATTCACAGTTTAAACCAGATATTTACATACACTTTATGGAAAACACAAGAACATTTTTTTACTGTACAACATCAATTTAGACTAAACTTGTTTTGTTTTAGATAAATAAATATTGAAATATCTTTTGAATTAGTTAAATGTCAGAATAAAGTGAGAGAGAGAGCTGTCTATTTTTATCACTTTCATCAAATTTAGGAGTACATGTATACTAAGTTTATTGTTAATTAATAAGAAAACTCCAGATGATTCCATTCTGAACTTAAGAAGCTTCTGATTGGTTGGTAGAGTCCATGTGAGTAAACTGGTGGCACACCTGTGGATGCATATAAGGCACGCCACATGGGAAAATCAAGAGATATCAACCAAAACACCAGGAAAAGAATTGTGGAGCTCCATAAGTGTGGCTCAGTTTTCAATACAATTTGGTGCCGTTTGCAATTAAGAAATACAGACAATTTCTCTCTTTACTCTTAAATTTAACAAATATGTTTTTATATTTATCAAACTAAAAAATTAAACATTTAGTCTGATTTGATGTTACAATTAAAAAAGTGTTTGTGTTTTTATCTGAAGAGTATGTAAATATCTGGTTTCAACTGTATATTTGATGATGTTGGTGTTTGGCTTGATTGTTAGCACATAGAGAGAGAGAGAGGAACAGAGAAGGAGAGAGAGGGAGAGAGAGAGGAACAGAGAAGGAGAGAGAGGGAGAGAGAGGAGCAGAGAGGAGAATGAGGACAGAACAGAGAGGGAACAAGAGCAGGTGAGACACACATGTTAGTCAAATGGTTGTTTGCCAAAACTCATCAGAACATGTATCTAGTACCTAGTGTATCTTTTTAGATACCATTTGTTACTTTTCAAATTCTATATTTATTAAGTTTTGCAGGCTTTTTTGCGCAACAAGGGTAAATAATTATATAAACTTTTCTGAATCTAAATAGTGTACTTTGGTAGAATTAAAAAATGAGTGTAGTGCAGTTCTATGATGATATTTAGTGCTACTATCATGTAGTTTTGATTCTGGTTCTGTCTTGGTTAAGTCCTAAGTAGTCCCGATTTTGAACTGTTGTAGTCCTGTTTTAATTCCGGATCAGTTCTGGGTCTGGTTGAATTGGGGTTTAGTCCCTGTGTCTTGATACAGCCCCGACTTTGTTCTGCCTTGCTGCTTAATTAAAAAACTAGTTTAAGGTGTCCTGCATATGTGATATATATATATATATATATATATTTTTCCTATATGAAGTCATTCTTTTTTTAACAAAACTCAAAACAGAGCCTAATAATCTTTCAGTCATTTCTACCCTCACTTAATTTCCTTTCGCTGCTCAGCTCTCACACAGTGGCTCAGCTATGCTCCAATCCCTCCATATTGTGGCCAATCACATGCGAGGATATAGGATAATATCATTATGTGAAAAACAGAGAGGGTGATGGACGCGACAGTCAAGTGGAGCGTGCGTCTGTCCTCTCAGTCAGTGAGTGAGACAGTAGACAGCGGTGAGGAGGGCTGTGCGAAAGCAAGAACACATAAATATGCCTGACACCCGTAAACGAAGCAGCGTCTGGCTGCAGTTTAAAGACTTTTTTGTCTCGGTCTCAGTCTCGGTCTTGGTCTCGTCTCGACTTGGTCTCGGTCTTGGTCTCGGTCTTGGTCTTGTCTTGGTCTCGGTTTAGGCGGTCTTGACTACAAGTCTATCACAAGTTCAAAACTTGAATAAGAGTCAGTTAAGAGTTGTTTGCATGCAAGCTTCTTCCTAAAAACAGCCTCCACTCCACCACCACGTCCTGTCATCTCACAGTCAGAAGGTAAAATTTCAGTAGAACAGCTGGACTCACCGGCTCTCTGCCAGGTTTCCAAGCATTAGATCCAGTTCCTGATTAGTGAAGAAGTCCTTAAGAAGAAAAGTTTTGTTTGCTAGCGATCAAGTATTAACAAGACTGATTCTTAGTGGTATCGGTGGCTCATTGGCCGATGTGGGTGCCCGACCTATTGGCCGTGGGTTCTGGGGTTTACTCCACCTGAGCGTGAGCGAAGAAGGGGCGCTGGGCGGGGTTATTGTAGTACGCCCAACAACAGGTGTCAGACAGGTGTAAGCCATATCCAGAGAGCGCCAGTAATTGATGCGGTCGAATCCAGTCAGGTTAGGCTGAGGTGTTTTTCCAAGTCGTGTCCAGGTTGCCTTCATTTTCACCAATAAGCCACTGCATTTCCCACGCCGTCTACGACGCCCTCTCAGTTGAGGTGGCGCCGAAGCACAACGGAGACAAGCTGGAACTCCTGACAGGAAGGGTGCAGAGAAGCTTCCCTGATATCCACGATTGCAATAAACAGGTTTTAAATGAGAAGATCTTAAAGCCAGCAGCATTTGGTGATCATATACAAGCAGAGAGTTTGCATTTTTTAAGACAAATAAAAACTAAAACACTGGTAGAAACAGAGTCGGAAAGCAGGCCATACACACTGCTGCCATCTTGACACACACCTGTCATAATGTTCAGTTAAAATGTGGAATATATGTAACCTGTGAACTTTCTTTCCTACACTGGTGCCAAGATTTCTGCCGTTTATGAAAAGCCTTCACCTCATGACATATGGCTCCTTATTGTGTAGGTGTGCCTCATACAAAGGGAGACATGGGTCATACTTGTCTCATGTTTCATCTCAAACTGACTGGCAGTTTTCTTTGACATAAAATAAACACAAATTATTACACTAGTGGGTTTTGAAACATGGGCCCAATCTCTATCTCTCTGATTTAGACAGCTCATTACTGATGTTTTCTGTCGCAGTTTTATCTGTAACCGGATGGCTCCCCGTCCTCAAGCGGGCGATGGGGGTATGTGGTGGAGCGTGGTTTATGGTGCCATGCAGGGAAGGCGCAGCATCCGCAATTATGCCCGCCGACTTAAATAAGGGGAATTAGGGTTTGTGTTGTTGTTGTGGCGTAAAGTATGTGCAGCTGGTAGCTCGTGTCACATAAAATGGCTCTGAAATCTGACATGTGGACTCGCCGTGCCTTATTCACACCACAACCAATTTGGCTGATGCACTGATGCACAGACAAAGGACAGATTACTATACTTAAAAAACATATGGCTGAAATAACTGTTCACCAATTCTCAGTGTCATTCATGTAATTGTTTTTCTCTTTTTAGGAAAATGCTCCTTTCCATTCCATTTTGAAACACTCCCTATCAATCCCTGATCAAAATATCTCATATATGCATATATATCAATCATCGTCAAACACATTTCACTGTTCACTATTCCAGTCTGGTTTTCGTAAATCACACTCCACTGAAACGGCTTTACTTGAAGTATCTAGTGATATCTTGATAACAGCAGACTCCGGAGAGTACACAGTTCAGGTCCTGTTGGATCTCAGCTCTGCCTTTCATACTGTAGATTACAGTCTCATGATAAACAGGCTCAAGAACGTCTCTGGGATTGCTGCTGTTGTTTTAAAATGGTTTATGTCATATTTATCTGAGAGATCTTTTACTGTTCGTATGAATCAAATGATGTCCAAATCAACTCATTTGTTGTTTTTATGTCGTATGTTATGTCACATTGTTATATGTTGTATTCTTATTCTTTGTATTGTGAAGCACTTTGTGATTTTATTTTCATCTGTGAAAAACAAAATAAATACATTTTATTAGCTTTAGTTTGAACTAGAGAGCAGCTTCAGTTCCTCTTCACACAGACCTCATGTGCCCAAAACCTTTAAATGTGGCCCACAGTCAAACTGAAAGTATTTCTTTAAAAAGAGACAATCCAGTTGAACATATTTCCAGCATGGATCATAAAACTGATCTGAGCACACAGTTTGTAGCTGCTGCTAATGTTCAACCCTTGTTGGGCTTTACATTGACAAACAAAATGACAACAGTTACATAAAAACATGAAAGCTTGTGTTTGCATGAATTGATGAATGAGGCATGTAAACAGTGTAATGGTTGATGTTCATGGACACAAATGTTAGCTCTGTGAATAATTTACAAAATGTTGATCTGAATTCAGATAATCAGCTCTGATCTGTTCGGCTCATCTTCATTTGTGTACAGACGAGCTCATTTTCCACCGTAAGTGCAAAATCAACAGTCCCCATTTATGTATCAGTCTACTTCTATTATAATCCAATGGCTGCCTGGGCCATTGTTAAAGCTGGTGTTATTAGGATTAATGCCTGTTTATTTATTCTGTTTATTTATGATTGAATAGAACAAACTGTTTTATTGTCTGTGAAGGTTCTCAGTCATCCAGGTCACTGTAGTCTAAGAAGCTTGGAAAACAAAAGTCTGGACTTCTTTGAGTTGCTGGAAGACATTTTTCATCTCTCATCCAAGAAGCTTCTTCAACTTTTTTTATTGTGCTTTTATTCTAACAGTGTTTCTGTTCAGCAGTGCTTTCAGTTTGGTTGTACGCCTTTATTTACAATGAAGATAAAGCTCATCTTTGCTCTGTAAGAGGCTGATTTTTGTCACAGACACTGAATGTAGTCTTGTTCTTTTTTGTAACCGGAAAGAGGAGGAGCAGGTCTGTACATAAGAGGAAGTGTTTGAGTCAACGTCTCAATTCACAACGAGGACGAAAACGAGGTAAGTGCTGCTCCACATTCTTGTTTTTCTGCTGTCAGGGTGTGAGTGAACTGGAAGTGGAAATCAGGAACTCTTTATTTGGAGCTGAAGGTTTAGCTGTGTGTGTGTGTGTGTGTGTGTGCGTGTGTGTGTGTGCGTGTGTGCGTGTGTGTGTGTGTGTGTGTGTGTTGTTCTTGGTGTTCAGCTGGTCTGGGTGTGGTTTTTGGTCAGACTTGGTTTTAGAGGTTGGATGAAGGTGCACAGGGATGAGAGAGGGGCTCCTGGTGGTCAGGTCAATATTTCAGGATCTGCATGCAGCTCTGCAGGTACAGACGGACTCTACTGTACTTCATGTTTCTGTATCTCAGTAGCAGAGGATCAACTTTGAATCGGTTTCTGCTTCTGAAGTGACTCTAAAGAGTTTTAGCTCCTCCTCTTTGTGGTTAGGCCAGGCATCCTGTTTTTCACACTACTTTGACAAAAAATAATAACAATAATAAAATGATATAATATATATAATGATAATCATTTTGGAAATAGCACTGTTGTTGTGGAAGTTTTCCATTAAATAAAGCCTGCAGATGAGCGGTGAGCGGTAGCTAACATTCTTTAATCAAAGCACACACAGAACATACAACCAAGCTTGTGGAGAGCCTACATGACCATGGGGCAGGGTCAGCAGAGTCTCTCTGAGCCTAGCATGGCTCTCAGTTAAATACCTTCCACAGGAACAAAAGGCAGTACACAGCTGTTTCACACCTTAAGGTTCACACTCCCTTGCTACCTCCCAGAGTCCTCGAAGAGACAAAAGATTCCTTCCTGTGGAGTTGTCTGCTTCCCCCAACTTCCTTCTTACAGTATGGGTGTCAGACATGTTAAAATCCAGTGGCACCAAGGCATTATACAATAAAATAATGTGATTAGTACATAAGTGAAAGAAATTCCATTACAATCCCACCCTTTGATTCTTAAATCAAGAATCACATTAATACCAGAATTTCTTTCCCGACATTCTGTATATCACATCAACATTATTGTACACTTAAAGGAGTTTCACACTGTGTATCCTCACTTCACTTTTCTCTCACCACCCTTTGTTCATCTTTAATCTTCCCCACAATCTAAGCTCTCACATGCAAATGGCAACAACAATGATACAGAGGAAAGGTCTTCTCCATAGTGTCAAAGTACTTTGCATGGCAAAGTGAAACAGCATTAGGTGGTCATTCCCAGTCCCAGTCATGACTCCTGGTGTCTGTGCCATCTACAGAGTCATAATTCCAACGCTGATCTCCCTCTGTGCTGTCACCTTTGGAGCTTGGCACGCTCTCTTCATCCCTCGATTTCTGTTCCAACGCGGCTGTAGATTTAAGGCAGAGCACGTCGTACACCTTAGTGGTCTTCCTCAACGTCAACGGCGAAACTCTTTCATTTTATTTTAAGATTTTGCTGTTCAAAATCTCCTCGTGACAATCATTTGGAAGTCCAGTGGTGCAGCCCACTGTCGTTTGTCTGCTGTCCTGCAGATTGTCCCTGCTTCTCACTGGTCCTGTTGAAGCGTTCTCTCCCGGTCGTGGTCTGTATCTGCGTCAATCCTTCCATATCCCTCATGTCACGGTCTCTGCAATTTAAAAATGAAAGCTTCCACGGAAAACCCTCTTTTGCCCTATGTCAGCTTAGCACAATTAGACATGCACAATGAAGTTGTACATTGTCTCTTAAAAATTCACAGGGCTTCTCCCCTGGAGTAGTTTCACTCCAGGCCCTGTCTTAAGAAAAGGTAAAACATTAGCCAGTGGTGTGTCCTGCTGTAAATCATGTGATTGGATCATATGATTAGCCCTCTGCTGTGGAAAAAATAGATGTTAGCGCAGCGCATCTGTATGCACACTTTCTCACAGTGACCTCTGTACTGTAAACAATACAAGGTCATGAATAACACACCGCTGGTAAATTCAAAGACACAGAAAGTGGCAATTAAAAGGTTAAGTCAGCATGGCCCAAAAGCCCATGTAACCTGTTGCTGTCACCTTTCTGCTCCTGTAAAAAGAAACATACATCCACCCTTTTGTCAGGTCAAGGTGGAGGTGCAATCTTGCATACTGGTGTCAAGTCAGTCAAGCTTTTGTCAATCCCCACAGTCAGTCCCCATTTTTATTTGCTGACAGTAGAACCTTTCGTGACGCAATAAGTTTCTACCGCCAGCAATGACGTCATTTCAAAAAAGAAAAAAGAATTTAGACGGGATTACCTCGCTGAATCCTTTTTGGCAGGGACTTGTTTTCCGATTGTCCCAAATAAGTGGCTTTCTCCCGAGCCCATTTTAATTTTTGGAGAAACTCACTTGTGATTGTTCAACATGTTGTGTAGCGCTTTTGATCCCGATATTGCAGGCCTGCTTGAAAAGAGGAAATTGCCAAACAAAAATCTCAGTGCACTGTTAAAAATCAAAAAATATTAAGGCCACTTTTTAGAAGTTGTCTAAGCATGCTCTCTTAGAATGATAGATCAAAACAAAACTAATTGGCAGGTTCAAAGTGGTACCAAAGGAAAATGCAAAATCCCCAAAACTTTCATCCACCAGTCACACACCTCACACAACAATATTCTATTAGATAATGAGTTTTGTTTTCCCCCGTGTACCCAGATGTGTGTTATGATAAGACCTCCCCCACACATCAGAAACAAGAAACTCAATAGCCTATTAGTCTCCACTCATCTGACCCCCCTGCAGCATTCTGTTCACCCCTGCAATAATTCAATCATCCTTCCCCAAAATAATACTAGTTCACTAGTCTATGTATCACTTCTTAACCCACTAAGTGAACAGGACAAGATGATGGTAACAGCAATGCATGCTTAAAATGCTATTTGGTCTTCATGAGCTTCATTGCATGTGTGTTTGTGTTAGTAGGATTAATGCATTTTTCTGTTTGTGTAATTTTTTGTACCTCTCCTCTTTGCGGTGCTCCAGACACTTTTCAATTCTCCACGCAAGGCAGTCGTTTTTTCTTCCCAGTTTCCTAAACCCAAATTTCAGTTCCCACACTAAAACAGCCATGTTCTCCCCTGCTCCTTCCACTGTGGTCTCATCTCATCTCTCCCCCTTGCAGCAGTCCAGTGAGTCAGTTGTCTTTCAGCTTTGTCCTGTGTTTTCCACTTTCTCATCTTGCCATTTTGCTCCAAAAGTGGCAAATGTCCAGCTCAGACAGTCTTTTCAAAGGTCCATTTACACACAGTGAAGTTGCAGCTCGTTGGAAATGCACATCCATCCATCCAGTCATGATGATGCCATTTTTCTCCTTGCTGTCGCTGTCTTGCACAGCTGCTGCTGCAACTTTTCTTCACTGCTCAGGACACTGCTGTGAGCTCTTGATATCCATCTTGTTGTTCTGGAACTGCATTTCTTGTCTTCAGGGAGAGATTCTTGGAGCTTGTTTTCTCAGGGTGACAAATACATGGAAGTTAAGCTGTAAAACAATTCAGCCAAAACTTGGCTCGAGTGTTTCTAATGATGTTAACCTATAATTTTCTTCTGACTGCTGCACGTGGAAAATTGATCAGGGTCTGCTCTTCACCTGCAAGTGACACACTGAGACATTTTGATCATTTTTATCACTGCTTAAAGAAACACGTCTCCCCTCTCTGGTTCTGAAGTCCCCTTTCTTAAAAACCCAGAGAGATTGTAGTTGTTCTACATTGAAAATCACCAAACCCTCTTCCTATTTTTGCTTATTTTCATCAACAATTGTGCTAAAAAGAAATTTTTTGTGTGTCCACACTTAGGGGAGCTGGTGGCCTGCAGTACCACCCTCTCCCGCTAGTTGGAAACAACTTTTACACACATTTCTACACTCCTCTCTCTTTTTTTTCCTTTTCTTGTTTTTGTTCCCATTTTTCACTGTTTTTTTTTTTTTTTTTTTACACACACATCAACTTTTCCCACACAACCATTCTCTGCAATCTTACACACCACACATTTACTCAGTTCTTACCATACAGTCAAATATTGAGTTTTGTCCCTGGCCGCCTGGTGGAACGTCTGCCGCAGTCGCCTCTCAAGCCGCTAATCCGGCTCCGCTGACTGCCCCTGGAATCTAGATTCTCTTCCTACTACACGAGGCGTCCCCCGTGAGGTTCCTTGCCTTCTACGGACCAAGGAACGAACACCGCCACCCCCAGTCTCCTTTGAAGAAGTTAGGATCTTTTAGAAGACGCTAGGGATGTCACTCCGTGATTCTACACGAAGACTCTCCGTGATTCTACACGAAGACTCCCTCGGAGCTCTTGCCCTGGAAGGTCGTAACACACCTTCTTGGGCTCCCCGAAGGCTGCAACACGCTCACCTCCTCGGCCAGACACAAAACTCTCGTGACTTGTTACAAGTTAGCTATCACTCACCCATCTGCAGGAGTCCCCTCAAAGTCAATGGTCTTGGTGGTTGCTGAAACACACGGCTCCGTGACTCCTCCATTTCCTTTGCTTCAACAGCCGGTAGGACAAAGGTACCCTTTTCCCTCAGGGGTGATCAGCCCGTCCACGGAACCGTTGTTCAGTGACCACGCGGACCACCCTGCTCACAGCGCCATTCTGTTGTGGAAGTTTTCCATTAAATAAAGCCTGCAGATGAGCGGTGAGCGGTAGCTAACATTCTTTAATCAAAGCACACACAGAACATACAACCAAGCTTGATGGAGAGCCTACATGACCATGGGGCAGGGTCAGCAGAGTCTCTCTGAGCCTAGCATGGCTCTCAGTTAAATACCTTCCACAGGAACAAAAGGCAGTACACAGCTGTTTCACACCTCAAGGTTCACACTCCCTTGCTACCTCCCAGAGTCCTCGAAGAGACAAAAGATTCCTTCCTGTGGAGTTGTCCGCTTCCCCCAACTTCCTTCTTACAGTATGGGTGTCAGACATGTTAAAATCCAGTGGCACCAAGGCATTATACAATAAAATAATGTAGGGATGCACCGATCCCGATACTGGTATCGGGTATCGGTGCCGATACTGTAAAATGTGTGCGTACTCGTACTCGTAAAAGTCAACCGATACCATGAACCGATACTAATGTAGCCCGGATGGGAATTTGGTAGTAGATACTCATAATTCCCATGGACTTGAACGCCACATAAGGTGTTCACGGTTCACAGAAGAGAACGGCATGGAGAGATGCACGAGGTTAGCTGAACCAAAGTGAGAGACTCGGCTAGTTTTACTGAGGTTAACTTGCACAAAAGAGTGTGTGACTAGAAAGCTAACTGTGTGAGAGCTTCGCAACAGAGTGTGGGTGAAGTGACTTTTTGTTTCAACGGTCGCACCACCGTCCGTGGAAAACTGTGTTTCCAGCCATGACCGCCGAGGCTAAAGGCTAGCCGGACTGCTTGGCTGCGCCACGGAGGCAGCTGCTATGGACTGTCGGAGAGCTGGACAGTGACTGGCTAACGCGCTGTAGCAGAGACAGCATCGGGTCCGCAGGGAGTGGATTTAGTGTGGGACTGGTGAACGGCGACCTACCGAGCAACGGAACTGTAAGTCAGACTTTTGTGCTCTTACTGGGGAGAAAAGGATTTTTCTCCATCGTCCGGCGTGAGCAGCAAACAGGCCTGCAACAAGTGTGAATGTGAGTGTGTGTGGGGCCCATGTGTGAATATTGTATGTTTAGTGGATTTATATAACGTGTTTTGGAGTGTATATTAGTGAGTCACTTACCAAAAGGTGATAACATAAGTTGGGTTGTTTAATATAATTTGAAAGGGAATTATTTCATTTATACAGTGTATTTCATTTGGTTAAGGAATTGGAATATCATTTGAGTTTAAAAAAGGGATGTGTTGTACAGTATTTGTCTCTGCCCTTACGTTCAGTAAATGTTTCGTTTGTGTTAAAGAGTTGTGTGGGGTCGTTTCTTTACTACCGGTTAAGTTTAACTTGTGTGTGGCAGAAGTATCGGTTTTTGTACTCGGTATCGGCAAGTACTCAGATCCAAGTATCGGTATCGGATCGGTTTGAAAAAATTGGTATCGTTGCATCCCTAAAATAATGTGATTAGTACATAAGTGAAAGAAATTCCATTACACTGTTTAGAAAAATAGTGCTCTGACAAACCATTAAAAGCAGATCTGTAAACTGAGACTGAGAGGCAGAAAACAAACAAGCTTCATTTTAGTTTCATCTGGTATGACCTGGCTCAAAAGCCGCAACAGAAATAAGGAGACGAAAACCAGAATTTCAGTGAGAAGAGGTTTTATCTTAAATACATAGCAAGTTGGCTAAAGTAGCCGGTACTACCAAGGCAAGGGCTAGTGAGCCTCCTCCTGAAAGCCTGCGTCAGGTATACTTTTATTCAAAGCTGACTCGGTGTGGCCCATCGGCACCAGCTGAACACACTGAGGAGATTAGTGGCTGCAGAGGGGCCTAAGAATCTTTAGAGAGAAGAAAACACAAACAACAATATTAATAAAAGAATTAAAGCGATAAATAAATTACAACATTAAAAACATCAAATGACACAGAGCTGAGAGTAAGTTACACAGGAAAACATGCAGAAAGAAGAAAGAGAGAAAAACAAATGAACAAACGGTGTTGTGCAAAGAAGAAAGGTGGACAGTAGAAATACAGCAGTGGGTGAATGCTGGGCCTCTGCAGATGATGTTTGTTGATCTGTGAGCAGATGTGGAGCCAACACAGCAGCTTGTAACAACTGAGCCTTTTTCCTGAAACTAATGCTTTCTGGATTTATGGATCATGGAGTTTAAAAGAACAAAAGGAATTCCAAAATATTTCTAAATACCATTATTATTTTACATTTTAACATGGATTTTAATGTTTTTAATATTTCAACACATTTTACTGAATGAAATTTTGAACATGATTACAGATGAAGCGAGATCAATCAACTGTAGACCAGACAACAAACGACGGAGGCCCAGAAAAGTACAATCAAACGATGAGTTTATTGACAACGGAGAACAACCGTCAGCATATGGCTTATTTGCTCTGACAAAAATACACTGAGTTCTGGTTTTATAGCATAGAGGATCACACCCCCACATACACGTCAATACAGGTCAAAAATACATTGTGTACAGTCATTGTTTACAGACAAGGGTACATCTTGTACATCTCTAATAACTATAAACAGACATATAACTTCTCTCTTTGATAACACCTTCCTTTTAAGGTAATAACTTCAAGCTTCAGGGTCTCTAAGGGCTAATAATGGACCCTCGTCCTCAATCACTAAGTAGACTAAATTGGCGCAGGTCTCAAATAAGAAGCAGAAGACACTTGGGCCTTCGCTCAGGCCTGCTACTAGATTTATGTGTATTGTAAGCATGCATGCAATTAACCTGCTATGTTCTCATCTTCCCTCAACATGTATCACCTGGACACTCTCACCAGTGAAGCTTAAAACCCTCTTGGATAGAACATCAACTCTAAACAAGCACAGTTATGCATTGTGTATAGAATGAACTCAACCTGTGAATAGAATGAATGTGATGACAAACATATTCAATGCAATATGAACCCTGTAAACAATATTACTGATAAAATAATACTGTAGAACATGTTATTAATGCATTTATCATAAGGCAGAGTATATGGCAGCAATAAAAGAATCTCTAAATCCCAACACAGACCAATACGTTGATTAACTAAAATAAATAATAGAATAGAATAGAATAGAATTCAACTTTATTGTCATTGCACAGGTACAGGGCAACGAAATGCAGTTTGCATCCATCCAGAAAGTGCTTTAACCGTGATATAGATATATTACAATATATATTAGCAATAATATGGATGTGTAAGTATATTACAGAAATGGGTCTATTATGGTATGTTATAATGTACACGGTGTGAAGTATGTTATGAATATTCTATAACTATAACTATGTACAGGCTGTAGTGAGTACAAGCTATGTACAGGCTATGAACAGGATATAAATATGAAATAAAAACTATACAGAAATCTGAGATATACAGTTATACAGAAATGTGAACTATGCAAGTTATAAACAGTTGTAGGATTAAAAATTATCATATGTACAGAATGATATTGACACAGAACTATACAGTAGTGCAGTTAGGATAATTGTGATAGTGATAAAGTGCTAGTGGTTGTGGGTGTGTGTATGTTCAGTCCATGAGTTTAACGTGGGTCAGATGTCAGGAGGCAGAGTTCAGGAGTCTGACAGCTGTGGGGAAGAAGCTGTTCCGGTACCTGGTGGTCTTAGTCTGGAGGCTCCTGTAGCGCCTCCCAGAGGGCAGGAGGGTGAAGAGTCCATGTGATGGGTGACTGGGGTCTCTGATGATTTTCCCAGCCCTTTTCAGACACCGCTTCCTGTAGATGTCCTTTATGGCAGGAAGTGGTGCTCCGGCGATGCGCTGGGCAGTTTTCACGACCCTCTGCAACGCCTTCCGGTCCGAGGCAGAGCAGTTCCCGTACCAGACTGTTATACAGTTGGTCAGGATGCTCTCGATGGTGCAGCGGTAGAAGTAAACCAGTTAAAGACAAACTGGAAAATGTAAAATAACCCCCCAAAAATGTCATTATGATTGTTTGGAGAGGTTAGAGAGGATAATTTTAAATTTTAAAATCCTATGCACAAGTTTTGCAAACAAAGTTATTTGCAGCCATTTACCTTTCACCCTTTTTTAAAATAACCATTTCAAACTATTTACAGAACAATCAGCTGTTCTGCATTCAATTAGATGCCACACAAATTATTTGTGCCACTCCAAAAAAATAATTTCTGTCCACTTTAAAGGAGAACATCACAGCCTGATACCTGCAGGTCTGACAGCAGCAGGTGTATCACTCCTTTCTCTACCTGGAGATAGCAGTCGCCTCATTGTTCTGACACACAACACAAAACTATCCACAACACTACACACTAACTACACAAGACAACACATTAACTACACACCCCAAACATGCTAGACGTCACAAATCTCCCACATCTCAAAACTCGCTCTCTCTTTTCCTGCTCTCTCTCTCTCTCTCTTCGTCAATCTTAAAACTTCCCGTTTTTTTAGGTCACTCTAGATTGACAGACGATCTAGAGTGAGAGAGCTGCAATTGATGTGTCAGTGCTAGCGCTAACATGGCGAAATTATTGAGGAAAAAACGCAGCTTATATATTGTTTATCATGACTCTGGTTTTACGTGGCCTATCAACACAATTTAAAAACTGGTATATATCACCTTGCTGCTTTGTCTTTAAGTGGTCATGTGATTGACTTATGTTAAGGTTCAAAAATATTGAGGGGGAATCTAAAAATAACCACAGATCCAGCCTGGTGCAATTAGACGACATTTTAATGAACACATGTGTGAGTCCGACCGCTGTGCAGATTTCAGCGTCGAACTACCTTGCAATAGTCAAACAAAGGTTTTATAGGGTTGGGGGTGATACTGCCCCCCCCCTCTCTCAGACACAATACAACATACGTCAACTCAAAACCACAAACGTTCAGTTAACTTTGACATAGTTTTAAAAGAACATCGTCTTCGCGTCGAAGCCAGATGCTTCCTGTCTCCATCCTCGGACGCTCGCCTCCGCTGTCGCTTATCTCTGGGACATCTGGTGTACTTCCTGGAACAGACTCTTACCTATATAAATGAGTCTACAGATGTGTGTGTATGTGTCGTCTGTCTGTGCGTGCACAGATGCTCTCTGAACCTTAGTTGACCTCAACTTAGGCAACCAGGCTAAGGCCATCCTGTGTGTACTGATCTTGACTTATATGTAAAATATATAAAACAAATGTTTCAATCTAACACAACTACTTAACGCTTACTCAGCGATAAATGCATAATAAAACACCCTGCTCTTAACTTGCACTCACTCTGCTTTCGGTTTCACTTCTGCAGAAGCATGCCTTGCAGAAGTGTTTCCTGTCTCATTTTGGCACAGAGTGTATTTCCTGTCCCTGCAGTCAGTTTCTCACCCACTGAAGACTTCAGTGTAAGAATATAAAAACATTCAAAAGCCTTTAAAATTATAGATTCAACTCAACAGTTTAAAGTGGTTCTTACTGGACCTGTAATAAAGACTAATATAATACCAATATATTTGAACATCTGAATGCATCTGAATGCAACATCACTATTAATAATGAAATGGTAATGATGATTATAAAAATAGCCACAAATAATAGCAGTAAAGCATTTCTCCTCTTGACAATTCCCTCTCTCAGACACAATACAGTGTTTATCCTGACTCTGGTTTTACGTGGCCTATCAACACAATTTAAAAACTGGTATATATCACCTTGCTGCTTTGTCTTTAAGTGGTCATGTGATTGACTTACCACGACTACTTTATTCTTCCTCAGTCAAACAGCAGCACTCATGCGATTGTTTTGCCTCCTTAGCTCCAGGTTTTGTGCTAGACAGTGATCGTGATTACCGTCCACGGGAGCGTGCAGCTACTTAAAGCTGTACTTACGTAGTCAGCTACTTCCGTGCAACAGATATAAGATGCGGTAAGCTGAACACAGCTTCAACCGTCTGTTTGTTGAAAAATAGTAACGGACCGCATTTTCTTGTTAGTAACTGTAACGGCGTTGTAACGATAGAAATAGTAATTAGTTAGATTACTCGTTACTGAAAAAAGTAACGCCGTTAGTAACGCCGTTACTTGAAACGCTGTTATTCCCATCACTGAAGGTGAGTGTGGTGAATGGTGTGGCTACCTGACTGTAGTTCTTTATGAAACGGCGATAGAAGTTAGTGAAGCCCAGAAAGCGTTGTAGCTGCTTGAGAGCCGTGGGTGTGGGCCATTCCTGAACTGCCCGGATCTTGGCTGGGTCCGTCTTCAACTGCCCTCCAGCTAAAACGTATCCCAGAAATGTGACAGAAGGTGCATGAACTCGCACTTCTCAGCCTTCTCAGACACTGTAGCACGGCCCGAACATGGACCTTGTGTTCTTGGAGGTTCCTGGAAAAGATTAGAATGTCATATAGGTAGACGTAGACAAAGCGGTTCAGAAAGTCCCGTAGCACATCTGTTACGGCCCTAGCAGGGCCTCCTGAAACTACTCTTGTGTGGGTGTGGTGTTTTCTCTCCGCCTCCTCTTCTCTTGCTCCACCCCTGTCTCTCTCTTGCTCTTCTCTCTCCCCAGGACACAGCTGGAAGTGCCTCCTCGTGGTGTTGAGTTTTTGTTTGGTTGTTGTGTTCTTTGTTGTTGCAACCTTTTTTGCTTTTTCCAAGTGTTATTGGTCAAACGGCGTTGCCGGCTCTTTATGTTGAGATTATCTATAATAAAGACTATTTTATTTACTGAAAACACCTGTCTGTTCTCCTTTCATTCAGTTCTGGACTCATTTGTTACTGGTCCCCTCACTCGCATGCCTAGACCCCTTCGGGGGACGTAACAACATCATTGACCAAACTTTGGAACACGGCTGGAGCGTTGGTTAACCCAAAGGGCATGACCAGGTATTCAAAATGGTTGTTGAAAGCTGTTTTCCATTCGTCACCCTCCCTGATGCGGACCAAATGATAAGCATTGCGGAGATCTAATTTAGTGAAAATAGTGGCCTCCTGCAGGGGCTCGAACGCAGCACTGATGAGTGGCAGGGGGTATTTGTTCTTGATGGTGATAGCGTTGAGACCTCTGAAGTCAGTACATGGACGAGGGCTCTTATCCTTCTTAGCCACAAAAAAGAATCCTGCGCCTACAGGAGAGGATGAAGGCCGGATGATCCCTGCTGCCAGAGAATCATGAATGTATTTCTCCATTGCCTCTCTTTCGGGCTTGGAAATGTTGAACAGACGGCTGGAGGGAAGTGGAGCACCAGGTAAGAGATCAATGGCACAGTCATATGTTAAATGGTAAATGGACTGGTTCTTATATAGCGCTTTTCTACTCATCTGAGCACTCAAAGCGCTTTACACAACTTGTGCATTCACCCATTCGCACCAGCACATTGTTCTAAGTGCTTTCTAAGTAACATTCACACTCCGATGGATGCATCGGAGAGCAATTTGGGGTTAGTATCTTGCCCAAGATGCATGCTTGCATGCAGACTAGGGGAAGCCAGGAATCGAACCACCAACCTTCTGATCAGTAGATGACCTGCTCTACCACCTGAGCTACAGCCACCCCTGATAGTCTATGTGGCGGAAGCGAAAGTGCTTTGTCTTTACTGAACACCTCTTGGAGGTCATGATACTCGAGAGGGACTGTGGTAAGGTCTGGGATGTCGATGTGGGAGTCATTTTCCTTCATGGATCCAGGTGGCAGGGCTGACACAAGACAGTGGGCAAGACAGAACAAACTCCAATTGACAATTTTATTCCCTAACCAGTCTATGTGGGGATTGTGTTTCTGGAGCCAGGAGTAACCTAAAATGAGTGGCGACTCCTGGGAGGTGAAGGGGAACAGTGCAAGAGTTTCTCTGTGATTACCCGAGGTGAGAAGAGTGACTGGACCAGCTCGGTGAGTAATGTGAGAAAATACTTGGTTGTTTAAGGCAGTGACCAGAATAGGAGGATCTAGCGCCTCAAGTGGCAAGTGGAAGCGTTCTGCGAGTGCGGCATCAATTAAGTTCTGTTCAGCCCCTGAGTCGACTAAAGCCTGAAGGGGGTGAGAAACGTGACCAAAACATAACGTGACTGGCAACAATAAACGGGGCTTAGCACTGCACAGGGATCCGCCGACCCGTAACCCCGAATCTACCGGCGAGCGGAACCTTTTGGCCGCACCGTACATTGATATGATCAAGCGCGACACAGTAAAAGCACGCCCCGGAGCGGTGGCGGCGCTCTCTTTCCTCCGCGGTGAGATGCGAGCGGCCGATTTGCATGTGCTCTGGTGTGGCATCCATGTTGACGCAGCCGCCGGCGGATGTTGTTGCCGGAAGTGGCGGAGACAGTGGGCTAAATGCAGACTTGCGCGCCGAAGGCTTCTTTTCCACTTCCCTCTTCCTTAAACGATTATCAATCCTTAAGGAGAGGGAAACCAAATCCTCAGATGATCTTGGTTCATCACAGGAGGCTAACCGATCCTTTAATTCCTCACTTAACGCACGGCGAAAAATGCTTCGCAGCGCCCGATCCGGCCATTTAACCTCGGCTGCTGCTGTGCAAAAATCAATGATGAATTCAGCAACGCTTCGGTTTCCCTGTTAGAATCTTAACAACCTCTCCTCCGTGCTGCCTTCGGCTACCGGGTGAGCAAAAGTCTTCTTAAACTCTCCCAGAAATTCATCGTATGAGCAGGTTGGAAGAGGAAGGACGGACAGGTATGCCTCGGCCCATGATAATGCTTTGCCCTGAAGCTTAGCTACCAGGTATGCTAACCTGACCGAGTCTGAGGTGAACGTGTGAGGTGAGTAAGTGAAAGCAAGATCACATTTTAACAAGAATGTTCCATAAGGACCCGGCTCACCGGAATATGGCTCTGGTTCTGGAAATGCCGCCTAACGAAACATTGGGCGTGGTGGTTCTGCCGGAGATTGAGCTGCGGGTGAAGGTGCCCCCTAGGAGTTAGCTGCTGCGGCTGGAGGAGCGGCTGGCGGGGCTTGCACAGCTGGAAGCGCTGTTCGAATCTCCTGTAAGGCAGCTAAAAATTTTTCTTGGGTGGCATGTAATGACTGACACTGTGCTCCGAGAGCTTGTAAACCCTGCTTATGGGCACCCAGAATGGCCCCTTGCTTAGCAATCGCAGTCTCTACTCGGTCTGCTGAGTCCATGGTGTCTGGCCAGTTCATACTGTCACAATGGCCACGGCCCGAAAGCTAGATTGGACTCGATTGCAGATAACCACAAACAGAGATGGCTCAAACGTTTTGCAGTGTTTATTATTTAGTCAACAAGTGGATACGTGACAAGGTGTTGCTAACGATGTAGCCGTGGGTCAGTGGGGGTGAACGGGGATTTAGCAGGTTGCGACGGGAACGGAGCGGTTGCGTCTGGGAAGAAAAGAGAACAGGGTTAAGAAGGTGGCAGGTGCAGGGTGTCCTAGCAGAGGTGAAACTGACTGATAGCGCTTACTGGTGACCGGCGTGAACCTCGCTTTGAGGGAGAGGCAGTGATAGTCCAGGGGAGTAGTGGAAAGGCTGGCAGACCTGAGTTCCGCTGTGTCCAAGGTGGTGAGTGAGGCTGGAGGGCAGGCAGGTGAGGGTCCTTGTATTCTTCCTGAATATGAAGATAATCCAAGGAGATCTGGGGTTGAGGGTGATAGCAAAGAAGGTCCAGGAAATCTGAAGCACATGAAACCAAAGTTAACAAGGAAAAAGTGGCAAGAGCGTAAAAAGCCGTAGAGTCAATACCAACATGAGGTCGTTGACAAACTGGCGGTGAAGGAGAGTCTGAGGGGGCCTTAAATCCTCAACCTGATTGCCCCGAATCAGTCTCAGGTGTGCAGGACTGCAGCAGGGATGATGGTTCCGCTCAGGGTTGGAGACCAAGGAACTCAGGTGCCTGATGGAACTATCCAGTCGAGTCTCCAGATCCTGACACACAGCTTCCAAGGACAAACTCTACACACAGGTTCTCAGTAAGAGGCCTGTTATTAGAATATATTTTCTTATTCATTATCCTGGTTAAACTTACAGCTGATTATATTCTGATCAGTACAGAGCAATCAAGCTTGATTAACTATCAGCAACATTACATGTCAATTATGATTCTGTGTTTAATCATTAATGTTGGGTTTAAGTCAACCCTGCTGGTAAACAGAAGCTGTTACTGAAAGCAACCACACAGACACTAGTGTACTTTTCACTTGCAAGGGGAGCGTTGGAGAGCAGCGTTGGAGAGCAGTGTTGTCACTCGGCTGTCCAAGCAACTCCAACTCCTCTGCGTCCACCTCACTCTCTTATTGGCAACAGAGGTTACACACAATTCAGTTAATCACAGTTTTAAGCAGGCATGTGTGTGTGTTTCCAGCCATACAATACATAGACATACGACCTTTCAATGAACTTAAACTGTGTGTATGAGGTATGCAGAAAAGCAGAAAGAAGCGTCTTGCTAAAGTATAAAAACAGGAACTTGCAATAGGACAATTAAAGGTGTGAAGTCTTAGACTTTAAGAAACAGAACAGTCTGGTTTCTAAAGCTATAATGGAAATAATAACGTCGAAGGTGTATGGTGCACAGAGTGCACACAGATTTGCACACATGCACAAATGATTATATGTTTCTAAGCATAAATAACAATATAAAAAATATCAATCCTAAAAATTAATACCCTTTTTTAAATTAAAATCATGCTTCATAAAGGTTTGGCAGTTTCTTATCATTCCTGCAGACACTAATCTGCCAAGTTTGAAGCTGAATCATGTGTATTCACACAAAATCCAGACATTAGAATTTAAACTACATTTCTTATTTATTTTAATAATCAAACTTATAGTGTTATTAAATCTTTGATTAAGAACAAAGATCCTTTACTTTCAGGAACAGCAATGCTAATAAACTCTTTCTGTCCCACCTCTCTGGGAATCCACGACCTGCATACTCTGCCCTACACTGTCAGCACATCCGCCCACATGTGTTGACCAGTCTCTCGGTCCCTGTTATGTCAGTCCCACTCTGAACACTGATACATGTTAAGCTTAATTTATTAAGAATTTGCTTACAACCTAAAATGTCTTTGCTACCTCCATCCACCTTGGTAACGTTTGGTTTTCTTAATGTTAGAGGACTTCATAGTAAACTAATTTTATAACTTGAAATCAGCCTGATTTGATATTTTTAAAATAAACATCATCAAGGTCTGGAGAGGACCATCTTATTTGTGAATTATACTCATCACATGTGAGTCAGCGCAGAGAAAGTGGACAGGGTGGAGGTTTGGCTGCAATTTTTCCAACAGTTTGAAATGATCCACTATTAAGGTGGAAATGTGTGTAGTTTTGATGCGCTGGTGTGAAAGGTCTGAACCCCTGCTGTCTGTGCAGTTATCTACCTACGAAGACCAAATAAGAGTCATTGAGCTGAACTCTCACATTTTAGTAGAAGCAGGTTAAACATGAGCTTGGAAGGTTGTCTTGGTACCGATCCAGGGTGTACTTGGCCTCTGGCTCCATGACAACTGAAATATACTGCAGCCTCGTAAATTAGACAAGTGGAAAAAAATGGTTGGAGGGTATTTGAAAAATTAGGTAGAGGATCAATAGGGGGTCCATGTCCCTATTGGTGACACTCTCATAGGGCTTAAAATCTGGGACTCTCCATCAGTTCCTCTTAGAACTGAAGAAGCTTCTCAGGTGAAACTTCTTGAAGCAACTCAAAGAAGTCCAGACCCTTTTCTTTCAGTTCAGTTTCAGTTTTATTTGTCATATGCAAGTTAGCACAGGGTCAACATTGCAATGAAATGTGTTTGACGAGCAGCAGTGACTCAGCAGCATGGTACAGTAGAAGAAAATAAAATAAAATAATAAAAAATAAATAGAAAAATAGTAAAGAGCAAAATATTTGAGAGACGTAGTAAAAGTTAAAAGATGACTAAATATATAAGTATATATAAATATATGTACACTAGTGATTAAATAAAGAAAATCTTGAAAAGGAATATGGGGGGGGGGGCAGATGGGATATTGCACAGGAATGAGCAGCAGTACAAACTGAACAGTACAAAGTTTTTTAGTGGTAGTAAATTATTACAGTATTGCACTTTTTAAATATAAATATCAATAAAGTGGAGTAACCAGTGCAGATTAAACAGAGTACTTGTGAAGCTGCAGGGTAGCTTCTCAGTGTGTCCTGTGGAGTGCGTTGTGTGTGTTTAAGTGTTGTGGTTGAGGTGTCGTATGGCTTGGTGGTAAAAACTGTTTTTAAGTCTTGTAGTCTGAGCAGACAGACTCCTGTAACGTCTGCCAGATGGTAACAAGGAGAACAGCTGATGTGCTGGGTGGCTGTGGTCCTTGATGATGCTGTGTGCTTTACGGAGGCATAGCTGAAGATAAATGTCCTGAATGGCAGGAAGCCTCATGCCAGTGATGTGCATCTTCCATACCAAACTGTAATGCAGCTCGTCAGCAAGCTCTCAATTACACACCTTTAGAAATTTGAGGTGATGTTGGCATTCATGCCAAACTTCCTCAGCCTCCTCAGGAAGTAAAGCCACTGGCGAGCTTTCCTGATAGCAGTGTCTGTGTGAAGGGTCCAGGAGAAGTCCTCGGTGATGTTGACTCCAAGGAATTTGAAGCTGCTGACCCTTTCGACTTTGACACCGTTGATGTTGATGGGTTGGTGTTCACTGACTGGTCGTTTCCGGTAGTCCACTATCATTTCTCTAGTTTTGCTGATGTTGAGAGTCAGGTTTTTTTCCAGACACCACTCGTACAGTGCCATCACCTCCTCTCTATAGGCCGTCTCATCGTTGTCCGTGATGAGGCCTATGATGGTTGTGTCATCCGCAAACTTGATGATGATGTTGGAGTCGTGTTTAGCAACACAGTCGTGTGTGAACAGGGAATATAGGAGGGGGCTAAGCACACAACCCTGTGGCATAGCTGTGTTTAGGATGAGTGGTGAGGAGGTGTGCTTACCAACTCTCACCACCTGGGGCCTGTTTGTGAGAAAGTTTAGAATCCATCTGCCGATTGGTGTTCCCAGCCCAAGGTCGACGAGCTTCGTGGCAAGTTTTGAGGGGATGATGGTGTTAAATGCCGAGCTGTAGTCGATGAAGAGCATCCTTGCATATGTATTCCCTTTTCCCAGGTGAGTGAGGGTGGTGTGCGTTGCCAGGGCGATGGCATCCTCTGTGGCTCTGTTTGTCTGATAGGCAAACTGAAGAGGGTCCAGTGCAGGGGTGGGCAATCTCAGTCCACGAGGGCCGGTGTCCCTGCAGGTTTTAGATGTGTCCTAGACCAACACAGCTGATTTAAATGGCTAAATTAGCTCCTCAACATGTGCTGAAGTTCTCCAGAGGCCTGGTAACGAATTAATCATGTGATTCAGGTGTGTTGACCCAAGATGAGATTTAAAACCTGCAGGGACACCGGCCCTCGTGGACTGAGATTGCCCACCCCTGGTCCAGTGTGTCAGGGAGGGAGGAGCAGATGTGATCTTTGACCAGCCGCTCCAGGCACTTCATGATGACGGATGTCAGTGCAACAGGACGGTAGTCATTCAGACAGGAGACCACTGATTTTTTGGGAACAGGAATGATGGTGGATGCTTTGAGGAACGTGGGGACCACTGACTGCCTCAGGGAGAGGTTGAAGATGTTGGTGAACACCTCTGCCAGCTGGTCGGCACACACTCTGAGAAGCCGGCCTGGGATGCCGTCCGGTCCTGGAGCTTTGTGAGGATTGACCTTTTTAAAGGTCCATCTCACAGCTTCTGTTTTCAGAGTTAAAGTTACAGCCTGACTGTCCTCCTGAGGATAGAGGATGTGCTCTCTGTTGTCTGCGTCAAAACGAGCATAGAAGTTGTTAAGCTCGTCTGCGAGAGATGCAGTGGGCTGAACACTGACAGTGTTGTCCTTCTTGTAGTCAGTGATGCAGCGCAGTCCATTCCACAGTCGCCTGGTGTCAAAGCTGTGGTAGCTGGACTTTCAGAGGTCATACCTGGCTGCTTTATATGCATCAGCATCCCCGGAGTTAAAGGCAGAGGTCCGCACTTTTAGCTTGGCATGAACGTCTTTATTTACCCAGGGTTTCTGATTTGGATATTTGCGGACGGTGGTTTTAGTGATGGTATCATCCATCCACTTTCCAATATATCCAATGACAGAGTCTGTGAGTTCATCTATGTTGCCATCAGCTGCATCCACAAATATCTGCCAGTCAGTTGTGTCAAAGCAGTCCCGTAGGACCTCCTCAGCCTCACTGTCCCATTTGTAGATGACCCTGGAAGCTGGTTTTTCCTGTTTCAGCCTTTGTCTGTATGCAGGCAGCAGCAGAATGGAACAATGGTCTGCCTTACCAAAAGCTGGGCGGGGGAGGGGTTTGTAGCACTCTTTGAATGGAGTGTAACAATGGTCCAGTGTTCGATCACCTCTTGTGGGGAAGGAGATGTGCTGATAGTATTTGGGGAGAACCTTCTTCATGTTGGCTCTGTTGAAGTCTCCCAGCACAATAAAGGCAGCTTCTGGATTTTTATTCTTAAGTCCAGTAATGATGTCATACAGTTCGTCCATAGCCGTAGCTTTATCAGCATGTGGGGGAATGTAAACAGCTGAGAGGAGAACTGAGCTGAACTCCCTTGGGAGGTAAAAAGGCCTGACTTCAATGGTCAGTAGCTCGACTCTCTGAGAGCAGTAAGTTTTTAAGATACACACATCTCTAGCCCACAAAGAGTTAACCATAAAGCACACCCCTCCTGCCCTTTTCTTGCCTGAGTCCTTCGTTCGGTCTCCCCGGTAAACAGTGAATCCATTCTGCATGATGCCGCAGTCGGGGACGCTGGGCTCCAGCCATGTCTCTGTGAAGGCCAGAACGCAGCAGTTCCTGATGTCTTGTTGGTGTTTAATCTGTGCACGCAACTCGTCAAGTTTATTGTCAAGAGACTGGAGATTCGCGAGCAGGATGCTGGGGAGAGGTGGCTTGCTGTTTCTCTGTCACATTCACCACAAAACTCCGGCGCGTTTCACCCTCTTTGTTTTCCCTCAACGTCGCGCAAGTAAACAAAGGATCCCAGGCAGCAGAGCGTCCACGGAGTCGAAACTCGCTGTAAAGTCCGAACTGGCTGACGAACGTAGCTCCAAAAGCGTTTGTCTGTCACCAGTGTTGGGTAAGTTACTTTAAATTAGTAACTTAGTTACATTACTAGTTACTTCTCTAAAAAAGTAACTCAGTTACTTCAAGTTACTCGTTACTTTCAAAGTAACTAGTTACTAGGGAA
The DNA here is from genome assembly GCF_013358895.1 of Oreochromis aureus. Lineage (NCBI taxonomy): Eukaryota > Metazoa > Chordata > Actinopteri > Cichliformes > Cichlidae > Oreochromis > Oreochromis aureus. The sequence continues at coordinate 14,155,978 of NC_052944.1, read as the reverse complement.
AGTAACTTTGGTTTTACTCAGAATTCTCTTGTTAATGTGTTGCTTCCGTAACTGGATACCCAGCAAGATTGCCAGTCTTCTATCTTGCTTACTTGCCACAAGTGCACTGTGCCACCTACCAACAGAAAGGAAAAAATAATGTGCACATTTCCACGAGAGAAATCCCACGCCTGGACCGTCGTTGACCGCCGCATGATTCTAGCCTGCTTTTTACATCCAACACAAAAACTGCAGTCGTGGTGCTTTTGATTGTACTCAGAACTCAGAAATTCTGCCTTCTGAATAGGAAGATGTAGGTAACACCAGACTGCAGATGAGCTGCATACAGAGGTGGACTGGGACAAAAAAATCGTCCCGGGCATTTTGACTAGAGACCGGCCCACCATTATAGGAAAAATCATAAAGCCTTTGAATGAAAATAAACACTGTTGTGACAGTGATGTACACTGTTCTGATGGTATATATGTATCAATCTATCAATTGTTTGTTGTAAGACTCAGATAATTATTTTTTTAAAAGCGAGACATTTTAAATGAGAATAATAAAGAAAAGTATTTCCTTGTGCCCCCCTTTCCCTGTTAATGCCCTACCTGGCCCCCTGGCAACACTTTGCTAGACCCGCCCCTGCACAGTTACCAGCTGTCAGCTACGTAGAAAAGGATCCTGGTGTTATTTGTCTCTCAGAAACGGTTCATAACTTCCCTTCAACTCATTCATGTCACCTAACAGGTAAACCTGTTTCTACATCACCTGTTCAGCTCTGATGATCCAGTAAGGACATCTCCTGGTTTCATCCTCATGTTTCCCTCTCACCAGATAACCAAACCGACATCATGACCAGCAGCTTTACAGCTGTGGCTCCAGCAAACATCAGCTGATACTAGAAATTAATATTAAATAAATTCTAACAACAGCTGATCAAGCTTAAACGTGCTGCTGTTGTTTAGCGCGACATCCGCTGGTTTCCTCTTTCTGGCGTAAAGTGGGCGATAAATAAACAAGAGAGAAAAGCCGATCAGCTGATCATTGATCAGTTTCGTGATTGAAGTAGAAATGGGAGAGGAGAGAATGAGAGAAGAAGAGGCAGCTGTGCAGCTTCAGCTTTGTGTCTTTTTCATTGTAGCTGAAGTCCGGGACAAACTGTGTTCCTTTTCACCTCAGTACGAAATGCGTAATATTTTCTCTGAATACAAGACGATTCTGTTTTTTACGGGATGGTTGGCAACTCTAATAATTAACCGTATGAACAAAATAAAGTTCAACATCAGTAACATAGCACCCACCCAGCTGTATAGAAACTCCGTCATGCTAGCTAGCACGTACAGGGAGTGCAGAATTATTAGGCAAATGAGTATTTTGTCCACATCATCCTCTTCATGCATGTTGTCTTACTCCAAGCTGTATAGGCTCGAAAGCCTACTACCAATTAAGCATATTAGGTGATGTGCATCTCTGTAATGAGAAGGGGTGTGGTCTAATGACATCAACACCCTATATCAGGTGTGCATAATTATTAGGCAACTTCCTTTCCTTTGGCAAAATGGGTCAAAAGAAGGACTTGACAGGCTCAGAAAAGTCAAAAATAGTGAGATATCTTGCAGAGGGATGCAGCAGTCTTAAAATTGCAAAGCTTCTGAAGCGTGATCATCGAACAATCAAGCGTTTCATTCAAAATAGTCAACAGGGTCGCAAGAAGCGTGTGGAAAAACCAAGGCGCAAAATAACTGCCCATGAACTGAGAAAAGTCAAGCGTGCAGCTGCCAAGATGCCACTTGCCACCAGTTTGGCCATATTTCAGAGCTGCAACATCACTGGGTGCCCAAAAGCACAAGGTGTGCAATACTCAGAGACATGGCCAAGGTAAGAAAGGCTGAAAGACGACCACCACTGAACAAGACACACAAGCTGAAACGTCAAGACTGGGCCAAGAAATATCTCAAGACTGATTTTTCTAAGGTTTTATGGACTGATGAAATGAGAGTGAGTCTTGATGGGCCAGATGGATGGGCCCGTGGCTGGATTGGTAAAGGGCAGAGAGCTCCAGTCCGACTCAGACGCCAGCAAGGTGGAGGTGGAGTACTGGTTTGGGCTGGTATCATCAAAGATGAGCTTGTGGGGCCTTTTTCGGGTTGAGGATGGAGTCAAGCTCAACTCCCAGTCCTACTGCCAGTTTCTGGAAGACACCTTCTTCAAGCAGTGGTACAGGAAGAAGTCTGCATCCTTCAAGAAAAACATGATTTTCATGCAGGACAATGCTCCATCACACGCGCGTCAAGTACTCCACAGCGTGGCTGGCAAGAAAGGGTATAAAAGAAGAAAAACTAATGACATGGCCTCCTTGTTCACCTGATCTGAACCCCATTGAGAACCTGTGGTCCATCATCAAATGTGAGATTTACAAGGAGTGAAAACAGTACACCTCTCTGAACAGTGTCTGGGAGGCTGTGGTTGCTGCTGCACGCAATGCTGATGGTGAACAGATCAAAACACTGACAGAATCCATGGATGGCAGGTTTTGAGTGTCCTTGCAAAGAAAGGTGGCTATATTGGTCGCTGATTTGTTTTTGTTTTGTTTTGAATGTCAGAAATGTATATTTGTGAATGTGGAGATGTTATATTGGTTTCACTGGTAAAAATAAATAATTGAAATGGGTATATATTTGTTTTTTGTTAAGTTGCCTAATAATTATGCACAGTAATAGTCACCTGCACACACAGATATCCCCCTAAAATAGCTAAAACTAAAAACAAACTACAAACTACTTCCAAAAACATTCAGCTTTGATATTAATGAGTTTTTTGGGTTCATTGAGAACATGGTTGTTGTTCAATAATAAAATTATTCCTCAAAAATACAACTTGCCTAATAATTCTGCACTCCCTGTAGTACGAAAATGTCAGCATACCGAAAATAAACTCCACCTAAACTTGGTTTATATCTGACTCAGATAGACTGCAGGTCATAACTTCTTACCTGAAGTTCAGTTCACCTGACACGCGGACCGGCGGCCGCTTCGGGTCTCTCCTCTTGCCTCCCTTTTCCTTCATCCACCTGCTGGCTTCCACCACTTGCTAATGTTATTGAATCTGTGGAAGCTCCGAGATATCCACCACACGAAGTAATGAGTAACGAGCCTATCTAAATCCCAGTAACGAGTAACGCGTTCCTGGTTTTGGCATAATAACTAGTTACCGTGCTCGTTACCACAATAATAACGTAGTTACTGTAACGCGTTACTTAATAACGCGTTAGTCCCAACACTGATGATCACGCTGTGTGCACAGAAATAGAAAGCAGTACAAAATAAATAATAACATTTTTGCTGAGATGACTGGGAGCTCTCGTCGGTGCAGCCATCTTACGGCGCAACTGGAAGTAGGTTCATCAACTGTCAAACATGGAGGAGGAAGTGGGAGGTCTGGGGCTGTTTGCTGATCCAGAGTCAATGACTTGTGCAGAGTGAGAGGCTCCCTGAACCAAAACAGCTACCACAGCATCCTGCCGCACCATGCAGGACCCTCTGGTCGGCAAGATAATGACCCAAACATCAGTCCAAGCTGTGCCAGAACTACCTCAGGAACAAAGAACAAGGTGGTGAGCTTGGAAACATGGAGTGTCCAGCACATTCTCCAGACAAAAACCCCATCAAGCTGGTTGAACTGGACAGAAGGGTGAAAGCAAAGCAGCCTACAAGGTCCACATTTATGGGACCTTCTGCTACAGATATGGGAGAACATTTGATTTCTATTGTAGAAAGAAGCCACGGGTGTGTTCAGTCAAAAGTTTAGAATAAACTTTGGTGTATAAATGTATTTCATGATTTATTTTAACTCCAATTGCTTATTTGCACTATGCTTTCATTTCAGAGTGCAATGAGATATTAAACTGGATATGTTCAATAAAACTGTCACGATCCTGGGTCTGTGACTCAGTGTTTTCTGTTTTGTATTGTTAATCTTTGATTTCATGATGTATCTTTGTTTATTCTTACATTTTGGTTCTGTGTTTTATTGTACCTCTAAGTTCAGTCTATGTATTTCCTGCTTTGTTGTGAAGGTCCGTGTGTAATGTCAGTGGGTTTAGTTTGCATTTCCTCTGTCTCGTCTTGTCAATCACTCCCAGCTGTGTCCTCCTTCTGTGTCTAATTCCCTCATTATCCCTCTGTGTATTTAAGCCTTGTGTTTGCCTCTGTTAGTTGCTGCTTCTGCGTATCTCTCTCCGTCGTCTGAGGTTGTCGCTCCCTGCATCTGGTTTTTTTCTGTTAATTTTCCCACTTTAGGTTTTTTGCTTAGTTTCCATGCTCACCATCGCCATTTCTGTTTGTATCACCATGTGATGAATAAACAATTTGCATCTGAGCTGCCTGCATAAAGGGTCCTTTAATAATTTACACACGGCTTGCCCCGCAAACCGTGACAAAAACACTGGAAAAATTGGGGTGTTCTAAAATGTTTGATGGGTAGTGTATATATTTATTTTATATGTTTTCTTTATTTATGTGGTTTATTTTATATTGTATCCAAGTGTTACTTGGATACTTCTCTATGTGCTTCTTTATTTGCAATTTTGTTGCATTCTGAGCCTTACAAATTTATTGGTGGTAGTTATGAACTGCTGTTAGAATCATGTTAAATTCTGATAAATCAGACAATTACCTCTCCAGCTGTTGTTACAGTCTTTGTGTTTATCGGATCCTTACAGGGTTAAAGATGACGACACCTGAAAAAATCCTTCTGGAGGCTTTGGAGGATTTGGGACATGATGACTTTGAAAAATTCAAGTGGCATCTGAAGAACAATGGGTCTGTAGAAGGTTTACCAGCAATCCCAGAGAGTAAACTGGAGAATGCAGAGAGGACGGACATAGTGGATCTGATGTTTCATACCTACTGTATCAACACTTTTGAGGTGGCTAAAAATCTTTTGGGGAGCATAAACAGGAATGACCTGTTGGAGAATTTAAATAACATCATCCCAGAACCCAAAGGTAAGTCAGGGAATGACTAAACATAGAACACAAACAATAAAAACATTAGTTAACATTACACAGGTGCCATAAGCATCCATAGGATCAAATTAATTCAAAACACACTGAATATATACGTGCACTTTCAGGAGTGAGAGACTGCCAGGAGAAAGCCAACAGTTTATATGTGTTTTATGCATCTGCACAAATAGCCTCCTGTGTACACATGAATATTTGCTCTTTGGGTTGGTTTGATTAAAATGGGACCAGCAGCAGGTTTTCTGTCCATTTTACAGATTTATATTGTCAGATTGATTTTAGAGCTATTTTATAAAAACATAAATGAGGCGACAACAACAGTTTGGGACATGTCACAAATATGATCAAAGTGCTTTTTCTTAAATCTATTTACTAGTTGAAGGAAAGTTTGTTTGTTTGTTTTTTTTTTTTAAAAAAACTGCTGCCATTTCTTTCTGCTGTTTGGAGACCCAAACAAAAAAAATGCCCAGACAGTAAATGCTTTTTATTATGGTTGATAAACAGGACACTAAGGTGACTGGTCAAAAGTTGGAGGAAAGCAGCAGTTCTCCTTATTTGACTGAAATCCAGCATTTCAGCTCATGTGTTTTCTTCTGCAGCTTTCTGGGAGATTCCACTTCAGCCTTCTGCTGGCAACACTCCCATTACCATGCTTCCCTTAGGTAGCATCATTAGAAGACATAGCATACATTTACACTGCTGTGCAGATGACACCCAGCTCTATCTGTCCATGAAGCCAGATAACACACACCAATTAGTTAAACTGCAGGAATGTCTTAGAGACATAAAGACCTGGATGGCCGCTAACTTTCTGCTTCTTAGTCTAAGGAGCTTGGAAAGAAAAGCGTCTGGACTTCTTTAAGTTGCTTGAAGACGTTTCACCTCTCATCCGAGAAGCTTCTTCAGTTCTAAGGGTCAATGATGGAGAGTCCCAGATTTAAACCCAGTGGGAGTTTCCCCAAAGAGGGACAAAGGACCCCTGATGATCCTCTACCTAATCACATGAGCCAAGGTGTGAAAGTGGGCGTGGGTCCCAATCAGCCAGGGTTTCGGGTGAGCTCATTGTGAAACCTGGCCCCACCCTATCATGTGATTTCCTGAGGTCAGATGGCCCAGGATGTGAGTGGGCGTTAAGGCGTCTGGGAAGGATCTCAAAACTGGATACCAACTGTCTGCCATCTATAGATGGCAGACAGTTGGCGTCGTAAGCCACCGCCTCTGTTCAAAGATGGTCGCTCACAGTGGACGTAAATGGCTTCTTTCACTCCTCTTTCAAACCATCTGTCCTCTCTGTCCAAAATGTGAACGTTGGCATCCTCGAAAGAGTGACCTTTGTCCTTTAGATGCAGATGAACTGAATTCTAAAGGACAAAGGTCACTCTTTCGACGACCAACTGTCTGCCATCTATAATCCAGTTTTGAGATCCCTTCCCAGACGCCTTAACGCCCACTCACATCCTGGGCCATCTGACCTCAGGAAATCACATGATAGGGTGGGGCCAGGTTTCACAATGAGCTCACCCGAAACCCTGGCTGATTGGGACCCACGCCCACTTTCACACCTTGGCTCATGTGATTAGGTAGAGGATCATCAGGGGGTCCTTTGTCCCTCTTTGGGGGGAAACTCCCACTGGGTTTAAATCTGGGACTCTCCACCATTGACCCTTAGAACTGAAGAAGCTTCTCGGATGAGAGGTGAAACGTCTTCAAGCAACTTAAAGAAGTCCAGACGCTTTTCTTTCCAAGCTCCTTAGACTATGATGACCTGGATGACTGAGAACCTTCACAGACATATTTCTGCTTCTTAATTCAGATCAAACTGAGGTTATTGTACTCGGCCTGAAAATCTTAGAAATATGGTATCTAACCAGATTCTTACTCTGGATGGCATTACCTTGGCCTCCAGTAACACTGTGAGGAACCTTGGAGTCATTTTTGACCAGGACATGTCCTTCAGCGCACATATTAAACAAATATGTAAGACTGCTTTCTTCCATTTGCGCAACATCTCTAAAATTAGAAATATCCTGTCTCAGAGTGACGCTGAAAAACTAGTTCATGCATTTATTACTTCCAGGCTGGACTACTGTAATTCATTATTATCAGGATGTCCTAAAAACTCCCTGAAAAGCCTTCAGTTAATCCAAAATGCTGCAGCAAGAGTCCTGACAGGGACTAGAAAGAGAGAGCAGATTTCTCCTGTATTGGCTTCCCTACATTGGCTTCCTGTTAAATCCAGAATTCAAAATCCTGCTCCTCACATACAAGGTCTTAAATAATCAGGCCCCATCTTATCTTAATGACCTTGTAGCACAATATCACCCTATTAGAGCACTTCGCTCTCACACTGCAGGCTTACTTGTCGTTCCTAGAGTATTTAAAAGTAGGATGGGAGGCAGAGCCTTCAGTTTTCAGGCCCCAAAAAGATAGTTGGGTTTTTTCTGTTGTATTATTGTAGGTTCTTTACCTTACAATATAAAGCACATTGTGTGACTGTTGTTGTTATTTGGAGGAATATATAAAACAAAAAACTTTTATACTTGAAATTCTTTCATTTATTCGACATATTTATTCATTACTGGCTCCATAGTGTCGTTTATGTAATATGTGAAATGTTGCTAGAATTGATTTGGTGCTGTATAAATAAAACTGACTAACTAAGAGGTCTTACGTGGCTGCAGGTGGAGATTAGCTGGAGGAGGAGATGAATTAAATCTGGGTACAGAGTGAGATGTGGGTGTACAGGGAGGCAGGCAGGTGAGGATGGCAGTTTGCAAGAGTGAGTTTTACCAGCAGTGGCTGGCTAGAATCCTGAGGCGTGACTTATGGCAAGAGTTGGAAGATATATCCAGGTGCCGGCTAGGGAACAGGAATAGAGGGTTAAGCAAAACACGCTGAGGAGCACAAGACAAAATGTGAGGCAGAGAACCGACAATCTGATGAAGGTTCATTGTGAGTGCTGGTCATAAATACTGCCGGAGTAATTGCCAACAGGTGAGGAGCAGGGAGGAGTGAGGAGGGCTCCACCCAGGGGAGGAGAGCTGATGCTGTGGAAAGTTACTCAGACTCACCCAGAATGACACCAAGAGTCCAGTGAACTGAACACATAACCACAGTAACCAGAATGCAGTTTTCTCATTTGTGTCATTTGCTGTATCTTCATGCAGAGATTCTCCCTGAGTGTCAGCTCAAACTCAAGTCAAACCTGAAGAAGAAGTTCCAGTGTGTGTTTGAGGGGATTTCTACAGCAGGAGACCCAACCCTTCTGAATCAGATCTACACAGAGCTCTACATCACAGAGGAGGGACTGCAGAGGTCAATGATGAACATGAGGTCAGACAGATTGAAACAGCATCCAGGAAACTAGACAGACCAGAAACAACCATCAGACAAGAAGACATCTTTAAACTCCCACCTGGAAGAGATAAACCAATCAGAACAGTGCTGACGATGGGAGTGGCTGGCATTGGGAAAACAGTCCTAACACAGAAGTTCACTCTGGACTGGGCTGAAGACAAAGCCAACCAGGACATCCAGTTCATGTTTCCATTCACTTTCAGAGAGCTGAATCTGCTGAAAGAGGAAAAGTTCAGCTTGGTGGAACTTGTTCATCACTTCTTTGCTGAAACCAAAGAAGCAGGAATCTACAGCTTTGAAGACTTCCAGGTTGTGTTCATCTTTGATGGTCTGGATGAGTGTCGACTTCCTCTGGACTTCCACAAAACTACAATCCTAACTGACCCTAGAAAGTCTACCTCAGTTGATGTGCTGCTGATAAACCTCATCAGGGGAAAACTGCTTCCCTCTGCTCGCCTCTGGATAACCACACGACCTGCAGCAGCCAATCAGATTCCTCCTGACTGTGATGGCATGGTGACAGAGGTCAGAGGGTTCACTGACCCACAGAAGGAGGAGTACTTCAGGAAGAGATTCAGCGATGAGGAGCAGGCCAGCAGCATCATCTCTCACATCAAGACATCACGAAGCCTCCACATCATGTGCCACATCCCAGTCTTCTGCTGGATCACTGCTACAGTTCTGGAGTTTGTGATGAAGAACAAAGAGAGTGAAGATCTACCCAAGAATCTCACAGAGCTCTACCTACGCCTTGTGCTATTTCACCTAAAAACAAAGGACATCAAGTATGATGGAGGAGCTGAGACAGATTCATGCAGGAAGATGAATGAGTCTCTGGGAAAACTGGCTTTTGATCAGCTGCAGAAAGGAAACCTGATCTTCTATGAATCAGACCTGAAGCAGTGTGGCATCGATATCAGAGCAGCCTCAGTGTACTCAGGAGTGTTCACACAGATCTTTAAAGCTGATAAGTGCCACATGTTCAACAACGTTGTTTACTGTTTCGTCCATCTGAGCATTCAGGAGTTCTTTGCTGCACTTCATGTCTATCTGACCTTCATCAACTCTGGAGTCAACCTGCTGAAGAAACAATCTCCTCTCTCTAAAATCTTACAAAAAAAACTTACTGTAAAAGACTTCTACCAGAGTGCTGTGGACAAGGCCTTAAAGAGTCCAAATGGACACCTGGACTTGTTCCTCCGCTTCCTCCTGGGTCTTTCACTGCAGACCAATCAGGATCTCCTATGCGTGTTGACACAGACAGGAAGTAGCTCAGAGACCAATCAGGAAACAGTTCAGTACATCAAGAAGAAGCTCAGTGGGAATCTGTCTGCAGAGAAAAGCATCAATCTGTTCCACTGTCTGAATGAACTGGATGATCGTTCTCTAGTGGAGGAGATCCAACAGTCCCTGAGATCAGGACGTCTCTCCACAGATGAACTGTCTCCTGCTCAGTGGTCAGCTCTGGTCTTCATCTTACTGTCATCAGATCTGGATGAGTTCGACCTGCAGAAATACTCTGGTTCAGAGAAGGCATTTTTGAAGCTGCTGCCAGTGGTCAAAGCATCCAAGAAAGTGCTGTGAGTGAAACTATGAACAAATATGTTTAATAATGCTAGATGAATAAAAGAATATGTCTCCATTCTTCCTCAGGCTGAGTTTTTGCGATCTCTCAGAAAGAATCGTTGAAGCTTTGTCTGAAATTCTCAGCTCCCCATCCAATCATCTGAGAGAGCTGGACCTGAGCTGGAACAAGCTGCAGGATTCAGAATTGGATTTGCTGTGTGTTGGACTAAAGAGTCCTCACTGTAAACTTGAAACTCTCAGGTAAGGATCCAGACTTTTTGACACTTTTTATTCTTAAATCTGTAAGTTTATCTTGATGTGCACGTTCAAAGTCAGCACAATTTTCCTTTTAAGTTCCTGAGTTTATATTTTTGACTGTCAGGTTGTCTGGACAGATGTGTTTATTTTATTTATTTATTTTTACTTGTGCCTAAAGTCAGAACTAAACCCCATGTAGGTGACTTTCTGTTACTGGAGCAGCCTTCCTGAAGACAGCAGTGTCTTTTCATGCTTTTAAAGCCAAACTCACCTTTCTGACCTGGCTTTCTTTTATTATCTATTTTTATTTGTTTATTATATATTTATTTCTACTGTTTAACTACTGCTCACATCTTTTATCCTCCTTTTTAATTGTTCATTTCTTTTTACCCAGTGTTTCTATATTGCACTTTATATTTGTCATCTATATTTATCATGTACTGCTTTGCTCATTTATTGTTTGGTTTTAATGTTACCTGGTCTCAGGTTTGTTTGTTTGTTAGTTTAGCTCAGTTCTGTTTTTGGTTTGTTTGTTTGGTTTTTTTAAGTTATAAAATTTGTAACTGTAGTGATTTGTGTGTGTGTGACAGAGAGAGACACTGCTAGGGATTTTTGACACAAGTTGTTCTTGTAAAATCAGTCTGTGAAGGTTCTCAGACATCCAGGTCACCGTAGTCTAAGGAGCTTGGAAAGAAAAACACATCTGGAATTCTTTGAGTTTCCTTGAAGATTTTTCACCTCTCATCTGAGAAGCTTCTTCAGTTCTAGGGTCAAATGGTGGACAGTTCCAGATTTAAACCCTGTGGGAGTGTCCCCCCAAGACATGGACCAGACTTCATAATCCACACTTTGAAATTGGCTCCAATTATTTCCTCCTCTGTTACAGTGAGCTCACCCCAACAGTTAAACACACAAGCATTTATTTTCAAAGCGTTTTATTAGAAACACATTTAAACTTCTACTTTTTAACATCCCAGGAAGCACAAGTAAGCCTGCAGGCTGAGAGTGCAGTGCTCTGTGAGGAGAATAAGGGATTAATAATAAGAATCAGCTCATATTAGATAATAAGGTTCATTCCAGGAAGCCGCTTCCGATCAGAGTCAGGTCAATCAGCTCTGAGCATGCTCAGTGTGAGTTAGGATTGTGGGTAAATTTGTGGGAGTGGAGCAGTCAGTGAAAGGGCAATGGTGGTGGCTCAGGGTTTGTATGTTTGGGGGGTTCAGAGGGAAAAGGTGGATGCAGGTGTGGAGTTAGTGTGTGAGAGCAGGGAGTGAATTCAGCATCTTGACAGCCTGATGGACGAAGCTGTCTCTCAGTCTCCTGGTTCTGGCCAGGAGGCTCTTCAGTCTCCTTTCTGATGGCAGCAGGTCCTGACAACATGCTTGTCAGGACCTGGGGCTTTCCTTGTGTTGATCCTGGCAAGGGATCTCCACACACTGTCTGGGGATAGTGTCACCACCCAATCGTTGGGGGGTGGAGTCTTCTGTGCTCGAGTGTAGTTCTGTGCCTCAAAGCGAGAGAAAATTTCACTTAGCTCTTGCGGTAATGTGGTGGAACCAACAGCGGTCTGAGGAGTGGGCTTGTAGTCTGTGATGGTCTGTATCCTTTGCCACAGCCTCGGAGTGTCTCTGCTGTCACTGAAGCTTTGCAAAATCCTCCTGGAGTGCTGCCTTTTTGCCTCTCTAATGCCGCGTGACAGGTTTGCCCTTGCTGTTCTTAGGCTCACCTCATCCCCAGCTCTCAAGGCTGCATTTCTCACCCTCAGGAGCCTGTAGACCTCACCTGTCAGCGATGGTTTCTGATTGGCCCGGACAGTGATGGTCCTGGTCTCTCTGACCTCATCGATGCATTTAGAGATGTAGCCAATGACAGTTTCTGTATATTCCTGCAGGTCTGTGGTGTTGTCATGTGTGGCTGCCTGTTTCAGGATCTCCCAGTCTGTGGTGGAAAAGCAGTATTGCAGGTCCTTCCGGCCACACACATACCTGCTTGCGAACTGGTTTAGTGACTTTGACCAGGGGCCTGTATGCTGGCATTAGCATAACAGTGATGTGATCAGAGGCACCGAGGTGGTGGTGGTGGTGGGGGCTTTGTAATCTCCTCTCTGGGTGGTGAAAACATTGTCCAAAATGTCGTTTCCTTGTGTGGGAAATTCAATGTGTCTATGCAGTATTCCTCCTGAGGCCGAATTTGTAGACCGATTATGTCACAGCGACGCGCCGAAGGCTGTCCAAATTCATAGACTCCTCCGAATGCAGCCGACCAATGCGTCCTCCTTTTCTTCGAATTTGAAGGATAGGTCGGGTGTGTCCTTCGTGGCCCACCATATCCCAGAATTCATAGCGCAGCCAAACTCCAGTTTCCGGCAATGGTGGCCACTACTAAGTTTTGAATATTAGTCTTTCTGGGTCATAAAATTAACCAAATACAGGGCAATCTTGGAAGAAAACCTCTTGGAATCTGCAAAAAACTTGAGACTGGGGCGGAGGTTCACCTTCTAGCAGGACAACGACCCTAAACATAAAGCCAGGGCAACAATGGAATGGTTTAAAACAAAACATATCCATGTGTTAGAATGGCCCATTCCAAGTCCAGATCTAAATCCAATCGAGAATCTGTGGCAAGATCTGAAAACTGCTGTTCACAAACGCTGTCCATCTAATCTGACTGAGCTGGAGCTGTTTTGCAAAGAAGAATGGGGGAGGATTTCAGTCTCTAGATGTGCAAAGCTGGTAGAGACATACCCTAAAAGACTGGCAGCTGTAATTGCAGCAAAAGGTGGTTCTACAAAGTATTGACTCAGGGGGCTGAATAATTACGCACACCCCACTTTTCAGTTATTTATTTGTAAAACATGTTTAGAATCATGTATGATTTTCGTTCTACTTCTTACGTGTGCACCACTTTGTGTTGGTCTTTCACGTGGAATTCCAATAAAATTGATTCATGTTTGTGGCTGTAATGTGACAAAATGTGGGAAAGTTCAAAGGGGCCCAATACTTTTGCAAGCCACTGTATTAATCCCCCGGGTCGTTTTCACACAGCTGAATAAACGTCAAACAGAAAACTGATTAAGCAGAAGTGTGAGACGGTCGACAGTTTACACCAATGTCCTTTTATATTTTAGATATCAAGGAGCAGACAGCTGAGTTTATTAAACTCCACTGAGACAGCGGTGACACAAATCTGAAGGCTAGACTGTCCAATTTCACAGCCGTTTACTTCCGGCCTACCCGACCTTCTGAGGACCCGGCCCACGTAGACCCCGGAGGCTGGGTCCTCAGGAGGATGCAGTCCATGAATTTGGACACGACCAAAGTAAATGTTAATGGCGTTTGACCAATGACTGTAGAAAACATGGACGATGCGACAGCTCCCCAAAAATGAAGCCAAAACGTCTCTGTCGCCCCCTGGTGTCTGGCTGCAGTATAGGTCATAAACCCCGCCTCCTCCATGTTAGCAGATGGGACTGGGGTCAGACTAAAATAAATTAATTCTCCTTAGATAATGTTTTTCCAAAGATTCTTTCTTTTGTTATCAATAGTTCTCGCCACGCTGATTGATGTCCAAGGTGTCTCCTCTCCCATAAGTTTGATTCTAATTCCTACCGCGGGGATGTTAAATTGGGGTGAAACGTCATCATAGCAGCTTTGACTGGCAGCTGCAGTCACGGAGAAACTTGCGTATCTCTGTTCGGGAATAGCAGATAGAGAGTAGGCTCTGAGAGGAGGGCCAGCGTTTACGCTACGAAAACACGACCGACTGTTTTAACCTGACAGCCTCAGGTGTTCTTCGGTAAACTGGACTACCTGACAGAAGGACCCGAGGCCCCACTGCACTTTTTTGGTAAGTTAAATGGGTTTGTAAGCTACTCCGTAACTACCGTCCTTAGCTAGGTCCTGAGACCTAGCTAGCTAAGATGAGCACTCGGCTGTCAGGGTTCGTTTAGCTAATCCGTGCAGGTGAATGAATTTACCCTGACTAAAGAAATCAAGAGAAACGCCCCGGGCTGCTCAGTCACTAATTACCGTTACTGTACTTTTATTACAAGTGTTATACTGTAAAAGCAACAGGCTGCACCCTGCTGCAGCTCCTGTGCAGAGCTGAATATTAAATATCTTATTAAACAGCAGCATGTTTTCAGTCTCCACATCTGTAAAGACAGTAACACCAACTTTAAAAAACCTGGCACTTCAGTAACTCCTCATTAATCCGGAAAATTTGATCAAATAGCAAAGCCCCATGTTTATGTATTGAAACCAACGACTTCCTCTTGGCAGCTTAAGTTAAATGTTTTAATTTTTCCACTGATTAAATTTTTTAGCACTGACTGTGTTTTTTTTATACTGAGTTTGTGGCAAATATTCAGGTTAAAAAACTGTCTGAATTATTGTCGATGAGTGTTACGAAATCAGTTGCACCCCGGTTCTTTTTTATTCCTCAAGCATCCAGAGACAGCACCGGACTCAGTAGTCATTTTCACACAAACCTTTATTCATCTTCATTCATCTTCATTTAAGCATGCATCTTCTAGAAGGGGAGATGTGCAAGGCCGGTGGCCCTCTGCAGATCCTCCACCTCTTTGTTTGTTACAGTCAGCTTTATAGAAGCGACCCCATCATAAAACCCCCATGGTGTGCTGCAAACTCTGTGTCTGTGTGTATGCACGAGCACGTGAGTGCCTGTGTGTGCGCGTACACGTGTGTCTATGTGAGTGCACGTGAGTGAGTGTGCATGTAAGTGTGGGTGTGTCGTAACAGTCAAAGCACTGTGTGTGTGTCTCTGTATACGTGACTTCCTGGGGGTCATAAAAGTAATCTCCTCACCCAAGCTACACCAAATTCCTCTACACAACATAGAAAACAGAGTTAACATATTACAAACACTGAGACCCCCACTCTGCATCCACTGGGCCTTTGGCCTCTTATTGTCTTACATTTACAGATAAGGTGGAGAGTCTCCTGCAAACCTACTTCTAAGTTTATAAAAATTATGAGTTTTTATTAAAGGTACAAGCATCAGCATTAGCAATCCCCAACTGTAGCTTCCTGTCTCCTTTTATGACAGCATACCCCCAGTGTCAATAAATTCCTTTCCCTCTAAACAATTACACACATTCTCAGGCCTACAGCTAAGCCAAACTGAAACATAGACAAATCCTTCCCTATTTATTAACCTTTATTTAACCAGGAAGCTCCCATTGAGATTAAAAACCTCTTTTTCAAGGGAGACCTGGCCAAGATAGGCAGCAGCAGGTCTCTCACAGTTACAGAAATTACTCAAACTCAGGCAGCAACAACACACATGCAACCATAAGTGAAAGAATACAAATAAAATAAAATTCAATAAAATTCAAATAAAAATAAAGTCAGTTAAAATGACAATCAATTTAATTGAAACAGTTGCATGTTATGGACTTGGCCTCAAGGATTCGTAGTTTAGATTTAAAAGCACTTAATGAAATGAATTCAGTCATTTTCAATTCCTTCTGCAGTTTGTTCCAAGCCAAGGGTGCTGAATGGACAAAAGCTCTTTTACCAAATTCAGTTCGGGCAAATGAAACAGAAAGCAACAAGTAACCATGCGGACGAAGACAATACCGACCAGCATGTTTCATTGCAAGCAGGGAACATATATAAGAAGGCAGCAACCCAGGTATCGCCTTATATATAAAACTGTATAAATAAGAGTTCCTCCGACTTACCAAAGCAGGCCATCCTACCTGAGAGTATAACTCACAGTGGTGAGTCTGAAATTTACGGTTAGTGATGAACCTTCCATATTGTGTGGAAGTGTGGGGAAACACATATAAAAATACAACCAATCCATTAGTCACAGTACAGAAACGAGCACTGCGTATTATTCACAAGGCTGGTTATCTAGATCATACTCACAAACTCTTTCTTCAGGCAAAGTTACTTAAATTCCAGGATCTGGTTAATTACAATACATCCATAATCTTATACAAAGCCTTTAATAAACTTCTACCTGCAAATTTACAAACTATATTTGAAATTCGAGAAAGGGCTTATAATGTGAGAGGCTTCGGAGAATTTAAATTACCCAGAACTCGAACAACTCGTAAAGGTTTTTGTGTGTCTGTATGTGGTGTGAAAATCTGGAACAGTCTGAGTTTACAACTGAAACAATGCAAAATATTCATAAATTTAAATTCCTCTACAAACAGTTGGTCTGGTCACAGTATACTCAATGATGGTTTTGGTGTGCTCTGTAATGTCTGTTCTCTTACCATTGCTGGTATGGATTCCAAAAAAAAAAAAAGTGTATGTATGTACATATATGTACATGTGTGTGTAGATGTGTGCTTGTTACTATGTAATTATTATTGCCTGTTACCTGTGGTAACGCAATTTATAATTAATATATTTTGTATTCAGTTTGCGAGCTGCCGTTGAGATGCCCGGGGCTGTTGATGTGTTGTTTGGTTTTGCAATGATGGGCGTAGCTGTGGGAAGCTATTGTTTTTGTTGATGAGTGAGTATAGGGGTGGGATTTAATAAGTTTTCTTCGTCCCACTCCTTTTCAGGTAAATTTTGTTTTTTGTTTTTGTGCACTTTATGTTTAATATACAGTATGTATTTGTTGTGCCTGAAATGAACAAATAAAAAAAAAAAAAATAAAAAAACCTCAGAGAAGCATGATACACAATATCAACCATTCGAAGACATTGAGCAGAAGCATTCATATATAGAATATCACCATAATCCAGCACAGGCAAGAATGTTGCAGCAACAAGCCGCTTCTTTTTATTAAAAGAGAAACACAACTTATTTTGAAAATAAAATCTCAGTTTTAACTTCAGGTTTTTCACAAGATTCTCTACATGTGGTTTGAAGGTGAGCGAGTCATCAATTAACACTAGAATTACTGAGCCTTTTTTCCCTGGTGCAAGTCCCTATTACTAGATTTACTGGCCTGCGCAGATTTGCGTAAATTCCCCCCGACCTTAACACCTCTTGGCACCCCGCTGAGATTTTCACAGGTCGTCAGCTCCATTGTTCTCCTGCTTTTGTTGTGCAAACACACCCTCCCCCAACCCCTAACCATGAGAGATTCAAGTTTTTCCTTCCCTGCAAGGCTACTTTCCTTCCTTACCTGCCTGCATGCCTGTCCATAAACATATATACACAGAGTTGTACATATATTTATATATTTATATAGCCACACCTTATATAATATGCATAAAGTCTAGTTATACACACAGACACATCTATATCATATATACACACACACACATATATATATATACATACACATATATGTGTGTGTGTGTGTATATGATAGATGTGTCTGTATATATATATATATATATATATATATATATATATATATATATATATATATACATACATATGTATATATATATAAAATGTTTGTATAGTGCACTTTCTATACCTTGCTCTGTCCACTTTTTTGCAATGACAATGCAGATTTTCCACTTGTGGGACAAATAAATGCAGATTTGCTGTGCGTGTGTGTGTGTGTGTGTGTGTGTGTGTGTGTGTGTGTGTGTGTGTGTGTGTGTGTGTGTGTGTGTGTGTGTGTGTGTGTGTGTGTGTGTGTGTGTGTGTGTGCGCGCAACATTGGCATTTGTTTACTCAGATCCAAGGCAGGCCAAACCTCTGTGTTACAACCTACATACAAAAGACAGACATTCACAATATATGGGTACACAAGTCTGTTTTATTTCAAAGTGTTTCAAACTTTACAGGGTTTGCAGACCCAGTGTCCATCATCCCTGCATTTGGCACAGGTGAATTTCTTACATGTTGCACAGGTAAATCTGCTGCGATTCCTGTTGCAGCTCTCTTGCACCTGGCACTGTGTTGTCTTTACAGTCCCTGGCACAGCACCTGCCTCTGTGCTAAGATTTCCTTGTGCTGCATGAATCGGCAACGGTTGCTGAGCTAGAAGACGTAGAAACAATCTTCTTTTGCCTGTCCACCCTGTACATGCCTTGTACAAAATGTAGGCATTCACTGCCGCCAGGTCCAGCATATTGTAGAAAACCGCTACTGGCCACCTGCGTGTTGCTGATCTTACAGAATACATCCGTGCCATTTGGTCCAACACGTCTACACCACACTGTAAAAGCAGAGCGAGAGTCATGAGTATATGTTTTTTCTATAGGCCTGTATAGCACACATCAGAAAACATTGTAGCACTGGTGTAAAATTGTACACACATTCACATACCTTCATGTGGTTGTAGTCTGTGATCGTGTTGGGTTTCCTCTTTCTGCCGTCACCCGATCGTCACGTCTTGGTGCATGGAACTTAGAACACACACAGTCTTGGTTTTTTAGGTGCATAAATTGTCAAGGACACACTGCCACTTCTAAGCACTGAAGTGGAGAATACCTCTCGCTTTGCAGTATCTTTTGCAAGTTGAGGAAGTTCACGCCGGACTTTATTCACCATGCCCAGTAATGTTGTTTTGCGCTGCAGCAGTCTGTGCGACAGTGACAGTGAAGTAAAGAAATTGTCCGTTGTGACATTTCTTCCATCATCCAAAACGGCTCCATCAGTTTCATGACCACGTTCTCTGCCAGCCTCTCTCCCTTCTGACGACTGGGGTCCTTTCCCAAGTAAGGAGATGCACTGCAGACATATTTGGTGTCCAAATCCGTGGCCATCCAGAACTTGATCCCAAATTTGTCTGGCTTGGTTGCAATATACTGGGTGAATGGACAACGAACCTTGGTAGGGAACAGCTGTTCATCTATGGTCATGTGTTCCCCTGGAGTGAAACTCTTAGCACAGTTCTCGTTGAAGCGTGTCCAGATGTCGGAGGTCGCTGCAAATTTGTCTGTTTTCACCCGTTCTGCCCGCGTGTCCCTGTCATCAAATCGAAGGTGTTGCATAATTGAAATGAATCTATCTCGGGCATTGTCTCTTTGATTAGTGGCACCAGAAAACTTTCTGACCAGCAATCCACAATGGCACCAACAGGACACATGATTGCTCTTACAAACAGGATTGAAATGAATGCCATAAGTTCATGAACTTAAAGCATAAAGTCTAGTTATACACACAGACACATCTATATCATATATATATATATCTATATCATATATATATATATATCTATATCATAGATATATATATATCTATATATATATATATATATATCTATATCTATATATATCTATATCTATATATATATATATCTATCTATATCTATATCTATATCGATATATATATATATATATATATATGTGTGTGTGTGTGTGTGTATGTATATATATACATACACACACACACACACACACACACACATATCTATCTATCTACGTGTGTGTGTGTGTGTGTGTGTGTGTGTGTGTATACACACACCAATATTTTTGAATACACGTGTCCATATTTATGTTTCCAGATTGTTTGTATAGTGCACTTTCTATACTGTGCTCTGTCCACTTTTTTGCAATGACAATGCAGATTTTCCACTTGTGGGACAAATAAATGCAGATTTGCTGTGTGTGTGTGTGTGTGTGTGTGTGTGTGTGTGTGTGTGTGTGTGTGTGTGTGTGTGTGCAACATTGGCATTTGTTTACTTAGATCCAAGGCAGGCCAAACCTCTGTGTTACAACCTACATACAAAAGACAGACATTCACAATATATGGGTACACAAGTCTGTTTTATTTCAAAGTCTTTCAAACTTTGAAACGAACCTTGGTAGGGAACAGCTGTTCCCTACCAAGCATTCTTGCAGCTGGCAACAACGGTCGTGCATTCAGTATAGTTGTGACTTCCGCAAAAAATGTGGTCAAAATCTCATGAGTAAGTTGAAGCATTTCTATCAGGCATTTCTGAAAGTTGTAACACAGAGGTTTGGCCTGCCTTGGATCTGAGCAACTCTGAGTGAGCAAATGCAAATGTGCCAGGCCTCAAGGACAATGGGTGGTTTGCACAACAAAAGCTGTAGGAGAAACAAGCTGACGACCTGTGAAAATCTCAGCAGGGGTGCTTAACACCTCGGGACTTGCACCAGAAAATAAAAAAGCCAGTAATTCTAGGGGGTATTGGGTTTAGGGAAGTTACGCAAATTTGCGCAGGATAGTAAATCTAGTGTTAAGATTCCCAGATATTTATAGGTGTGAACCAACTCTGATTGATATTCAGATAAAATGGCATTGGTGTGTAAAAACTCCTTTAACTGCTCACACACAAGAGCTTCAAGAACTTTGGCCAGCACAGATAGATTAGATATTGGTCTGTAATTAGTTAACACTGCTGGGTCTCCCCCTTGTAATAGCGGAATAACAAAAGCTGATTTCCATACTGAGGGAATTTCATTCGTATCCAGTGTGAGGTTGAAAAGTGTTGTGAGAGGCTCTGCCACAAAATCAGCTGCCAGTTTCAAGAAGTAAGGATCTAGTAAGTCTGGCCCTGGAGATTTTCTAGGATCTAACAGTTTAAGAGCTTTACAGACCTCCTGTACAGAGAAAGGAACAAAGTTAAATGGCTGACCAGTGTACACCGGAAGATTTGTGCCAGATTTTACAGAGACTGGGTTCAGAGAGTCAAACAAAGAGCCAGAAGATATAAAGTGCTTGTTAAAGCAATTCATAATCTCCTTCCTATAATAAACAGGAACAGAATTCTTAAAAACATAGGTGGGTAGAGCGTGGGAGCTTTTACTCACTGAAAGAGACTTAATGATTTTCCAGAACTTCTGTGGATTATTTAGGTTCTCATTGGTGACAGACCGATAATATGCAGAAAAAAAAACAGAAAACACAAAACATGAGGTCATGAGAAGACAATATATGCCCGTGTATACAGCTACACATCCACACATACATATATCAATACTTTGGTATTGCAAGTTCTATGCATTAAAGAGTGCTGCCACAATTTGTAAAGCCCAACCATTTTCTCCAACGCCTACTTCCCAAGTCTCCCTGAAGTCGCAGGGTGAAAGTCATACATTCCATCAATTTGATATCTTCCATTATAGAGGTAAAAAGTATTATAGTGGGAGGGTCTTTACAAAGCCAACGTTTTGTTATAGCCTTTTTCGCAGATGCCAAGAGGATTCTCAGGAGATAAACATCATCTGTAACTAAATCTTCTTCAAAATATCCCAGATACAATGATGCAAATGTACAAGTCACATTGAATCCCAGTACCTTTGTGATTATTTTTACAACTTCCATCCAGAAGGGCCGTATGGATGGGCAGGACCAGAATATGTGTCCGTGGTCTACCATGACTTCCCCACAGTTTCTCCAACAAAGTGCAGGTGTAGCACTGAATTTAGACTTTTGTTTAGGCGTTATGAAAAAGCGTATAATGTTCTTCCAACAAAAGTCCCGCCACATGTTGGAGTTAGTTGTGGTAAACTGTGTTTCCCAAATCCTTGTCCACCCATGTTCTGTAATCTCAATGTCCATTTCTTTTTCCCATTTCCGTTTTATGTACATTGTTGAGTCCCTCTTGAGCTCAGTCATACACTTGTACAGTTTACTTATCAGGGCTTTGTTACTCCCAGAGTCATAAGCATCAATGAAGATGTTGACAATCGAGAAGTCCCCAGGGACACAGCTGTTTATTCTTTTGCCAATATAGTCACGGAGTTGCAAGTATCGGAAAAAGTCTTGCTTCTCGAGTTCGTAAGTCTTGCATAAGGCATCAAAGGCCATAATTTTAGATTTTACGATAACTGAACACACAGCAGTAATTCCATGCAATAGCCATTGTCTAAATCTACTGTCGTGGGAGGCAGGTCAAAAATCAGGGTCGTATGCTGGCCACCTCAGAAGTTTTATCTCTTCATGAAGTTGTGCTTGCTTGACCACTCCCCTCCATACTTTTAATGTAAAATTGACCCACTGGCTGGTTGTCAAGATATTGTTTAACTCACAAGCTGCGTGACCAAGTCTAGACTGGATCCTTGTGTCTGAGAGAGACATCTCAATCGCCTTCCACCTTGCACAAAAGGATGGGTTACACCAACACACCAGAGACCTCAGGTGAGCAGACAAGTAGTAATCCCTTAATGAAGGTAGAGCCAAGCCCCCTCTCTCCTTCGGCAACTGCAAAGTAGAAAACTTCACCCTTGGTCTTTTGTTAAGCCAAATGAATCTTGAAATCTGTTTATTCCATTCCCTGAATTGCTTCTCTGGGATTGGAGTAGGTAAAGCAAGGAAGAGGTAGAGTAATTTAGGAAGAATGTTCATTTTAATTATCTGTATCCTGTTGCCAAAGTCGAGAGGGAGCAGGCTCCAAATGTTGAGGTCACTGTATATTTCTCTATTAGTACAAGTGTAATTAATATCATACAGTTGTGTTAGGTCTTTGGGCAGGAACACTCCTAAATATTTGATAGTGGTTGCCTTCCATTTAAGCTTGAATTTTGACAATAATGTCTGGTCTGGAGAGAAATTAAATGTCAGAACTTGTGTTTTTTCGACATTAAGAACATACCCCGAATATAAGCCATATGTTTCTAACATCTTCATTAATACTGGTACACCTGAGCTGGGATCTGTGATTGTTACCAAGACATCGTCTGCGTATAGACATACCTTGTACTCGTCCCCTCCTATTACAATCCCCTTCAACGATGTTTCCTGACGTATAGCCTGGGCTAGGGGTTCGATAAACAAATTGAAGAGATAGGGGCTTGCTGGGCACCCCTGCCTGCATCCGCATTCTAAAAATATGGTATTGGAGAGACTACCATTAATTTTTATTCTGGCAGTAGGGCGAGAATAAAGAGTCTGGAAACATTTTATAAATTCGCTACAGAAACCAAATCTTTTCATCACTAGAAAGAGAAAGCCCCAATTCACTGAATCATAAGCTTTTTCAGCATCTAAGCTAAGAATAATTGAGCTATTTTTCCTATTATTAATGTGTTCGATGATATGTAAAGCTCTCCTAATATTATCATGGGTTTGTCTATTTTTCAAGAAACCTGTTTGGTCTTCATCAATTAATGAAGGCATTACAGCATCCATTCTTTTTACCAAAATAGTTGTGTATAGTTTGTAATCTGAGTTCAGAACACTTATTGGCCTATAAGATTTGCAATTTATTCTGTCCTGTCCCCCCTTTGGCAACACAGATATGAAGGCCTCCTTCCAGGAGGGAGGTACCAGTCCTCCCTTCAAGATATAATTAAAACTGGTTTCCAACAAGGGTGGAAGGCTTTCCCTCATGGTTTTGTACCATTCGGCAGGGAACCCGTCGGTACCTGGTGACTTATTGGAATTAAGGCTAGAGATAGCTTTAATTATTTCCTCCTGAGATATCAAAGACATTAACCTATTATTTGCTTCTTGACCAATTGTAGGGAGGTCTAAAGAGTTCAAAAAGTCAGTTATCTTATTTACATCACCCTGGGTAGACTGGCTATATAACGATTTGTAATACCTTTCAAATGCTCTTTGAATTTTGTCCAAGTCTGTTACAACTTTATTACCAACTGGGTCTCTAATCTTACAAACAGTATTTTCAGCTTGCTGTTTTCTAATCTGCCATGCTAACCGCTTTGCAGCTTTAGGTCCCGCCTCATAATATCTCTGTTTCATAAATCTTATGTTTTTCTCTACTTCTTCACCTAATATCTTATCTATTTCCTGCTTGATCTGTCTGATCTGGTGGGTTACTGTTGTATTTTTATCCTTCAGACCTGACTGTTCCAAAACCTTTAATCTATCCTGCAGTTGTAACAATTCTTGTGATTTTTTTCTTTTTAAGCATGGTTGACCACGCAATTATTTTTCCTCTGAGGACAGCTTTAGCTGCATCCCACACGGTACTGGGGTTTGTCTTTCCATTATCGTTGTCCTGCAGGTACAAGTTAAGATCAGCTCTCATTTGTTTCACAAAAGCGGGATCATTTAACATACCAGTATTTAGTCTCCACAAAGTTGTCCTCCGTTTCCCATCCAAATGTAATGTTATATAAATTCCACTGTGGTCAGAGAAATCTCTTGGACCTATTCTGCAGTCTTTTATCCTGTTTAAATCCCTATTAAACATAAAACAGTAATCTATCCTTGAGTACACTAAGTGTCGTGCAGAGTAAAAGGTAAACCCTGATGCTGACCCATGAATAGACCGCCACACATCAATAAGCCCCAATTCCGTTAACATTCTTTTGACTTGTTTCTCTCCAGACGTGCTTTTCCTGCCACTATTATTTGAGTCTAATTGGGGGTTTCACAGTAAATTAAAATCTCCTGCACAAATAAGAGTTCCCACAGTTTCCTTAGAGATTAAATCAAATATCTTTTTGAAGAAACTTGTGTTGCTTCCTGGGGATGCATAAACATTTAATAGTGTGACAGCCTTGTGATCTATTTTGCCTTTTACTAAGACAAACCTACCTTCCTTATCGCTTATGTTAGATATATGTTCAAATTTTATTTTGTTTGAGATAAGGATAGCCACTCCTCGTTTTTTCCCGGCCCTATAAGATGAATAAAATGTGTGTCTGAAACCCATTTTTTTTTAATTTCTCATGTTCTGCATTGTCTAGATGGGTTTCTTGCCAATATGCTATATCTACTGACTCCTTTTTCAATTTGGCAATTAGTTTGCTTCTTTTAATGGGACTATTCAGGCCATTTACATTTAGTGACAGCATTTTATAGAAATTATAAACCATCAATTGGACATGCGGGATACAACAAAATCAACCCAGACCTCAAAGCATTGCAACCAGAACTCACTGAACAGCGAACACACAAAACATTAACAAGGGCTTCCAATATAAAGGATATAAGACTGTCCTTTGATATTAAGGGGACTGGCCACAAGGTGGGGCCCCTCATCACGACAAGAAGAAAATGAAAGAACAAAAAAAAAAAAAAAAAAAATAAAAATAAGCAAAATTAGTTTCTTATCGCTACTAAGAGTAACTTGGTGGCTCTCTAACCATGTCCGTAGGCACCAACCTAAAGAAGCATGAATTCTAAAAGGATACGAAAGTCATTGTTTACGCAGCCGGATTATCAAAACTCTACCGCCAGCTGTCTCACCGCTGTCCCGCCATCAGCTGCTCACTCGTCCGCTGGTACTTTTTCTTGTTCTCTCTGGAATGCTTTGAGTTTTTCCCGGACCTGCTGTTGGAAGTCGCCCCCGCGGTGTGCTGTCTGCGTTTCCCACGGAAGTAGCTGCTTTATCGTGTCCTCTGTCATGCTGTTGATTTGACTCCCCAAGGTGATCTTACCCACGGCTATTCCCCTCTTTCTTAGATCCTCAGCAGCTTGAGTCACGGTATTGTATAGGACACTGCCTGACGCATAAAACACTCGCATCTTGCGAAGTGGTGTCTGAAAGCGTATCCCGCTGTCTTTCAGAGCCTTCTTAACGGGGATATATTCCTGTCTCCTTTTCTGCACTTCCAGGGAGTAGTCATGGTCAAAATACACCCGTTTGTTTTGGATGTGTACCCCTTTATTCCATGCCGTGCGGAGAATCTCTTTAACAGAGAACCGGAGGAAGCGCACTATTATTGAACCTGGTGGGGCGTTTGGAGGTGGTTTTGGTCCTAGCGTGCGGTGCTCGATGCCGAGGGCGCGGTCTGGGCCGAAATCTTCGCCCAGCTGGTTCTTGATCAGATTTTCAACAAAAGTGGTCACAGACGAGCCCTCCGAGTTTTCCGGTACACCGTAAATCCGGATGTTTTTGCGCCTAGCGCGGCCCTCCATATCAGACACCTTTTCCTGAAGTGCCCGTTGATTTTCCAACAGCTGCACAAGTGTGTCCTTAACGCCAATGTCCCAGCGCTCTGAGTCAGCCATACTGTTTTCAACTTGTTTTAGCCGACCAGCTACCTCCTCTACCTGATCCGCAGTCTCGTGTATTCTTTGGTTCATTTCTTTAGAGAGTTCGTCCATTTGTTTCTTTATATCCTCCCTAAATTCTGTACAGAATTCTTTGAAGTCACTTTTCAGTTCGGTTCGCAGTGTAGCCATTTCGGCCATCAGTACACTACTTACAGCATCCCGAAGCCAGTCCAGACCTTCACCTCCAGACCTTAGCCGCGGCTTCTTTCTCCATTTCACCATCAGCAGGGCTCTAGACTAACTTTTTGACATGGGCGCACCGGTACGCCTAACTTAAAAAATTTAGGCGTACCGGCACAAAAGTTAGGCGTACCGGCACAAAAGTTAGGCGCACTCAAATTTTTCAACCGCTTCGCTTAACACCGCAGTTTTACATGTGCACCTTCTTTGGGGGGAAGTCCATACAGACAATATTCATTTCTAAATTATTAACTAACAATCTTGTGCTTAAAGTGCTTTGTCAATATTGTAGAAAATGTTAAACTTGATCATCATCTTGGCTCCTCTGACGACCTGTTTGCTGTTGCATGCTGCTGAAAGGCAGTGGGGAGAGGGGACACTTGGGCAGTGCATTTATTGCAGCATATAATGTGTTTTCTGGATACACTGCTGCTTTTTCAGCATTCAAAGATTGATGCCACCGTGTCAGAGCTGGCTATGAATTTCAGACGGATGAGTCCTTAACTTAACACAAAAGTTATCAATAGTTCTTTTCATCTTTTCTTATTACACACAGCTACATCCACTTCTCTCAGGCCTAGGCTGCTCACTAGGGCTGAGTATCATCACTGATTTCTATAATCCATTCGATTCCGGTTCTCAAAGTCCTGATTCGATTCAATTTAGCCTCAGACAGTCAGAAATATTATAATTCTGATCATTTATCAGTACTGACACTTGTGAGACTTCATCAGAATTGTGAACATCACAGCAGATGCCTTTGTGTCATAGTAACTGAGAATAAAACACAGAAAAACATGAAGGAGATTTTCCTGGTCTGGCGTTTTATAGCAGATAACCTTAAAAATATTCTGCAATATTCTGCAATTTTGCATAATTTTAAGAAGTTTAAATTTCTTCAGTATTGAACAGCAGAAATTAGGCTTTCTTGTCGGACGTCATTTACATGAAAAAAGAAAAAGACAGCGCTGTAAACAACGGTAGACTGGTGGGTAATAAGCGAATGAATAATCCAGAAAACAGAGATTTGAGACGGGAAACTGTTCTTGAAGTACACACAGGGAGCTGTGTAGGAAGTGTAATTTTTATCGTGGTGGAAGCAAAACAGCAAAAGTCAGAGGGAATTCATGACGACATTGATCAAATGTGAGCGCAGTTTGCTGCTTCTTTTAGCTCGGCAAATTTTGGTTGGAGAGAAAAACCTGCAGCTCAGAATCAGCGCAAAAGACGGAAACACAGAGCGGACCCGACGCATCAGAATCGCTAAGCTCCGACAGCGTGTCCGTCTGCGGGCCGTCCGGTGAGAAAGCCGAGAAAGACAAAGCTGATTCTGATGCGTCGGGTCGCTCTGTGTTTACGTCTTTGTGTGGAATCCGTTAATGAATTGATATCGCTTTATTCAAGCTACTCACCTCCCTCTTCTACCTGCACTTTCCACTGGACCACGGCCAATCAGAGAGGTCCCGCCCCTGACTATCTCTGATTGGTTTAGTCCACGATAGGGGCATAATGTGTGTCTGTTGTTGACCACATGGAGAGTTACAGAGATTTTTTTTTTGTTACCCAAACAGGTGCGACCAAATGTTGGTAACAGTTGGTCGCACCAGTGCGACCAAATATTTTTTTTTAGTCGCACCACGGAAAAATTTGGTCGCTTTTGCGACCAAATTGGTCGCACTCTAGAGCCCTGATCAGGAATATTTCGTAGCCTGTATCCTCCTTTTTTAGATTTATCCCCACTCATTATTGTGTCGAAGTATGGCAGTGTAACCCTAATACAGTTCTCGAGTTCGGGGAAATACACGGTTGGTGCCGGAGGTCACTTTTTATCTTGACCATACTGTGTTATGCGCCACCGGAAGTCCCTGTTTTAGCTTTCTTAATAGAGGAAGTACATTTGTTTCTTAGTTGTCTGAAAACAAGCCAATCACTGGCGTAGCCTGTTTTCCTAGCTTTGGCCCAAGCCAGGTTGCGCTCATGAATGATATCTGCCAGCTCTGGGGAGAACCAGGGGTTTTCACGACCTTTTATCCGATATCTTCTTAATGGAGCATGTTTGTTCACAATTTGCATAAACCCATCCCTAAAGAATGCCCACGCCCAATTCTACATCAGGGATCAATCCTATTTTCTCCCAGTCATAGTTTGACAAATCATGATAAAATGCTTGTTCATTAAAATGTTTAAGAGTTCTTTTAAAAATAATACGATGTTGTGACTTGGCCACTTTAGTATTTCTAATAGCAGCGACAACACAGTGGTCACTTAAGTCGTTACAAAAGACACCCAAAGTTGAAAATTTATTAGGAACATTTCTCAAAATCAAGGTAATCAAGGTAGACTTTTCGGGGCTTTTGAGATTCGGCTGAGTGGGTAAATTGACCAGCTGGGTAAGACTGATAGAATCACAAAAAGATTTAAAATCATCTGAAACAGTTTTGAGCCAATCCCCGTTAAAATCACCAGCTAGAATAAGCTCACCATAATTTAGTCTGGACAGCAAAACCTTTAAAGAATGCAGAGCTTCTGTGGAGGCAGAAGGGGGTCGATAGCAACAAGCAACTGTTATGCAAAGACCCTTTGCAATAATCACATTCAGAGCCAAGAATTCCAATTGTTTGCAAATTGATTCTGATAGAACTATTGTAGCATCAAATTTTGACTTAACATAAGCAGCAACACCACCACCTTTCTTAAGCCTATCGGTGCGATAGATATTGTAGCCAGCCATGCTAATATGTTCATCAGATATATATTTAGACAATCAAGTTTCAGAAATGAGGACAATGTCTGCATCTGTTGGTTGAACCCAGATCTTGATCATATCCATCTTGGGTAACAAACTGCGCACATTAAGATGAACTATCTTCAGCCCAGGTGAGGATTTAAATTCAGATGGTGTCTGACTACATTGCAGCTCAGGGCCTGGGTTAGGTTGTACATTACCAGATAAGAGCAGTAGTAAGACGATCAGAAGTCTCTGCTTTGTAACATTAATTATTGATTTTGACTTGTGAAATGTTGAAACAAAGCAGGATTTTTCAAAACTAATTTTGTAATTGTTCAAAGCAAGAAGGTTTTGAAGGTGAGGTAAATCTTTCTGTTATTAAAAGTTATTAAAAAAGCCATTATCCAAAACACACAATGATTGTTGATGCTGAATTTAATAGGCTGCACAAACCAAGGATGGCAAGTAAGGCTACAGCCAGAAGTTCGGGTCCTGGTGGCTTGCTAGCAGAGGGCTTCTACTAGCACATTCACCAATGTGGTGTAGAAGGCTTCAATCAACAGCACAGCGCCCGATGTATTGCAGATGAGCTTTTCGAGCAGCACAGGCCTTGGTGTGGTGCTGATGTCTTCCACTAGCAACACAGATGCAGTTGGTTCAGCCGGCAGCAAAGGCCCTGGTGTGATGCAGACGGCCCCAGCCAGTAGCACAGGCCCTGGGGTGGTGCCTATGGGTCCAGCCAGCAGTACAGGCCCTGGTGAGGCTCAGTTGGTTTATGCTAGCAGCACAGGCCCTGGTGTGGTGCCTATGGGTCCAGACAGCAGAACAGGCCCTGGTGCGGTGCAGATGGCCCCAGCCAGCAGCACAGGCCCTGGTGTGGTGCCTATGGGTCCAGACAGCAGAACAGGCCCTGGTGCGGTGCAGATGGCCCAAGCCAGCATCACAGGCCCTGGGGTGGTGCAGATGGGTCCAGCCGATAGTACAGGCTCTGGTGAGGCTCAGTTGGTTTATGCTAGCAGCACAGGCCCTGGTGTGGTGCCTGCGGGTCCAGCTAGGCCCTAGTGGGGTGCAGATGGCCCCAGCCAGCAGCACAGGACCTGGGGTGGTGCAGATGGATCCAGCTGGCAGCACAGGCCCCGGTGCAGTGAGATGGCCTATTACTTTGATCTAAACAAATTTAAAACATTATATTGTAATAATTGTTTTCTTGTAGTCACATGAGTTAT